>NC_135339.1:56071996-56378262 GCF_023851605.1 Tamandua tetradactyla
GAAAGCAGACTCCCTATATTCCTAGGCACTTTTTTCTTTTCCTCTTTTTTCTGATTATATGTACATATAAGGAATATATATATATATATATATACACATATACATGTACATACATTCTTTATAGGCAGCATTATTATTTTCATTTTTATATATGTATTAAATATTTACGTTTTCTGCTGATTTTTATTTCTTATTTTTATTTTCTTATTACATTATCTTATTTATTTATTTTTCTTTAATTTTTATTTTCTCTCCCTCTGTGGGACAGTATGAGTTCATTCACAACATACCTTGGTTTATCTCCTTTTGACTTTGGTGTAGTGTTTTTTTTGTTGTTGTTATTGGGCTTTTTTCATATATATTAAATATTTATTTTATTACTATTATTTATTTATTTAACCTTTTTTGGTTGTTCATGGACCAGGTATTGAGCCCAGGTCTCTTGAGTGGCGGGCAGGCAGGTATGTTACCACTGAAGTACACTTGTACTTCAAGTCTACATTTAATAGACACTCAAGTAAAACTATACCCTATGAAGTACCGCATACTAGTTTCAATAGACCTCCAAGTAAAATTATATCCCCTATATGAGATCTGGGCCTTCATTTTGTGGGGAATTACCAACAAACCAAGTGCAAAGGGAAATCCTCAATGGAAAACCAAGTAAATAAAATGTTTAGATAATTGAAGGAAACCAATGTACAAAATAACCTTATTAAGATAAGCAAATGCCCCAAACACAACAGAAAATCACAGAGCCCATGCAGATCCAAGGGGAAATGACAAAGCCAAATAAACAAATCAAAGCACCAGAGAGAACAGAGGATGTGGAACAACTATTCAAGGATATTTATAAAGAAATGAAGGAGATCTGGGAGACAATAAAAGAGCATAAAGAAGAAAATGAAAGATACATAGAAAAATGGTAGATCTTTCTGACATGAAAGATACATTAGACCAAACTAGAAATATACTAGAGATACACAATAGCAGATTCAAAAAGGCCAAAGGAAGAACAAGTGAGCTAGAAGACAGAACTATTGAACTAGAGCACATAAAAGGACAAATAGCAAGAAAGATGGACAAATGGAACTAGATCTCAGGGAGATGATGGAGAACAGGAGGCAGACAAGTATAAGAATCACTGGTGTCCTAGAAGGAGAAGAGAAGAATAAAGGGCTGGGAAAGGTAGTTGAAGACATAATTGGGAAAAACTTTCTAACCCTTATAAAAGACATAAATACATGAATCAAAGAGGCCCAATGAACACCAAATAGAATAAATCCAAATAAGCCTACTCCAAGACACAGACAAATCGAACTACCAAATATTGAAGAGAAACAGAAAGTTACTGAAAACAGCACGAGGAAAGCAATCTACTACATGCAGGAGAAAACACATATGACTAAGTTTGCAATATTCAACAGCCACCATGGAAGTAAGAAGGCAGAAGTATAATACATTTAAGATGCTGAATGAGAAAGATTTCAGGCCAACAGTTCTTTATCCAGCGCAGTTGTCCTTCAAAACTGACAGGGAGATTAAAATCTTCAAAGACAAACAAAAACTAAGAGAACTAGTCAACAAGAGACCTGTTCTACAAGAAATACTAAAGGGAGTCCTCTCAGCTGAAGAAAATGTCAGAAGAAGGAGATGTGAAGGAGGGCATAGAATTGAAGAATACAAGTATCAGTAATTGAAAGAGTAAAAAGGGAGAGAGGGAAAAAATAGAGAGAGATGTGACATAAAACTTAAAGAATAAGATGGTAGATTCAAGAATGACTTTAACAGTCATAACTTTGAATTCTAATGGACTAAACTCAACAATTAAAAGACACAGCTAGGTAGAATGAATCAAAAATATATAATCTGTCTATACACTGTTCACAAGAGACACATCTCAGAACCAAGACACAATTAGATTGAAAGTGAAAAGAGGAAAAAGATGTTCTATGCAAGTTGTAACCAAAAGACAGCAGGAGTACTACACTAACATCAGATAAAAGAGACTTTAAATGTAAATAGGTCATAAGAGACAAAGAAGGACACTGCACATTAATAAAAGGGACAATTCACAAAGAACAAATAATAATCAGAATTAATTTTATGCTCCCAAACAAGGACCTCCAACGTATATGAGGCAAATATTGGCAAAAACTGAAAGGAGGTATAGACATTTCAACATTAAAACTGGGAGAATTCAATACACCTCTCTCCTCCATAGATGGAAGAATCAGAAGATCAACAAGGAAACAGAGAACTTAAACATTCTGATAAACGAATAAGACTTAACAGACACAGATAGAATATTATACCCCAAAACTCCAAGATATACATTCTTCTCTACTGAACATGGAATGTTGTCCAGACAGATCATATGCTCAGACACAAACTGAATTTTTATAAATTTAGTAAGACTGAAATTATCCAAAGCACTTCCTCTGACCACAATGTAATAAGGTTGGAAATTAATAATCACCAAAAACAGTAACCTTCACAAATATATGGAGATTAAACAACACATTCTTAAATAACCATTGGGTTAAAGAAGAAATTCCTAGAGAAAACAATAAATGTCTGGGGATGAATGACAATGAGAATTAAACATATCAGAATTTATGGGATGCAGAAAAGGCAGTGGTAAGATGGAAAGTATTCCCCTAAATGCATATATTTAAAACAAGAATGAGCAAAACTCAAGGACTTTGCTGCTTACATGTAGAATTTAGAGAAAGATCAGCAAACTAACCCCAAAGCAAATAAAAGAAGAATAATAGCAAAGATGAGCAGAAAGAAACAACCTAGAGAAAGATCAACAAAACCAAAAGTTTATTAAATAGGAATCAATGAATCCCCACTGAAAATATTAGGTAGAAAACTAAATTAATTAATTAATTAATTAAAGGAAAAGGGGGGACTCTTCTCACCAGTAGAATGATGACTGGTAAGTGCAATGAGAGCAGTGAAGTTGGAAAATTATCATTATATAAACATCAGAGTAAAGACTTGTTTGTGCAAAATCAATAATGAATATTAAATCTAGGAAGAAAGTTTGTTGAGGAGATCTGTATAACAGTGTCTTTTCACACATTGCTGATATTTTTTTAGGGGGGAAAAATATTACGAATACAATAGTACATTTATTTCTAATACTGAAAAAGGGGAAACAACCCAAATTTCCATCAGCTGAATGGATAAACAAAATGTGGTATACACATACAAAGGAATATTATTCAGCCATTAAAAGAATGGAGTACTGATACATACTGCTCAATGGGAGAACCTTAAGCAAACTATTCTAAGTACCAGAGAGGGCTTATTTCTAATTGATTTCTGAGCATGGATTTATTTTGCATATGGGAGGGATGTGAATATGTTGGGTGAGAAAGTGTAATAGGGTAATGTGTTATCAGCCTTCAAGCTCGCCATCAATGCTCACTGCCTCTGGAGATTCATGGCTTGGGTAGTTCCCTCACAAATTGAAAAAGGCTGACTTGGCATGGAAAGTCAGAACCTGAGCAGAGGGAAGAAGCATCCAAGCATGAGGGGGCCTCACCAAGGGTCTCAGAAATAGAGGGTGAAAGGTGGGTTCCTGTTGGGTGGGCAGAGTACGGGAGGGTCACAGAGGGCGTCCACACATGGGAGCAGAACTGTACGGGGTTTCAGAGGCTGAGCAAGATAAAGAGGAGGAGGTCAAAACCCAGGAATGGTGAAGCTGTCTTCATGCTGGGGTATGGAGGGCTCGTGGCTGCCCATGAGAAGTCAAAGCACAAGCAGGGAAAGGAAGGGTTGCATGTGTGGGGAAAGAGGTGGCAGTAGAGATAGGAGATGGATCACACATAGGAGGATTGATGAAATAAGGAAATATATTAAGGATAGTGAAAGTTGGGGTTTTTAATATTGGAACAATTAGTTACAAAAAAAGAAGGGAGAGAACATACATGGAATCCTGCGGTGTTGGATTGAAATTAGGTCTTAAGGTGAACACACAGGAAAGGGGCAGGATCACTAAGAGGGTCCAGCCCCCAAACCCAAAAACACTCTTCCTGCCCCACATTGAGGTTGAGCCAGAAAAACAGAGAATACATGCCCAGCTATCCACACCCAGCTAGCAATTATTTGTTACAACATATAGCAAAGTAAAAACAATTCTCATAGTAAATGTGGTATCGGGATTAAATAAATTAAGGAAATCTTTGCAAAGATAAATTAGATTTTGAACTATAAATATGGATTCATGGGACATCCTGGGCATCAAAAGCATGATTGTACTTTATTGAAACCTTATTGAACTACACACACACACATACACACATCCCTAATCTACAATGATATCCAAAAAAGAAATAAGCAGCATACCCTCCTTCACCTGCCGTCACTATAGGGGATTATTTCATCAGCTTCTCCTTTGTAAAACTGATGGTTCAAAGTAAAGGTTAAGCTTTTACCTTGTCACTATTTCAAGTTAAATAAATACCCACAGCTGATCAAGAAAAACCAGCTAATAAATTGTAGAATTCAAAAATTACCAGTTTTCAAACCCTATTGAAATAATTGATTTGGGAAAGGATCATCACTGCTATTAAAATCATTTACTGAAAGGCTAAGAGAAGTATATATATTTTTCCAAAGGTGCTAAATTATCACTCCCTAGATTTTTTGCTTTAGGAAAATAAAATCTTTATAGTGAAATGAACTGCCTGTACCATCCTAATTAGCATAATTTTACAGTACACCACAAGCACCAAATGGTGATGAAACTACTAATCAATATCTGAAATTTAAAAAGACAAAGCTGAGTTTCTTGCTTACTATTGGTGTAAGGGAGAGCTGTGCTGGTCAGGCTGCCTCCCCGAGCATGTCATTCATCTCATCTTATGTGGACTGCTCATCCTATTTGGGAAGTGTGAAATTCAGGATTGTTGATTGACAGGCACTCAGAGATGTATTTATGGAAATGGTCCATCCCTAATTAGCTGACTTTCAAGAGCTAGGAGATGCTACTAAGAGATTGTCTTGTGAAGCATGTTTACTAAAACAAACTCGTTGATTGAATGAGCAGGTTTAATACTAGTTCCCGTGGCTATTTGTAATAATGGTCCTTGATAGTATTCTGTGTTTATAATAAAAAGGACACTTTACTACACAAAACATTTTCGAGGACGTTTATGTAAATTTAAATAAAGACAGGGTGTAGGCAACACTCTGGAAGGATTGTTTGTATTGCTGGTATGATAATAGTACTGTGGTTATGTAGGAGATTGTCCTTATGGTCTAGAAATGTGTGTTACAATTTTTCAGCTAAGTTTCAGGTTATCTGTAATTTCCCATAAATGTTTCAGCAAAATTACATATATATCATGAAGCAAATATGGTAAAATATGGTTAAGCTTAGATTGAGGAATTACGGGTATTCATTTTAATACTCTTTCAATTTTGCTATATGCTTGAATACTTTCAAGGAAAAGGGGGTATTTATAGTTATATTTTATACTATTGTTTCAATTTAACTAAAAGAACTCAAGGTCTCATAGCTCACTGCTATTTTTTTAATTGCACGTTCTCTTCTATCATAGTTTTTTTTTTTTCCTGAACTTACTTCAGATATTTATTTTGTCTTTCTCCTTATAATGTTATCTGAGTTAGGAAGTGTTTGCTTGCTGACAGCAGGCATCTCTCAAGGTGCCTAAAGGCAACTGGAAAATTTATTATTTTACCTAAAAGGAAGGTGAGTGGGAGGACAGACTTCAGTATAAAAGAAGTTTACTGAGGGAGAAGCCAAGACGGCTGCTTATCGAGGTGTGGGATTTAGTTCATCCTCCAGAACAGCTACTAAATAACCAGGAACAGTACAGAACAGCTCCTGGAGCCATGTCAGTGACTGGACACACAGCGTACCCCAGTCTGGACCAGCTGGACCGGCTGTGAGCACCCCCAGAACTGTGAGTTACCCTAGCCATGTTGGTTGGAATCCCTCCCCCACAGGCTGCTTCCCAGAGGGGAAATGAAAGAGACTTTACCAGCAGCAGGGGCTGAGCACAACTAAGCTACAACTGTAGAATGAATTCACAAATTCTAACTACTGAAAATAGGCCCCCAGCTCAGGTGAACCAGGTCAAGGCAGATGTCGCTCATTTTTGCCCCGGCGCCAAGGGGCAGGGCTGACGAAAAAAGAAAAAAAAAAGAAACAGAGGTTTTTGTGGCTGTGTTTCTACAAAGTCTTGGCTCCCTTTGGATACAGCAGCAGGACTTCTCAGGCTGCAACTGCCCCACGCATAGGCAGAAACTAGCTTCTTTGAGAGCTTGTTTGGAACCAATGCCTTCCCCAGGGGAGACTTTAGGTCCAACTCAGGTGCAATCCCTCCCTCAAAGAATTCAGACCCCAGGGCTTGGAAATTTGAAGCAATTAAAGCCAGCCCACAACCTCTCCTCTCTCTCCACCACAAACCCAGCAAGGAGAGTCTGCCAAAGTTAAAGGTACTACATCAGCTTATGCTGGTGGGACCTGCAGGCGGACAAGCACCATATACTAGGCAGGATTTGAAAAGCAGAGTCTAGAGCCTTCACAGGAAAGTCTTTCAACCTGTTGGGTGCACCCTTAGAAAACTGACACAGGTGACTCTTTCCTCCTGACAGGAGGCCAGTTTGGTCTGGGAAAATCCGGCTGGGGTCTATAATACCTATGTAGACCCTAGTAAGAGGGGGGAGGGGAAAGGCACCATAAAAGCAGGGCAAGAACCAAGAAAATGATAACTGAAAAATTCTCCTCAGTTAAACAAAACTTAAGCTAGAGGTCCAGATAAAGCTGAACTGAATGTCAAAGAACAGATAGAAAACAAATTCATCCAGCAAGAAAACCCTAGGTAAAAGAAGTGAAAGCAATCTCTAGAATAAACTAATTAAGGTAATTAAATGACTAGACACCAGCAAAAAATAACAAATCACACTAGGAAAATGGAAGATATGGCCCCAGTCAAAGGAACAAATCAACAATTCAAATGACATACAGGAGCTGAAACAATTAATTGAGAATATACAAACACACATGGAAAACCTCATCAAAAACCAAATCAAAGAATTGAGGGAGGATATAAAGAAGGCAAGGAATGACCAAAAAGAAGAAATTGAAAGTCTGAAAAAAACAAATCACAGAACTTATGGGAATGAAAGGCACAGTAGAAGAGATGAAAAAAAGCAATGGAAACCTACAATGTTAGATTTCAAGAGGCAGAAGATAAGATTAATGAACTGGAGAATGGAACATCTGAAATCTGGCAAGTAAAAGAAAATATAGGGAAAAAATGGAAAAATATGATCAGAGACTCGGGGAATTGAATGACAATATGAAACACATGAATATATGCATCGTGGGTGTCCCAGAAGGAGAAGAGAAGGGAAAAGGAGGAGAAAAACTAATGGAGGAAATTATCACTGAAAATTTCCCAACTCTTATGAGAGACTTAAAATTACAGATCCAAGAAGTGCAGCATACCCAAAATAGAATAGATTCAAATAGACATACTCCAAGACACTTATTAATCAGAATGTCAGATGTCAAAGAGAGAGAGAGAATCTTGAAAGCAGCAAGAGAAAATCAATCCATCACATACAAGGGAAGCCAATAAGACTATGCTTAGGTTTCTCAGCAGAAATCATGGAGGTGAGAAGACAACGGAATGATATATTTCAATTTCTAGAAGAGAAAAATTGCCAACCAAGAATTCTATATCCAGCAAAATCGTCCTTCAAAAATGAGGGAGAAATTAAAACAAAAAATCACTGGGAGAATTTGTGACCAATTTCTGGCTCTGCCAGATTAAAAAACAGGACACATCTATATACTGTCTACAGGAAATGCATCTTAGACCCAAGGATAAACATATGTTGAAAGTGAAAGGTTGGAAAAAAATGTTCCATGCAAATAACAATCAGAAAAGAGCAGGAGAAGCGATACCAATATCCAACAATTTAGACTTCAAATTCAAAACAGTTAAAAGAGACAAAGAAGGACACCATGTATTAATAAAAGGAACAATTCAGTAAGAAGACATAACAATCATAAATATTTAGGCACCGAGCAAGAATGCTCCAAAATACATGAGGCAAACACTGAGAACACTGAAAAGAGAAATAGACTCATCTACCATAAGAGAAGGAAACTTCAATTCCACACTCTCATCAATGGACAGAACATCTAGATAGAGGATCAATAAAGAAACAGAGAATTTGAATAATACAATAAATGAGCTAGACTTAACAGACATTTATAGAACATTACACCAAACAACAGCAGGATACACACTTTTCTCAAGTGCTCAGGGATTATTCTCAAGGATAGACCATATGCTGTGTCACAATGCAAGTCTCAATAAATTTAAAAAGATTGAAATCATACAAAACACTTTCTCAGATCATAAAGGAATGAAGTTGGAAAACAATAATAGGCAGAATGCCAGAAAATTCAAAAATGTGTGGAGCCTCAATGACACACTCTTAAACAACCAGTGGGTCAAGGAAGAAATTACAAGAGAAATCAGTAAATATCTGGAGGTAAATCAAAATGAATACACAACATATGAAAACTTATGGGATGCAGCAAAGGCAGTGCTGTTCTAGTTTGCTAGCTGCCGGAATGCAACACACCAGAGACTGATTGGCTTTTAATAAAAGGGGATTGATTTTGTTAGTTCCTCAGAGGAAAGGCAGCTAACTTCCCACTGAGGTTCTTTCTTACATGGAAGGCACAGGATGGTCTCTGATGGCCTTCTCTACAGGCCTTTGAGTTCCAACAACTGTCCCCATGGTAATTCCTTTCTGCATCTCCAAAGGCCTGGGCTGAGCTGCAAGTGCTCAGATGAGGAATGCCAAGGTGCTTCAGCTGTGCTACATTGCATTCTCTCATTTAAGCACCAGCCAATTAAGTCAGACGTCATTCATTGCAACAGGCACGCCTCCTAACCAACTGCAGATGTAATTAGCAACAGATGTGGTTAACGTACCATTGGCTCATGTCCGCAGCAACAAAACTAGGTACATTCACCTGGACAAGTTGACAACTGAATCTAACTACCACAAGTGCTAACAGGGAAATTTATTGCCCTAAATGCCTATATCAATAAAGAAGAAAGGGCAAAACTCGAGGAATTTACTGTCAACTTGGAAGAAGTAGAGAAAGAACAGCAAAATAACCCCAAAGCAAACAAAAAGTAAAAATTAAAGAGAAAGAAAAGATACCTAACACATGCTACAAAGCCAACATCACCCTCGTACCAAAGACAGACAAAGATATTACAAAAAGAGAAAACTACAGACCAATCTCTCTAATGAATATAGATGCAAAAATCCTCAAAAAAATTCTAGCAAATCGAATCCAGGAACACATTAAAAGAATTATGCATCATGACCAAGCAGGATTCATCCCAGATGTGCAAGGATGGTTCAACATAAGAAAATCAATTAATGTAATACATCATATCAACAAATCAAAGCAGAAAACCACATGATCATCTTGATTGATATAGAAAAGGCATTTAATGGAATTCAACATCCTTTCCTGTTGAAAACACTTCAAAGGATAGGAATAGAAGGGAACTTCCTCAAAATGATAAATGGAATGTATGAAAAGCCCACAGTTAACATCATCATCAATGGGGAAAAACTGAAAACTTTCCCCCTAAGATCAGGAACAAGATAAGGATGTCCACTATCACCACTGTTATTCAACATTGTATTGGAAGTTCTAGCCAGAGCAATTAGAGAAGAAAAAGAAATATAAGGCATCGAAATTGGAAAGGAAGAAGTAAAACTCTCACTGTTTGCAGATGATATGATGCTGTATGTTGAAAACCCCAAAAATCCACAGGAAAACTACTAGAGCTAATAAATGCATACTGCAAAGTGGCAGGTTACAAGATCAACACTCAAAAATCTGTACTGTTTCAATACACTAGTAATGAACGGTGTGAGGGGGAAATCAAGAAAAGAATTCCATTTACAATTGCAACCAAAAGAATAAAATATTTAGGAATAAATTTAACTAAGGAGACAAAAGACTTATACAAAGAAAACTACAAGAAATTCTTAAAAGAAATCACAAGACCAAAATAGATAGAAGGGCATAACGTGTTCATGGATTGGAAGACTAAATATAGTTAGGATGTCAATTCTACCTAAATTGATTTACAAATTCAATGCAATACCAATTAAAATCCTAGCAATTACTTTTCAGAAATAGAAAAACTAATAACCAAATTTATCTGCAGCGGCACCAAATAGCTAAAAGTATCCTGAGAAAAAAAAATGAAGTCGGAGGTCTCATGCTGTCTGAATGTAAGGCATATTATGAAGCTACAGTGGTCAAAACAGCATGGTACTGGCATAAAGAAAGATATACTGACCAATGGAATAGAATAGTGTATTCAGATATAGACCCTCTCATCTAAGGACAATTGATATTTGATAAGGCAGTTAAATCAACTCACCTGGGACAGAAGACTCTCTTCAATAAATGGTGCCTAGAGAACTGGCTATCCATATGCAAAAGAATGAAAGAAGACCCATATCTCACACCCTATACAAATACTAACTCAAAATGGATCAAAGACCTAAACATTAGGCTAAGAGGAAAAAACTGTTAGAAGAAAATGTAGGGAAATATTTTATAGATCTAATACTAGGAGGCAGTTTCCTAGACCTTACACCCAAAGCAAGAGCATTGAAGAAATAAACAAATAAATGGGACCTCCTCAAAATTAAGCACTTGTGCGCATCAAAGAACTTCATCCAGAAAGTAAAAAGACAGCCTACACGGGGGAAACAATATTTGGAAATGATATGTCAGATAAAGGTCTAGTATCCAGAATTTATAAAGAGATTGTTCAACTCAACAAGAAAAAGACAGCCAACCCAATTTCAAAATGGGCCAAAGACTTGAACAGACACTTCTCAGAAGAGGAAATACAAATAGCCAAAAGGCACATGAAGAGATGTTCAACTTCCCTGGCTATTAGAGAAATGCAAATCAAAACCACAATGAGATATCATCTCACACCTACTAGAATGGCCATTATCAATAAACCAGAAAATGACAAATGCTGAAGAGGATGTGGAGAAAGAGGCACACTTATCCACTGCTGGTGGGAATGTCAAATGGTACAACTATTATGGAAGGCAGTTTGGCAGATCCTCACAAAACTAAATATAGAATTGCTATATGAGCCAGTAATGCCATTGCTAGGTATCTACTCAGAGGACATGAGAGTAAGGACACAGACAGACATTTGCACACAATGTTTATAGCAGCATTATTTATAATTGCAAAGAGATGGAAAGAGCCAAAATGTCCATCAAGCATCAAGAAACAAGTGGCTAAACAAACTGTTGTACATACATATGATGGAATATTATGCAGCCATAAGACAGAATATAGTTATGAAGTATGTTTCAACATAGATGGACCTTAAGGACATTATGCTGAGTGAGATTATCCAAAAACAAAAGGACAAATACTGTATGGTCTCACTGATATGAACTGACATTAGCAAATAAACTTGGAGAATTTCACTGGTAACAGAGACCAGCAGGAGGTAGAAATGGGGTAAGATATTGGGTAATTGGAGCTGAAAGGATACAGATTGTGCAACAGGACTGAATGTAAAAACTCAGAAACGGACACACAATACTACCTAACTGTAAAACAATTATATGTTAAAACACTGAATGAAGCTGAATGTGAGAATGATTGAGGGATGAGGGCTAGGGGGACATTGAAATCACAAAGAAAGATAGACGATAAAGACTGAGATGGTATAATCTAGGAATGCATAGAGTGTATAAGGATAGTGATTAACTGTGCAAATTTCAAAAATGTTTTTGCGTGAGGAAGAACAAAGGAATGTCATTACTGCAGGGTGCTGAAAATAAATGGTAATTAATATTTAAAAATTTTACCTTATATGTGAGACTAAAGCAAAAAATGTTTATTTGGTACAAAATTTATATTTTGACTAGTGCATTTCCTAATATAACTTATGGAGACAGCTTAATTGAACACCAGAGGTATATGGAACCTTGAGTACAGCATGAGATTTTGTTGGTTTGTCCAGACTGATGCCCCCAAAATTCCCAGAGTTATTTGAAAAATGAATAAAAAAGTATTTGCAAAGATCCCTTCAGGGAATTGTAATAAAGGGGGAAGATTCAACTTCCCCAAGTTGAATTATTGATATTCTCACAAGCAGGGTGGACAATCAAAGCTATAGGATGAGCCCCCAATCTTGGGGTTTTTCATATGTAACTTAACCCCACAAAGGATAGGTCAAGCCTACTTGAAATTAGGCCTAAGTGTCACCCCCAACACAACCTTTTTTTTTGCTCAGATGAGGTCTCTCTCTCCAGTCAACACAACAAGTAAACTCAGCACCCTCCCCGTCTCTACGTGGGACATGACTCTCAGGGATGCTGACCTTCCTGGCAACGTGGGACAGAAATCCTGGAATGAGGTGAGACTCAGCATCAAGGGATTAAGAAAACCCCTAGAAGGAGCTGAGACTCAGCATCAGGGGATTGAGAAAACTTTCTCGACCCAAAGTGGGAACAGTGAAATGAGACAAAATAAAGTGTCAATGGCTGAGAGATTCCAAACAGAGTGAGAGGTTATCCTGGAGGTTATTCTTATGCATTAAATAAATATCACCTTGTTAGTCAAGATATAGTGCATAGGCTGGAGGGAACTGCCTGAAAATGTGGAGCTGTGTTCCAGTAGCCACGTTTTTTGAAGCTGATTATATAATGATATAGCTTTCACAATGTGACTGTGTGATTGTGAAAACCTTGTGTCTGATGCTCCTTTTATCTACCTTATCAACAGATAAGTAAAACATATGGAATGAAGATGAATAAGAGGGGGACCAAATGTTAAAATAAATTTAGAGTGAAATGCTGGTGATCGGTGAAGGGGAGGGGTGGGGGTTATGGTATGTATGAATATTTTTCCGTTTTCTTTTTATTTCTTTTACCGAATAGAAGCAATTATTCCAAGAAATGACCATGATGATGAACATGGAACTATGTGATGATATGTGAATTTCTGATTATATATATAGAGAACAGAATGAACGAATTTACAAATGCTTGAGTTTGTTTGGTGTTTTTTGGTATTTTTTTTAAAAAAATTAATAAAAGAAAAAAGAAGTTTACTGACTAAAGTAGAATTAATGCAGCACAGCAAAAAAAAACATAAGTGCTCAAAAGGCAAGTTTTAGCCAGGCACTATATATGGTTGCTAGGAACAAAGGGAGAGTTTGGGAATGGGGAGACGGAAGAAGGGAGAGTTAGCTATAGGAGTTTTCTGGGGTGGGGTGTCCTTGAGCCATGTTTCATTGATTTTGCAAGCCGGAGAGGAGGGATGACTATGCAGAAGCATGGCTATCTGGCGAAAATAAGCAAAATTGGTGTCCGCAGGACTTGTTTCTTTTCTGCAGGGACAAAGGTCTAAGTTAGCCCCATGAAGGATTCTTGGTGTGGTGGCCTGATGCCCAGGTCCCCTCCTAAAAGTCCATAACAAACCTGCTGGAACCAAGGACAAAGGTTCAGAGACTAAACAATCTGCCAGAGGGGGAGGACTGTAATTACTGATGCAAAAGAATTTTATCTTAATCTATGACCTTGGAAATATGAGCTGTTAGGCCCCTATGATGGTTATACTAGAGACCTAATGTTCTCATACTATGGAATGTCTCTGTTCTAAAAATGTGTATAGCCTGCGTACTTCTGTTTCCTTTGTGGATTGCTCACATCTGGAATGGCCACCATCAGAAAAATCTTTTCCGGTACAAAAGTCACAATGAAATTCACATCTGCTTCTGTGCCTGGCTTGTTTTTTCCATCTCACTGGACCCCATACCCATGGTCTACATAACATGTCTTGGACCAGCACAATTGGTACATCAGCCTGACTGTTTTACAGTTTCCTCTTTCTGGTTCATGCATAAAAAGCAAGTTCAAGCATATCAAGTGGGTTAGTGAAGCTAACAACCATTCCATTTTCATATTCCCTCTTTTTATCACCAAAAGACCAAACACACTGGGTTTGTGATTTTATAGGCTGCCACCCAAAAGCTACATGGGACAGGGAAAGAGTGAGGTGGCTTTTGAGGTGGTTGGCTTATTGTGTGACGAAGCTGGTGATGATGAGGATAAAGACAGGTCTGAAGAGTAGGAGAAGGATTAAAATGATCAACAGTGAGACAAGGGAATACAACTGGGAGGCACTAGGCAGACCCAATGATTGATTCCCAAATGTCTCTGGGGTTTCCTGTTCATCCCATGAAGCCATTTGGCTTGCTTGAAGATATTTTGGATGATGAGTTGGACTTGTCTGGTGGTATTGACCCGGTAGGATTTATAGGCAGCAGTGCAAATACCACCTTCTTCATCTGAAAAATAATCTAAAGCCAGTTAGTTATCCATCACAGGTAATGTCTTATTTGAGAATAATGTTTAATCAGATATAACTAGACACATTTTGGCCATTATTATGTCTTACTTTATAGTACCTGGCTTACAGGGGTTCAAGCCTTACTGGTGACTAAGGGATCACTTCCTGCCAGGCATAGAAACCATATGTTAACTTGGGGAAGAAAAGATTTCACCCAGATTTATACGTATTATAAGTGAAATCTGGTGGTGAGTTGGCTTGGCTTCCTATCCTTGAGAGGTTTTTAAAGACCAATCTGAGGTTCCTTATGAAAACTTCCAGCAAAACAAACTTAAAAAGGCCTATGGGGTAAATCATATTCTTACTACACTTATGTAAATAATCAAGACAAATCTAATGGAATCCTGTCTTATTTTCTGATCAAGAAAAATCTTACTTTGGTTATCTTTGATGAAAACGTTGAATTACACTATCTTCCCCCGAAATATGTTCTTAATCAATTCCACTCAGTATGAACCGATTGCAAATAGGACATATTAAAAACGTTGTTTATAATTAGGGCATAGCACAACTGATTGAATGCATTATGAAGAGAAAATCACAGGAAGGACTAAGAGGCTGGAGGTCACCAAACGTGGAAGAGATCAGGGAGGACATTAGCATTGTCATGTGGCAGAAAAGCCAAATACACAAGGATAGCAAACAGCCAGCCCAGATCACCACAGTCTTAAGAAGAAAGCATCACCTTACTGAAACCTTGAATTTGGACTTCTCCCAGCCTGAAAATCAGGAAGCAAGAAGTTCCGGTTTAGCAAATCCGTTTTGGGGTATTGGTGATTACAGCCCAGAAACCAAACAGAGATTGACTATAGAGAGAAATTTTGTTGCTTCAACAGAAACCTAAACACACTCTTGGGGGTTATAAAATTCTACTCCTGTTCATGCCCTTTGAGCTATTTTGTGCCCCTCTATTAACTGCAGTTAACTGTCTGGTTTATTACCTACCTATTAACTGGAAAGAACCCAGTTTTCTTGCACAGTGTGTTAATGCTTAACTTCTCACTTCTTCCAGGTTCCTTGGATATCAGCTTACAATGCTCTAGAGGGAACATTCCCATGTATTCTCTCACCCTCCTGAGAGAACATCACGGAGAACTAAAGTGTGATAGCCCATATCCCTAACAGAACTCTAGGTTGCCTTGCGCCTGATCAAGCCCATGATTTGAAGTAGCACTGCAAGCTAAACTCAACAACTTAACATATTCATTGAAGGTCTCATTACCACATCAGACAAGATTTCTCTTGGCAAGCTGCTTGACTGAGTTGCTAAGGAAGACTAGCATCCCCTTTTGAAGAAGCCAGATCCTAAAACAACTGACCATTACTGCCAATGATCCTAAGAGGTTCAACTGGTTTTCAAGGAACAGTAGCATCAGAAATCCTCAGTGGACCATTCTTAAATGATGCTTCACCCCACTCAGATCTATGACCCTCTGAGTTGTTCAGTGATGAACAAATATCATAATCTTGAGCAAAAGGGGAGACTTACAGTGTTGAATTTTACCTGAACCTTGTGATACAGGAAAACAGTGTAAGACAAGAAATCCGCTACCCACTAGGTTACTGTCTAAGATGGCCTTAACTTCTCCTTAGCTTACCTAATCTTTACATAAGCTTCTCCTTGTATCTAGGCCCCTGACCTCCCTCACCTTGGCCTTTGCAGAATCCACATACGACATGTTCTACCTGGCCTCAATAGCACTCAGGAGATGATCTCCTTAATGGACACACCCAATTGCTTGACCTCCCCCTTCAGTACTCTTCCCTTTGCTCATCCAGTTCTTGAAAACTGTCTAGCCCCTTACTTCAGGGAAACTGTGTTCTCTCTTTCTTAGTGACGATAGCCTTACTGGTGACATCCTTTCTGCTTTGAATAAAGTGATCTTTCCCAGTGCACTGAGCATAATTGTTCAATGCACTTTTTGCTTCAATAATAACTAGGCTTGAATTTTGGTTAGAAAGGAATAACATACAGGATACATGATTAAACAATAGAAAAAGATGCATTATTACACTGTCATATCTGAGATGAAAAGCATTTAAAATATTTATGGGATGTTTAGGCAATGACATTGGTGGGAGAGAATGGGTGAACCACTAAGGGAGAGCAAAATATCTTAGAATAACTTTTTTCCCATTATGTAACCTCTCAATATGTCCTTAGATATTGTAGCCACTCCACTAAACCTTTTATCTTCCTCTCCAATCAAACTCGCAATTACCCAAGGAAACACCCAGGAAGCAAAATAGTAAGGCAAATGGTTTCTAACACAAAGGCAGAGGTTGGAGTATAGGAAGTAACTTTGGCAAGTGAAAAATCAGGAAAATATCATTAACAGAGGTGAATATTTCATTAGATAGTTAATGATGATGGGAAACAGGGCAGGAAAAGAATCCAGAAAAGGTGTCCAAGGTAGTGGGAAGCACAACACCCCCGAGGAGGGGTAGCTGCAGACAACAGAACACACGCAGTTAGTCTCCCCTTCTTCAGGCAGGAATGAAGCAGAGCTGGAACAAGGGTGGCACTTGGACTATCCCAGTGGAAGCTGGGGTGAGGTCAATGTCCTTAGGCTCAACCAGAGATTTCAGGGTGAAATTCTGTAAAATGGTGGTCAGGAATAAGAACAGCTCCATGCGCGCTAGGCTCTCCCCAGCACAAATTCGTTTTCCTACAAAGAAAACAAAAATTATTTTCTCTTTGAATCCTGTTTCTGAAATGGCACCAGGTGAATCCCCATAACTATTTCAAGAATTACTAGGTGAGTGTGTCAGTGGATGTGTAGATGGATGGATGGATGAAAGGATGCACTTCCTGATCTTAACTCCTGTAATATTTGCTGAATGCTTGCCCAACAAAAGGAATTTAAATCAACATTCACATAATGAAAATGTTCAACTACTGTGATTTGGGCCTTCCAGAATGACCCACATGTTGATCTGTCAAAGGGATGGAGCAGTAGACAAATGAAAGGGGCTGTGCAATTGTGTTTCTCCTTCTATTTCTGGAACAGAATTTAACAAAAGGTTCAAACCTCTCCCGTGATTTCTAGAGGTCTTGTCAAACTACTCCACTCCCCTATTTAACCACTTTACATGGCTCTCCTTACATGGTCTATAGGATTAGTTTCAAATTGTGAGGCGTTCATATTCTTTCCGCTGTCTTAGAGTCCATGCTCTTTCCTTCCACTCTTCCTACCCTCTACCTGCAGGTACAGCCATATTCAGCACTCACCAATTCCCAAATAAGACGAGTTGTCAAATTAATCTCATTATGTTCTCTTTGATTGAAATGCACAATTCCCCTCCTCTACCCCTGCCTTCAGGACACAGCTTAAATTTCATTTCCTGTCCTGTGTGAAAATCTTTCTGACTACCTCTGTCAGCTAAAACTTTTCTTCTCTGGGTTTTCTTCAGCTTCACTTTAATGTTTCCACTGAAGCACGGATCAGCCCTAGACATAATCCTCCTATTGTTTCTTCATCTCCCCTGCCGGAATGTCGCACCAGAGGGCCGGATCTGTCCCAGTTTTTTGGTATCCACAGCATAGAGCCCAAGTCAGGCACTAAATGCCATACAGTACAGGAGACTCCCTGGTCAGAGGTTCAGTCTGAGAGGCCACTGTAGAGGTGGGCCCTCCAATAACAAGGTAGGATAATCACAGTTGGTAGAACATTTCAAGGTTTAGAGATCATCACAAGTGTCCTGCCTCACTCACAAGGCTGGTCTGACCCTTGAAGGAACGTTCTGACCATACCTAAAGCTTAGCCTATGGCAGCCACATAGATGGGTCTCAATGAAGTTGATGAGGGAGCTCTCTCTTCAGAGAAAAAAGAAGGGCTTAATAGTGCTGAGCTCCTGAAAAGATCATTGGGGAGAGAGTGCAGTTACTCCAGACTCCTGCTGCCTTGCCTTTGTTAGAAATAGGGCCAGGCCCCAAGGTAACACTGAGCTGGTCCTATAATGAAGAGGTGTCATGAAATAAGAAAGAGCTGGGGCAGTGGGAATGGTGCTTAGGATTACTATAGAGAGCAGTCCTGACAACCCCAGAGAACCCCTCCTTTTCTTCAAAAGATCTATTCTTTCAGATGGATAAAAGAATTAGTCTTGCCTGCTGAGAAAGCCATGAAGTAGTCACTCTTCTTAAAGTTTCCACTTTCATCCAGGAAGTGACCAGGGTCAAACTGACCTGGGTTGGGGAACTCTTTGTTGTCATGCAGGACAGAACTCAGTGATACTAAAACAGTTGTGCCCTGGAATGAACAGAGACATTTCATTACAAGGAGCACATGGAGCTGCAGGTATCACTGAAAATCACTAGCCCAATATCCTTAATTTATAAATAAGAAAACATATTTCCAAGTAGAAGAAGCAGCATTCCCAACCCTGTAGAACAATTAAGCACCAGAACCTAAACTATACCCCAGGTATCCTGGGTTCAATTAGAGAACATATTCCCCAAACTCTCATTCTGTATCTCAAGATAAAGTGATTTCTAAAAAGTCATACAGTCAATTAAAATAAGACTAATCAATCCAATACGGAAAAGAAAGCCTTTCAACAAATGGTGTCAAAACAATTACATATCCACATCTTCAAAAAGTTTATCAACTGATACCTGACACCATACACAAAAATTAATTCAAGATGGACCTAAACGTAAAATCTAAAACTATAACATTCCAGAAGAAAGAATTAGAGAATGTTTGTGACTTAGCCGTAGACAAACTTATCTTAGGACACAGTAAGCAGTACCTATAAATGCACAAATTGATGAATTAGACTTTTCCAAAATCAAAATTGTCTGTTTGCCAAAAGATATTGTTAAAAAAAAAATTAGGTGGCTCAGTGACAGAATTTTCGCCTACCATGCCATAGAACCAGGTTCAATTCCTGGACCCTACCCATGCCCAAAAATGCAAAAAAAAAAAAAAAAAAAAAAAAAAAGGTAAGTGACAAATGGGGAGAAAATATCCACAATACATATTTAACAAAGGATTGGTATCTAAGATATATAAATATCTCCTATAACTTAATTATAACAAGACAAAAAATTTTAAAATGGGCAAAATACTTGAAGAGACACTTCAAAACAGCAAGATATTACCAATAAGTACATGAAAAAATGTTAAATATCATTAGCCCTTAGGGAAATGGAAATTATACCTTAGCAAAATGCCTCTACACACCAGCCAAAATAGCTAAAATCTAAAAGACATACAACACCAAATATCAGGGAGGATGTGGAACCAGAATTCTCACATATATACTTTTTGAGTATGCTGTCGGGTGTGGTCACATTTCTTTATTTTTCCATGTTAGTATCTCATAATTGCAGCACCATTTGTTGGATTTTGGTTGTTTGTTGAATTTTATTTGTTTTTGTTTGTTTGTTTTCGGAGAAGTGCATGGCCAGGAATTGAAATCGGGTCTCCCACATGGCAGGCAAAATTTCTACCAATGAACTACCCTTGCACCACCTGCCTATATACTTTTTGAAGTATAAAATGGCACATTCAAGTAGGAAAATTTCCTATAAGTTTCTTAGAAAACTAAACATACCCCTAATGCATAGTCCAGCAATTCCAGGCTTGGTAATTACCCAAGAGAAATGAACCAATTGAAAGACGTGAGAAAGAACAAATTATTCAAAATGTCCCTATACTGGAGACAGTCTTGGTGTCCACCATCAGGAAAATGGATAAATAAATTGCAGTATATTTATGCAATGGAAAATCAGTCAGCAATACCAAGAAACAAAGTATTGATGCATGCAATAATATGTATGAATCTCAAAACTCTTATCCTGAATAAGAAGCCTTACACTTCTTGGCTAAATACTTACTATGCTGATTTGAATCTCTTATGGACCACAGAAAGCCATGTCTTTAATCTTCATTCAGGATTGTTGGCTGAGAGCATTTTGATTGTTCCCACAAAGATGTGACCCACCCAGCTGTGATTATTAACTTTTGATTAGAGGGAGATGTGACTCCACCCATTCCAGGTGGGTCGTGATTAGTTTAATGGAATCCTTTAAAAGAGGAAACATTTTGGACAGAGTCCCCTTTTAGAGCTATGACACAGAGATCACACTGCCCAAGACCTTTGGATATGAACAAGGAAAGTGCTCCTGGGGAAGCATCATGAAACAAGAAACCGGGAGAGAAAGCTAGCAGATGCCACAATGTTCACCATGTGCCTTTCTAGTTGAGAGAGAAACCCTGAATGTCATTGGCCTTCTTGAACCAAAGTACCTTTCTCTGGATGCCTTAGATTGGACATTTCTATAGCCTTGCTTTAGTTGGGACATTTTCATGGCCTTAGAACTGTGGACTTGCAACTTAATAAATTCCCCCTTTTAAAAGCCACTCTGTCTCTGGTACATTGCATTCTGGTAGCTAGCACAGTAGAACACTCACATATGGTAGAATTCTACTTAAATGAAATTATACAACTATTCTTTGGTTAAAGAAAAACTCACGAAGGTCTTTGGGTAGAATAGAGACCAAAGAATGGGCATGAGGGAACAGTCTAAGATGGCAGTAATTTTTTCTATGTTTTGATAGGGTTCTGAGTAAAAACTGGTGTATACATTTGTCACAATTCATTGAAAGACACAAGTGTGGTTCGTGTAGTTCATGGCATGTAAATTTTACCTCAGCAGTTAAAGACAGGACTTCAAACAAATAGGAAACTGTACTAAATGATACCACACTGAAGCATTTACAGGTAAAATAAACTGAAGTCTTTAACATACTTTGCAATCCATCAAATATAACAATTATTGAAGGATGCATATAGAAACAATGAGAAATATGTGACAAAACAAATATAATACATGTTAGCTGTAGGATCTGAATAGGAGAGAGCTAGATTTTCACTGTATAATTCTTCCAAAGTATCTGTTATAGTATATTCATAATAAATTCATGGGGAAAACTTTTAAAAAGTGATCATATTTTACATACTGTTTTACCTTCAGCTCTTTTCAGTTAGCATTGTAGCATAAACATATTTCTCTTTCTATTAAGAGAGCTCCAGATCATCCTCCAAATAGCTGCATAGTATTCCATGACATGGGTGTACCTCCAATTGTGGACACATGGAATTGACTTTCATACATGCTAAATATGTGATTCTCAAATAAAGTAAATAGTGGGTATATATTTTACAACTTGTAAAATGCCATGTATTCAGAGGATATAAAAATTTAAGAAGTTATCAAGAGCTCCCATATCCAATTATTCCAGGCACGATGAAGTTAAGAAACAGACATCTGCCCAAATCTGTCTTCTAGCAATGTCCCCTCAGTGACTCACTCCTCCTTCCATTTTGTTATAGTTGAGAACTGACTGAATTCTTGCAATTATATTGTGCCAATGGGCACTTCAAGTGCTTTGGCAGGGAGTGAAGAAAACACACTAGACTAACCTTGGGGATGAGATACCCTCTAAACTGAGTGTCCTGTGTCACCGCATGGGGCAGGCTGGTGGGAAGGAGGTCAATGTATCTCTGGATCTCGTGCACCACGGCGTCCGTGTAGGGCATACTGCTCCTGTCCTGCATGCAGGGGCTGCGGTGTCTCCCAACCACATGGTCAATCTCTTCCCGGACTTTCACTGATGAGACACGCATAAAAATCAATGGGAAAAGAAGAAAACACCACTTTCCCAAAGACTCATAATGCAGTGTCTGTATATTATTATTTGCAGATCAAAAGCTAAATTGAACTTTTTAGGCAAGTATGGGGTTCATAAGACATACACAGACCATCTACCCATCAGAAGAACACCTAAAGCTGGACTGGTCTGTAGGAGCCAAGGGTTTAAAACAAGACCTGCAGAATTTGTTGGGAGCAGCTGGCTTCAAAGTAGTGGCAAGAAATTGAGGCGATAGTAATTTGCTTAATGGAAAACAGTCTGGGAGAGAGAAGGTTTTTTTTGTCCTAGCCCCAGGTTCTTTGTGGTCATCGTAAGTAAGTACTCTGTATTCTCACCAGGTGCATGCATACTCTTTATCACGTGAATCCTGCAGTATATAAGCAGGAACCAATTAAGAATAAGTTGTCTGATGTCTCTGGTCTGTTATCACTGAGCTTCAGACCCCCTGAACCCATCTTTGTTTGTCTTTTATTCTTTCTTTCATTCTTTCTTTCTCATCATTCTTTAATATCCTTCGAGCTCCATTTCATAGGAAGTAACACTGGTCCTTTACCTTACTAACAAATACCCACTCCTACAGCAATCTGTGCCTGCCCCAGGCTCTTTCCCTTGGAACAAGACCTGCATCACAGCTGAGAGAGTTGTCACTTTTCCTAAGATCTACACATTTTTTTCCCTCTCTGTTGTAGTGTGACTTTGTCTGAACAGATGAAGCTGGAGATATATAAATTCACATAATGACTCTTTTCTACGTTGAGACTACCATGACTTGCTAATTTCTACTGTCATACCTGTGACCTCTGGATGTTTCAGCAGCAGTAGGAGTCCATATCGCAGGGTTGTGCTTGTTGTCTCTGTCCCAGCCACAAAGAGATTACTTGCTGTGATTACCAAGTTCTCAATGAAAAATTTAGAATTCTGAATGTGCTTTTCCTAGGAATAATGTGATACAATTATTTTACAACTTAATTTGCCAGCATATTAAATCACAATTCATTTAAAGCTACTCAGGAGTGTCAAATTCAGCAAAGCTAAAAATTGGAGAATGTAATATAAGAAGAAACTGCTGTTTTAGCCACTCTTCTGAAATTGTCATTATTTTCTATATTACAAATTTGCATTTAAATCTTCTGTTTCCCCCGCTCTTCTTCTGTTTTGGAAATATTTACTTTTTTAAATGTCCTTTGTAATTATTTTAGAAGGACTTGTGATGGAAAGAGATAAATATGTGTGTTCAACTGTTACATTGTGACTGTGAAAATTCAATTTTAATTTCTCACCCAACTCTCAACACACCCTCACACACTCAGACTTGGTTTACATAATTAAATGTGATTATTAAATGATTAAATATCGTTTTTGACAATGAAATATAAGGGCAACGATGTTGGTTTCACACGTCCTCCTTCTTTCAATATGCATGTGAGGATGAGGTGGGACACTATGCTAGGAAAGTTGGAGGAAAAGGGAAAGCATCCAGGTACCTGACGCTATTACTGAGGTATTGAACTGGACTTGGGCATGTTGCTATGGGAGGAACACACCTGACACGCACAGAGTCACTGGTTCACTTGACACCTTCAGAATCAAGCAAGCTAAGCAAGCACAGAGTTATTTCAGGTTCTACCACATTCTCTGCATCCCCAGAGTTGTGAGGATTTCCATCATGCCAAAATGGAAAAATAATCTAGCTATCCCTTAAACTTTATTCTCCCAGAACTCCATATTCTTCAAAACACCAGAAATAATTTTCCTCGAACACCTCCATGGTTGTTCAAACTGTTATCTAAAAATAATCTAAGATTTCCAACCAGGATTCAAGTTTCTTCAAAAACAGCAACCTCTGACCAAACTCCTATTTTAGGAAACCCATTTAAACCTCCCTCTTCCATCTCTTCGATAGCCGACACCTCTGGACCTCTATTGCCCATGCCACTGGAAATCCCCTCGCCTGTTCCTCATTTTCAATTTACATCCTCATTTTCTTTCAATTTCCTTTCAATACCTAATCAAAGCTAGGGATATACAAGTAGACGTCCTAGGCTATGCTCATTGTTCTTACTCTCTGATACACTACCTCCACTCATCACTGGGTAGCATACTGAACTGCATTTCATAGTTATGCTCATTTCTCCTAAAGAGTACAATGTGCTTGATTAGAACTACCTTTCTTCCCTTTGTTATCAACACATCCAGATTAGGCACAAGGATTCCTAAATTTTAACCATCCACATTTTAAAACCCATGTGATGCATGGCACTGACCCTTCAGCAAGATCTAACTACTTATCAAGTAGTGTTTATCAAGTAAGCTAAATGTACTGGACTTCTTAATGAATTATATAACCTTGATAGTCAACCATTTGTTCACATCCTACATTTTCCATTTGGATCAGGAAACAATCAATGAAGTCTTGAGGATTATTAATATCCAGGGATTCTTGGTGCTCCTTTACTTTCTCCAAAATAAAATTATGTAAGTAATCACTATTTTTAAAAAACTTGTTATGAATCCCTGGGAAGAAATGTGTGACGAGGGAAAACATATTGCAGACCTAAAAGGGGAAAATCTCATTTATTCAATGAAAATACATTTGAGCACAGCCGTGAATACTAACCATTATGCTAGGCAATGGCCTGTTGCTTGAGAGATAACTTCATACTATATACACAAAACAATTCTGTACACTGACAGAGAATTCAAGGGAGGAATCATACTAGATGATTACAGACAATGTCATTTCCTTCGATCAATTTTCACATTCCTGCAACGACTTTTCACAGCAATCCTGAGTTTCAGGATGGTAGCAATTATAGGTGATCCAAATTTTGCAGATAAGGACAGAATCTAACCCTGTTTTGGGAATTTTTTATAGTGCATAAAATTGGTCACTGCTCCTTCTACTTCCACCGGGCAATCAATAATATCATAGTTTAAAAATGAGAAGGGTCCAAATATATCACAAATTGGAGCTCCATACTTTATACTTCAGTTGTCCTTGGACCAAGAGATTAAGTGATTACTATAAAGTCACACCATTAATTTAAGTTTAGAAACAGTGCGAGACATGGTATTTCAGCAGAGGGTAAAAGTGTGATATGTACCTATAATTCATACTCACACTCCACCATTTGAACATCCCTGAGCCAGATTTCTGGACCCCTGGTAGCTAGAGCACCGGCTATAGCATGTTACTCTCTAATCATATTTTCATATTTATATAAGTACCTGTTGCCCCAAACTTCCCTTTCTTCCACATCACAAAGTAGGGTGTTGCAGTCCTGCATTACAACCAGGTAGAACATTGTCCCTGCTTCACAGTAGAAGAGTAAAGGCATCTGATTAGGTGACCTGTGAGGTGTTCACAGGGATTAGATGCTCACTGAGGACTACAGGCATGCACCTGGAGAGCCCAGAGTCATCTATGTGGACATGGGGACAATGGACACAGTGAAAACATCACTAAATAGGGAGCCAGAGGACTTGGCTCCATCCCAACTTTCCACTCGAGCTTCTTGCATGACCTACCTTAAAACTTTGCATAGCATTTCTGGGCATTAGTTTCTTCATTCATAACATTCAGGGATTGGAATAAATGATTCCCAGAGACTTTCCAAGATGTATAATCTATCACTTTAAGCCCTGAGCAACGTTTTGTTGTTCAGATACTGTATACCACAGCTTGGTCCATGAAGAATTTTGAACTTTCCAGTACAAGAGTATAAACAGTTGCTGAAGAAAGGGTCTTAACCTCACCTGGATCCATGGTGAGCTCGCAATCTTGAAATTCTCATTGAATTTGCCCATTAAATTAAGAAAACACTCCTCACTATACTCAAAACGATTTTTAAAAATGATGGAGCAGATCACATTGCAGGGAGCACATGCTAGGATAAAAGTGGGATCACAGGGAGAACCTGAACAGAAAGAAATAGTGTTATTAATTAATACAAACAATAAATCAAATGGTTTTTTGAGATAACAGCACATTTAACTTTTAGAAGTTTTGGAGCCATTACCACCTGAAAATCCCATTTTTAAAAAAGGGCTATTAAATCAAACATGTCCTTTTACCCGAATAACTGAACTCATTGTTCCATCCTAAACAAGGTAATAATATTTTCCAAATATCCACTTAACTCATCTGACTTCCAGGAGTGAATCTAGGGTGAGATGAGTGAAGCATTCCTCTTGAGTAGAAAATTTAAGGAGGCAGCAAAATCTCACCAATTAAGAAAATGCTTATTTTATGCAATATTTCAAAAGATCAAAATTAATGCCAAAATAAATGACAAAGTGAATATTTACAATTTTTTGTCTGCTTAATGGTCATATTTTTCATAAGATAAAGGTAGTTGTAATATTTCAAACTGAAAACTTGTAAATGAAAATTCTCAATTTCAAGATAAATATTTTATTTATAACAAAAACAGAATGATCCTAATTTTACTTTCTTGAGTTTCAAGGAAGCAAACTCATCAATAATATTTTCATAAAAAACATTAACCATTAAAAAAATAATCATTAAAACCTGAATATAGGGGTGGACATATTTTCTGTTGCTTCAGGCTCCAGTATGGCTCAGCCTGGCACTGCTGCCTTACTCCCACTATCTGTAACCCTATGAATCTGCAGGCAAACCAAGCACATATTAAATGAAGTTATTTTTAAAATCACTTACATGGATAAGAAGATGGCAGCAGAAGGAGCTACTGCCCCACAAAAACAGGCAGAAACAGTCTGAAACAACTCTTCTGGGGCTCTTGAGGCCAGGGGAGCGCTCCACAGAACTCAGGGAAGAGCGGGACAAAAAGACTGAGAAACTGCAATAAAAAACTGTGAGTAACTTTTACGCAGCAGCCAGGTGCCCACACCCCACTCTTGAGGAGAGACAGCAGGGGTCTGGTCCCTGACTGGTTCTGCAGATGGAAATGGACATCAAAACCCTTTTCCCGAAGAATGGGGTGAGAGAGGATATGGCTAGGCACTGATCATGGCTTTTGATCAGCAAATTGAGTCTCTGGGTCTCAGCTCTGAACTGCAGTTTCAGTCCAACCTACACAGGGGCCAGCAACCGTTGTTTCAACCCCAGCCTTGATAGGAGCAAAGAGATGGAAGTTTAAAGATGAGGGCTTCCCAACACTGCAAAGTTCACTGAAGTCTGCCATCTGCTGGGCAGGCCATGAAAGTGCAGCTCTGGGAAGCTGACCAAAAGGCTTTAAGGCCCCTTTCCTGACTCCGCCCAGGGCTTTCTGGCACTGATCTGCAACCCTTATGTGGGTCCCTGCCCCTGCCTTAGCTGGGAAATCCTCCCTGGGAAAGTCCTCTCCAGGGTGACCCTCCTCCCACAATCTGCCCTTCAGGTAAAAGCTGCTAGAGCCAGACACAGTGAGTTGTTGTAAGTTGTCACTTTGGTCATTATGTATGCGCATCTTCATTAATTTTTAAAGTTATCTTGAAATATCTGAAAAAGAACAGTAGTGAATAATTAAAGCACTTACATTTATTATTTTAAAACTGTACTCTACAAGGATAGCTCTAACTTGTGGGTTTTTGAAGATCTGTGAGCTTAGAATGGTTTTTACATTTTTCAGGGGTATATTTTAAATAGTTACAGGTCCAACAGTTACAAAGTACACCCATGATATCCCTCATTTTGCCTCTTGGCTCCAAAGCCTAAAATTCTTACTTGCTGGCCCAGGATTTTGTTTGTCCCTGTTTTTTGTGATAATGAAAATATATCTCATAATTTCCTACCATCAGGATATTTTGAGTTAAAAAAATGAAAGCTTGGATAATGATGAAATTAAATGAGGCTTTTATATCCTCACTGTACCTACAATCACATGGGCACCCACATACAGAAGCTTCCTGCTCCCCAGCTGAGGGCTAACTTAGCCATTCCTCAGAAAGGTCAGCAACTGCTGCAATTCTTCCCAGGCCAAATCAGAGAAGAGATGAGTGTGGTGAGGTCCATGACAGAGGAAGGAGTCACCCACCGTTGGTCTTCCTCAGCTCCTCCACAAGGCAGCGGGCTTCCTCCTGGACGCGGTCCTCAATGCTCCTCTTCCCCATCCCGAAATTCCGCAGGGTCATGAGCGAGAAGCTCCGCGTTTGCTTCCACATTTCTCCATTGGTGAAATGATTCCTACCAGGATGGGAAGCAGGAGAAAATCCTCCCTCAAAGGTGTGGGGGTCAGAATAATGGCCCCGCACGTCTCCACCTCCTAAACCTGGAAACTGTGACTATATTACCTGAATGGCAAAGGGCTTTGTGGATCTGATTACGTTAAGGCCCTTGAGACGGAGAAACTATCCTGGTTTATAGGGTAGATGTAATCATATGAGTCCTTAAATGCAGAGAGTTTTTGCCATTGTGGTTAGTAGATGTGTCTACCGAAATGTCGGATACATTCAGACTGTAAGATAAGAAATGTGTGAAGTTTTAAGCCACTAATTTTTGGGTAATTTTATTAGCAGGCATAGAAATCTAGTACAATGTGGTGTTTCAGGTAGGAGGTCCTAGGAGGAAAGACCTGGATGGCATGCCCATGGCCGACCTCTGCCAGAGATGCTCCAGTTGGCATTTGTAATGCTCCCATCACCCACAATACACACACATACTACAGGAGAGATATTTCGTCCATTGGCCCATCTGAACCTCATCAAACCAACAGGCAGGCATTATTGTCCGATGTGACTCTGAGGCTCAGAGAGGTAAATTCCTGGCCCAAGATCTCACTGTGAGAAAAGCACCATCAGCTCTTAGACGAATTCTCTCCTGAAATCTGGTCAACCAGAAATTTGCACTGGCGGAGGATTTTCTGCAGGGAATTTTGCTGAGAAGGGGTAAGTTCTCTCCACTCTTCACAAAGACATTTTACTCATACTCCATATTCTTCTATATCTTCTGCCTTGGAAGCTTCACAATCTAAAGAATGTGTAAGAGCCAAGTGAGCTTCCTTGAGGTAGGACAACAGAAGAACAGGAAGGTTTGCAGGACTGAGCTATGAGAACTCCATGGAAGAGCAACTGTCATCTCTTCTCAGCTGTGAAGACCTGGGCAGGTTCACAGGGATCCAGGTGAACAGTACAAACGTCTCCAACATTATTGTGTCCAGTTCTCTTCTGCCAACTAAACAGGGGTGTCTCATTTAATCCTAGTAAAGGCCCTAGGAAGTGGGTGCTATTACTATTCCCATTTTTACGTATGAATGTGTAAGACAGAGAATCATGAAGGAACTCACCCAAAGTTACACAGCTACATACGCAGACCAGATAGTCCAGGAAGCCATATAGGTGGACCATCTCGGCCAGTGAATTTAGGGAGTTTTCCAAATGACTGATGGAGCTTTCTAATTCACTAAGGTCCTGATCAACTTGTTTGCTAAGGGTTTTAAAGTTTTGGTCCCAGGTGATAAAGGCTGCAGTTCTGACTGCAGTTCATCCTGCGATGCCCAGTCCGACAAGGAGGGACACCAGGATTGGGGCTCACTTGGCCCGGTAAGTGATTTCAAAGTGTTCCCTACCCCCTTCCTCAGAATAATAATATACTTGGGGGATAATGTGAACCAAGATACAAAATTTCTCCTCCACGGCCATTACTGGGGGAGTTATGCAGGGGGTGATGCCAGATGTGCAAGCAAACCAAGTGCTGTCCGGAGCTATAAGGAGGCGGTCCCATCCATTTGGGGTTGAAGTTAAAATGTTCTCTAGTGATATGAGGAGTCTGCAAGAGTCAGTATAGGGGGATTTAGCTAGATTGAAATCCTCAGAATAAATACAGGTTCCCTGACCTTGGAGTTCTCCTAGGGTGAGTTTCGGTTCCTGTCCCCACCTGCGTAGGTGCTGGCCTTGTGCTTCTTGGACTGAGAGGTTTCTGATATGGGTATCCGCAAGGCCTAGGGAGATATTAGCTCCTATTCCTATGTAATAAGGGGGTCAGGGTTTAAGCAAAGCCAACAGTCTTCAGTAGTAAGCGGATTGGTTTCATTCATGAACTGGAACACTGAATCCAACATGTCAAGCAGGGGTTTTTTGGGGGGAGGGGGAGAAGTCTGTATGAGGGCTTAAAGGGGTGAGACTCTTTGAGCTCGGGCAACCTGGGGGGTGGTGGTGATCTGCCCCACCCCTTGGCTGGGGGGAGGGAGCTGCGATGGCGGTAGCTGCTTGAGCGGCAGCTGCTCAAGAGGCGGCCGGCTTTTGTTTGGGGGGTTGTATGGGTTTTATGCTGGGGTTTAGAACTCTGTTTGGCCCTATGGGGTTGTTCGGTTTTCGGGGAAGGAATCTCTGAATTGTGAAACTGACGCCGGGATCATAACCCGTGACATATAATCTAAGTCCCCAAGTTTTCCTACTGTCCCAGACTTGGGTATACCAGGAATGGATTATAATAATAACTGGGTTACAGGCGCCTTGGGTGCAACTGTCAGGGCTAGGGGTTGGAGTTCTTATTAAGGTTATGAACGGGTCTCAGTCAGTCCATTTTGCAAGTGTTTCACAACCCCATTTGGCACAAGGGTACTCGTCTTCCCCCTGACATTCTGGACTGCCCTTTTCAGGACAGGCATAATGGCCAATATGCTGTAAGCTTTTTTCTTGGGGAAGGGTGCCACATCCATATCCCCGGATTATAGTTGGCCCTCCCCCTTTAAGATGCCCCCCCATCCTCTGATTTCCCCCGTAAGAGCTCCATTGGTTCCCAAACAGCTGGCAGAGATCAAACTGGAGGATTGGTTGGGACGGAGTGGTGTTTCTAGTGACCACTATCCCATCCACTGTTCTAGTGAGTTCCCAGGTATGGTTTATAACCTGGTGAGGATTTTTTCCCGCGACCCCCACCAGAGATATCAGAAGGACCCAGAAGGATTTCTGGAAAGTCTTATCTTTAGTGGATCCTCGGTTCGCTGGATAGTCCATTTTCTGGGGGGCTGGTCGGGGGCAGCCTTCTTGATCTGGGTGTGATGAATCCAGTGTCGTTTTCCTGCAACTTTTACTGCCGTTGGGGTTCTAAGGATCACTGGCAGGGGTCCCGTCCACCGGGCCTCCAAGGTGGCTGGCTGAAGCCTCTTAATCCAGACCAGGTCTCCGGGCTGCACCTGAAATAGATCTTTGTTAGGGGCAGGATTTGTTGGTCCTGGATGGGCTGCCTTCACCAGATCCCAGGTATGACGGATGGCAGACTGCAAGGCTTGTAATGATTTTGGAAGAGAATGGTTATTTAATTCAGCTATTTTCTCTTCCCCCAATTTAGGAATTAGTGGGGGTGGTCGCCCAAACATGATTTCATATGGGGTAATTCCCTTAACATAGGGAGTACATCTAGTCCTTAGGAGGGCAAATGGAAAGAGACTCACCCAGTTTTCGCCAGTCTCGAGCTTTAGTTTAATTAGAGTTTCTTTTATTGTTTTATTCATTCTTTCAACTTGCCCTGAACTCTGTGGCCTATAAATACAATGTAACTTCCATTTAATATTTAATATTTTTGCTAACAATTGGGTAATTTGGGCGATGAGCACTGGCCCATTGTCGGACCCCATTGCAGTTGGGAGGCCAAATCGGGGGATGATTTCAGAAACTAGTTTTCTTACTACTTTTTGTGCTGTCTCGGTTTTGGTAGTGAATGCTTCAGTCCATCCGGAGAAGGTGTCGAAGAAAACTAGCAGATATTTGTATCCAGATGGACCGGGTAACATTTCCATGAAGTCTACTTCCCACTGCTCTCCTGGGGCTTGTCCCCGCCTCCTGGTCCCTTGGGGTACCTCCTTCCCTTGGCCAGAATTTACCTGGGCACAGATGTGGCATCTGGATGATATTTGCTGGGCTTGTTGTTGCAGTCGGGGAATGTAGTGATTTCTCTGTAATAGTTCAGTTAGTTTCGTACTGCCCAGGTGTGTACTTTGGTGCACCTGGGCAATCAAATTGTCCCCAGGTGCTCTGGTACCAGAATTCTCCCATCCGGGAGAATTTTCCAACCATCCGGATCTGTTTTGGTGCCCAGGGTTTCGCCCAGTTTTATTTCTTCCCCAGTATAGTTTGGAGGGTTCAGCAGTACTCGTCTGGGTAAGACAGGAAGTATCTGCAGCATCCCCACTGGTTTTTGGGCAACCTCCTTTGCTGTTTTATTAGCCAGGGCATTTCCTCTGGCAATTTGAGTTTCAGCAGTCTGATGGGCTTTGCAATGTATAACGGCTGCCCTTTTTGGTAACCAGATAGCTTCTAGCAAGCCTAGTATTTCTGGTATATTTTTTATTTCTTTTCACCCTGATGTCGAAAGTCCCCGCTCCTGATACAGTACCCCATGGACGTGTGCAGTTGCGAAGGCATATCTGCTGTCCGTGTAGATGTTGACAACCTTCCCTTTTCTCCACCTCAGAGCTTGGGTTAGAGCTATCAGTTCAGTCTTTTGGGCTGAAGTCCCATGTCCTAGGGCCTGAGCCCAGATGACCCAGTCCACAGTTACCACCGCTGCCCCCGCATACCTGATTCCCTCTGAGATGTAACTCCTTCCGTCTGTATATAATTCTTCATCAGGATTTGGACAGGGGGTGTCGATGAGGTCATCCCTCAGGTTTGTGAGGGAATCTAGGACCTCGCGCAGTCGTGGATGGGCTCAGACAAGTCATCATCCGGGAGTAAGGTAGCGGGGTTAAGGGCTGTCACTTTCAGGAAGCGGATTCTCGGGGGATCTAGTAGCAGTACTTGATACTGGGTTATCCGGGCATTTGAGAGCCATCTCTCAGGAGGGCTTTTTAGTAATGTTTCTACTGAATGTGGGGCCACTATTTGTAAGTCCTGCCCCAGAGTTAATTTGGATGCTTCTTTAACCAAAATAGCAGTGGTGGCAATGGCCCGGAGGCAGTTTGGCCATCCAGCTGCTACATAGTCTAGTCTCTTAGATAGGTAGGAAACCGACCTTTTCCATGGACCTAATATTTGAGTTAGAACCCCTTTCGCTATTCCACGGGCCTCAGCAACATGCAGTTGAAAGGGTTTCGACAGGTCAGGCAAGGTTAAGGCAGGAGCGCTTACAAGTGCCTGTTTTAGCATTCTAAAAGCCTTTTGCTCAGTTTCAGTCCAGGTTAGTGTTTCCTCTTTTCCCCCTGTACTAGTATGCAAGGGCTTGGCTATTTCTGCAAATCTGGGAATCCAGAGTCGGCAATATCCAACTGCCCCCAGGAATTCCCGTACCTGCCTCTTTGTCTTTGGTTCGGGTATCCTTAAGATAGCTTCAACCCTACTTGAGGATAGTGACCTCTTTCCTTTATTTAGTTCATATCCTAAGTATGTTGCCGAATTGGTGCAAAATTGGGCTTTCTTAGCTGAGACCCGATAGCCTAATTGGTCTAGCTCCTGCAGTAAATTTTCAGTTGCTTTTTTACAATCTGACAGGTTATTGGCTGCCAGTAAGAGATCATTCACATATTGTAGCAGGGTTACTTCTGGATGCTTTTGTCTAAAGCTGGCCAAATCTTGACTTAAGACTTCATAAACAGGGTGGGAGAGTTTTTGAAACCCTGTGGCAACCAGGTCCAAGTCAATTGTCCAGAGAAAGCCCCCTCTGGGTCAATCCATTCAAATGCAAAAATGGGTTGACTTAACTCAGCCAGAGAAATTGAAAAGAAGGCATCCTTTAAGTCCAGAACAGTATAAACCTGTTGACTGGGAGGTAACAGGCTCAGGAGTGTATATGGGTTAGGTACAGTAGGGTGAATGGTTTCAACTTTTTTGTTCACTTCCCGGAGGGCCTGTACTGGCCAGTAATCCTCAGTCCCGGGTTTTTGGACCGGGAGAAGGGGGGTGTTCCAGGCCGAATGGCAGGGGACTAGAATGCCTGCCTCCTGGAGTCTTTTGATATGGACTGCAATGCCTTTCTTAGCCTTTAAGCGTATTGGGTATTGTCGAATTCTGACAGGTGTGGCGGTGCTAGTCAGCTGGACAACAATGGGGGGCTGGCGGGCAGCTAATCCTAGTAGATTAGTCTCTGCCCATATGCCCGGTATTTTTTCTTTAAATTCCTGCAGGTACGGGCCTGGGGCCTGCACTGCCACCTCCGCAGTAAGTAAATATTCTTCTGATAAGGGGCAAGTGAGGAGGATTTCTGAGGGGTTGGTATTGAAGGAGAGCTCGGCCGAATCGTTTCTGAAAGAGATGGTGGCCTGTAGTTTTTGGAGAAGGTCCCTTCCCAAAACAGGTTACGGACACTCTGGCATCACCAGAAATGAGTGGGTGACAGTTCCTTCCCCAAGGTTAGTGATCCTAGTCTTTGTCCATGGGTAGGACTTTGTCTTTCCCAATGCTCCCTGTATGGGGATTTTTTCCTTAGATATGGGCCCTTCTGCCTGCTGGAGGACAGAGAAGTTTGCTCCAGTATCCACAAGAAATTTTATAGGCTTGCCCCCAATTTCTAAGGTGACCCTGGGCTCCTGGGGGCTTAACAGAATGGAGCCCCGGCCCCGTCAATTTGCCTCCTCAACTAGAACAGGGGATGGTTTCAGTCCTTTAAGTCCCCTTTTAGGGCATTCATTTTTCCAATGTCCATTCTCTTTGCAGTAGGTGCATTGGTTTGCACCTAGGCCCAACCTTTTTCCTTGGTTCCCCTTCCTTTTTTCAACAGTTTCCTGTTTGTCTTTCTGTTTTTCCTGTTCAGCCATTGCAGATACTAGAATTCTGGCAATTTTTTTGGACTGCGTGGTCCCGGGGTCATCTCTGTTATTAAAAGTCTTCTGGGCAATCTCTACTAGTTCAGACAGCACCTTACCCTCAAATCCTTCTAGTTTTTGTAATTTTCTTCTTATATCTGGGGCCGACTGGGTGACAAATGCTATATTTATGGCTCGCCTATTCTCAGCTGCCTCTGGATCTATAGGGGTGTACAAGCAGTATGCCTCAAGGAGGCGCTCAAGGAAAGCAGCTGGAGATTCGTCCAGTTTTTGTATAGCTTTGCTTACCCGAGATAAATTGATCGGCTCTTTGGCTGCCGCTCGTAGTCCCCGGAGCAGAGTCTGGCGATACTGATCGAGAGCCTCCTTACCTTTATCAGTGTTGGGGTCCCATCCGGGATGGGTGGAGGGGAACACAGCCTCTAATTGGGTTGGCTCAGTAGTGGGCTGTCCGTTAGGTCCAAGAATTAACTTCCTTGCCTCCCTCCTGACTCAATCTCATTCCTCGGAGGTGAAGAGGGCCTGGAGGAGCTGTTGGCAGTCCTCCCAGGTGGGCTGGTGGGTAAAAAAGACAGTCTCCAAGAGGGAGATGAGCCCTTGGGGCTTTTCAGAGAAAGAGGGATTTTGGTTTTTCCAATTATACAGGTCGTTAGAGGAAAAGGGGACATAGACCATGAAAGGTGGGCGGGCATCCCCTGGGGTAGGGCCAACCTGTCTTAAGGGTAAAATTGGGGCCCCGGAAGAATCCGGTGACTGTGCACCAGAAAAGGGGCAGTAAGCAGAGCCACTTCTGGTATGGGGGGGACTGAAGGTCACCTCCTGGCTATCGGAGGGGCTGATGCCTCTCGGCTGCCTCTCCCCTCTGGTCTTAGAGGGGGCGGAGAGGCTATCGGATACAGGGGAGGATTCATTAAGAGCAGATCCTCCGGTGGTCCCGTCAGTACTTGGACCCTATTAGTCTTTTCTTTCTGAGTGTTCTTTAGTATGAGGGCTCTTTTGGCTCTGGGGGGTCTTCCTTTTTGGGACTCCAGGCAAGACCGTAACCACTTGGGTTTTTCTGTTAAAATTTCAATCCAAATTAGTATATAGGGGAGCTGGTCAGAGTGGCCTGGATCATCAAAAATCGTCCTTTGGACTCTATAAGCAGTACACAGGTCTGTGGTTCCCTTGGGAGGCCACCCAGAACCAAAAGTTGGCCACTCCCATGAGCAGAATCTCTCCAAGTCGAAGGCACTGACAGGGGCTCCATAGTCTCCGGCCTTCCACTGAAATTTCTGAAAATTTTTCAAAAACCATTGAAGGGGAGTACAGACAGATGAGCTTGACTGACCCATGGCAATTATGACAAGAACGACACGGAATGCAACAAGACCAGGAGATGAGAGAAAGGACAAACTAAACCAAGACACACACAAAAACCTTAATTGATTCCTAACCAGAAGCCCCAGGCAACATCTTGCTCTGAGACCTGATCTCGGAAGTAATGCTGCATCCAGCCTTCCAGAGGTCCCTGACCTGGATCCAGTAACAGACCTGCACTAACCGGTGAGATTTCCAGAAACAGATGACTCCACGCAGATTTGTGTATAATTTCAGAGACTCTTGTAGGACCGGCCTGGTTCCTGGTCCTTGCCTGGGGTGAAGGAACGGATCTCCGAGGCCTTCCCCTAGGCTGGACGCAGGTTCCAGGGGCAATGCCCAGGACTTGTGGTCACCAGATGTCCCGTTAGGGACGATCTTGCTGGGGCCTCCAAATGTTGTGGGGAGCACCAAAAGAGAGACCACCCAAGTCAAAGCAATTTGCAAGCCAATTAGGAGTCTTTATTAGCCAGCCAGCGACTGCCTCAGAAACTCAAAAAGGAGGAATCAGAGAGCAGCCCTGAGGAGTTCTCAAGGGGGGCTTATAAAGGTAAAAATCACAAGCGTATCCACAGAAGCAGGAAAAAGGACATTATCTTTTTGAGCCACATCTTGGTTTGCAGCTGTAAGCAAGCAATCTTATCTACAGAAGCAGAGAAATGCCATTTGCTCTTGCACAATGCATCCCATTCTTTTTGTTTCTTAACAATGATTATTGTTCAATTTTTAACTCTTGTGAACTTCCCGCCCTGGATCTTGTGACTCCGGATACCTTCTTCTAGCTAGGGCCTGATTTATTGCCTGATTTATTGCTCCTGACCCCCCACACCACAATATCAAACATTTCTCATATATACATAGTCCCAATAATCTGGTATTCATGGGATGCCCAGTGTGTGCTAGACATAAGTCTAGGAACTTGGTGCAAACCCTATTCCAACCACACTTTTAACAAACTCTCAAGATAAGCATATCTATCCTTATTCTACATATGACAAAATTGAGATTGAGAGAGTTTATGGAACTGACCCAGGCATAACTCTAAAAAGTAGAAAAGCAGAATTCAAATCTTGTTTGGCCCAACTAAACTAAGAAATGTGTCATCTCCTGGTGCCTGCCTGGGAACCAGGGCCCAAGCTGACAGTCCAGAATCATCAGGAAGGGCTTTCAAAATGCATGTCGCAGGCTCTGGCCCTGGGAATTCAGATTCAGTAGGGCTGTGGTGAGTCCTATAAAACTCTATTTTTTATTCACCCAGACCCAGTTTGAGAATACCTGGTAGCACCAACACAGAAAAAGTGTGAGGATAGCGATGGTTGTTGAATTAAATGCAGCTACAGGAAGACCAACTTCTTCCCTCCTCCAGCATCTGCACCCCAGAGCCCTCTGCAGGATATGTTAGCACCTTATTGATTAGCTCCCTTCCTCTGGCACTAAAGCCTGGCTCTTTCCTTGATTTCAACCATAATTTTCATCTTTTCAAAAATTTTTCATGACAAATCTAAACACACTGCTTTAGAGGCAGTCTGAGGCAATGGGGCTAGGGATGCCTTTGCAAAGAGATAGCTTTTGAAATATTTTAAAGTGTCATATCAACAGTTACAGCTGCATATACATAAAATGCAAGAATAATGCATCCACAATCCACGTTGAATTGGAAAATCATTACTTATGTAATTAATATGTGTGAAGCAATTCACCACACCTTTATCATTAAAATCCCAAATGGATGATTGCCTGGGAGAGGCAATAAAAGGTCTTATTAATATAAAAGATGTATTTACTGTAGAGTTTGTAAACAATAATGATTGACTAAAAGTCTGGTTTGTTAATATTATCACCATGGCCACAGGAATTCTATACAATATCAGTGATTGAATGCATCTCCCTGCTTGGAACACTGTTCCCACCCTTCCAGCAACCTGATACACCACTGCAAGAGGAAATACAGCTTTTTGAACAAAAATACACAAATCACAGAGACTGCCATTCCGTAACCATGGAAAAATCATTGAAAGCAAAGCCCTAATGTGGCCTTTTTGCACTTCTCTGTTTCTATGCTTTCGATCCAGGTTTTCTATGTCTTACTTCCTACAAACAACATTAATTTATTCAATTACTGTTGACAATGACAGGCCTGAAAATTAGCATTATAACTGCTCAGTAATGCAATGATCTATTTTAACAATTGGCTTCTAGGAACACATTTCATTTAACAGTGCAGAGCTATGCTATTTTCCCCTTACAGTCACTGGAAGAGCTTCAGGCATACTTACATTGCCTAGGGATTTGCCAAAGTTCTTAAGATTTAAGCATAGGAGATTTCCAATAATTGGAAGAGGAGTGGGGCCAGGAGGGAGCCTCCCTTTCCCATAGCTCTGTTTCAGGAGTGAAAGGAGGACCAAACACGAGAGACACAGCAGTAGGACCAAAATTGGATCCATGGGAACGTTTCCTTCCTCCCAAGGCAGCTGGTAAGCTTGGAACTGAGTGCCTTATAAACACCCAGTGCTCCCTTGACCTGTGCTCTACTAATCATTACAGTGGCTCATCACCTACATCAACTTAGGTCTTTCCCAAGTGGACTTTGGCTGGCTATTAAATATCAAACTAGTGCATCTCTACGAATTTGGAGGAATTATAAAGTACAGAAAATTTTAGTTAAGAAAGAAAATTAAAACCTGTTTTTCACAGAAGACAGGTTTCAGCTGAGTGGCTGTTCTTAGTGGCCCAGATACCTGCTTTCAAACATCCAAAATATCGCAAATTAATCTGAAACTCGAATGTAACTGGATGTCGTGTGTATTCATTTGCAAAATCTGGCAGCTTTAGAGAGAAGATCAGGCATTGAAATATTTATTAATAATCTCCCAGATGATTACAGTATGAGTCAGGATGAAAAAACACTAGAACAGATGACTATTTTTCTTAAATGCTACTATTCTAATGCTCATGATGACATATTAGGATGAGATAAGATTTAGGGCAATATGTGCGATTAAGCCATTGCTTTAAAAAGAAGGTATCTTCCTCTTATGACTTCAGCTAAAACTGTAATACCTTGTCCTTGAAAACAGACAATTTTTGAAATATTTTAAGGTGCTACATTAATAGCTACAACTGGATATGTAAAAAATAGCAAGAATAATGCATTCACACTGAATGGAAAAAATCATTTTTTGCATAATAATATGTGTTAAGCAATTTTCCATACATTTTACCATTGAACTCCTCAAATAAACCTGGAGAATTAGTATTGTTGTTTTTTATTTTATAAATGTGGGAAAAATATGGAGATTTTCCCATTGACAACTATTTACAATTCAGGAATCTGAACTAGCCATTTGGGCACCATTGAAGAGCACCATCTAATGCATCCTAGCTGCCAGGAGGACAATATTAGTAAACAAAAATCACCACTTACAATGAAAGTACCACCCACTTATGCCCTTCACACCAAGTGGGAGCCCCTTTCTGATACACTGGGTCAGAAGTGATCCTAAGAAACCAAACAAAAAATATGGGGCTGATTGCTCCATTCCCCATTGCAGTGGGGGTGAAACTTGCTCAGCCCCATTATAGAGAGACCTGGCTTCAGAGAAAGTCAGCGGGGAAGACTGAGAGACAAGGGCTTTTCCCCTTCCCAATGTCCTCACCCCACCCCATCAGTGACTTCTGTAAAGCAAGGAAAAGAGGTTCTAGGGGAACAGCACCGTGTGGCCTTAGGGGGGAGATGGGAGACAGGGACTGCTCCCAACACAGCAGCAGCACAGGACACCACCACGTGCAGACCTGGGAGACAGCAGGAGGGACCCTGCAGAGCTAAATGTAACATGACTGAATCCCAACACTTCACACCAAGCTCCTAATGGGAACACAGTTTTTTTTTTTTTTTCAGGGTCTCAAATAGATATTTATACATATGTATTCATGGCAGCATTATTCCACAACAGCAAAAGGTAGAAGCAACCCATATGTCCATCAATAGACAAATGGATAAACGAAATGTGGTATATTCATACGAGAGATCACCATTCAGCCATAAAAAGGAATGAAGACCTGATGTATCCACAACATCAATGAAGCTTGAAAACATTATGCTAAGTGAAATAAGCCAGAGAAAAAGGAGAAACATTGCATTATTTCACTTATATGAGATATATGGAATAAAAGCAAATTCATAGAGAAGGAAAGTAGATTACATGTTACCAAGGGCTGGGGGTGGGAGTGGAAGGGGAAGTTATTGTTTAATGGATAAACAGTTCTTCTTTGGGGTGATAAAAATTTTTGACAATGGATGGTGGTGATGGTATCACAACACTGTAAATGTAACTAAATGCCACAAATTTTATACATTACAACAATTAAAAGTAATTTTAAAAAAAGACCTTTGTCCATTTACTGAATAACTCCAGTTATTAGTGGCCCTTTCAGACCTTTCTGTCTTCATGCCTTGGGGCCCCTTCCTAGTTCACAGACCTTCCTTTCTTGTAGGCAGACCTCAGACATGTAGTATCTGCCACCAGTCACTCTATTCCCTGCAGTTTTTTTTTTTAATCTTTTTTTTTTTTTGTAAAGCACTATCAGATTTGCTTTCAATCATTTAGAGAAATTATTTTTAAAACACAATATTACTTTGGTATTTTGAAAGCATTTTTGTCACATATTACTACAATGAACTGGGCAATGTACAAAGCATTTTGACATACTTTATCTCTCTTTTAGTCATAACAATGGTCACCTCCATAAAAGTATTCCCATTTTTAGAGGTGATGAAAGAAAACCTCAGGAATTCAATGCTTTCCCAAGAACACAACCTGTAACGGGCAAAGGTTAGTCTTGGACCCCCTCTCTGGACTATTGGACTTTCCTATCCTGGAAACACATTAATTTAAGAGATGGACCATATTTTCTGAGAATCTTATGTAACTCAGTATTGTATAATTCATTATGAAATGTAACTTTCAAAATAAACAGGAACTGTTAAAAATGCAACACCAGTTGGTTAAAAAGTAATTTACAAAAGTTTGGAAAAAAACAAATTCTCTAGCTCTAATTGGAACAATCTTTTCTTCCCTGACTATTGAGCCTCTGCTCTGCTTTCTTTTCTTCAAGTGACGTTCCTTCAGTATCCTATCACAAATATTCCACAACTTTAGGGACCTCAGAGATACTCTAGTCAAATCCCTCACTATCAATATTAAGTAACTGCTGAGTCGGCAAGGTGAAGTAAAAACAACGCATCAGCACAAGGTCTTGTACTAGAATCCGGGTTTCCAAGCTCCACACACAGCATTGAGACCCTCAGTCCCTTCCACGCTCTGCTCACAAGAACCCAACAGCCAACTACAGAATACTGGAGGAGTCTTCCCTGGAAAAACTGAATATCCTCAGAGAAACAACTTCCCTGTGATGACATTTAGATAGAAAGGGTCCATCTAGTGCCCAGCACAATGCATAGATCTTTCTATCCCTCTCTTTGGGGATATTTTGATTATGGCCATTCTAATTTACATGTTGGCAGTATCTGTCAATAATATAGAGTAAGGCAATGGAACTATCTGATGTGCTAAAGAGGTTGGGCCCTCTAAGTTTCATGAGTTAGGTGGTCTGGGGACCCATTTGGAAGTCGCAGGTTTCTGGAAAGCCTCTCTAGCACATGTAATCCTTGTGGAATCTTACGAATTGCTCTAAGTGTTCTTTAGGGATTGGCTGGAATGGTCCTGCCAATTGACGTTAGCAGGTTATGATACATAGCAAACTCTACCTGAAGCTTGTGTAAGAGCAACCTCTAGAGTAGCCTCTTAACTCTATTTGAACTCTCTCTGCCATGGACACTTTATTAGTTATATTTCTCTTCCCCCTTTTTGTCAGGATTGAATTGTTAATCCCATGGTGCCAGTACCAGACTCATCTCTGGGAGTCACCTCCACACTGGCAGGGAGACTTTCACCCCTGGATGTCATGCCCCATGTCTTTTTACTAATCTATCCATATCCTGGATAAAAGTAGCGTCAGACAGGTTTTCACAATCACACAATCGCATCATAAATGTTATATCTTCATATAATAATCTTCAAGAATCAAGGCTACTGGGACACAGCTCAACAGTTTCAGGTATTCCTTCCAATCACTCCAATACACAATAAATTAAAAAGGATAACCTACAGTGCATAAGAATAACCTCCAGATAATCTCTCAACTGTGTTTGAAATCTGTCAGCCATGGAAACTTTATTTTGTCTCATTTCTCTCTTCCCCCTTTTGGTCAAGAAGACTTTCTCATTCCCATGATGCTGGATTCCAGCTAATTCCCAGGGGTCCTGTCTTGTGTTGCTAGGCAGATTTACATCCCTAGGAATCATGTCCCACACAGGGGACATGACTCACCAGCTGAGCTGCCTTAGAGAGAGAGAGGCCACATCTGAGCAACAAAAGAAGCTCTTGGCAGTGACTCTTCGGCCAAATTTCAAGTAGGCTCGGCCTATCCTTTGTAAGAATAAGCTTCACAGGGGCTATTGATAAGGAGCTATCAATAATATGGCATGGGGGATGGAACTATTTGATGTTCTGGAGAGGCTGGCCCATGACATCCATTTTGTAAAGAGCCAACAGAATACACACAGCCAGAGACCTTTGGAGATACATAAAGAAAACACCCCAGGGACGCTGTTGAACAAGCCTGGAGAAAAAGCTGGCAGATGTCACCATATGCCTTTCCAGCGGAGGGAGAAACTGCAAACATCATCAGCCTTCTTGAATCAAGATATTTTTTCTTGGATGTCTTAATTTGGACATTTTCATGGCCTTAGAAATGTAAACTTGCAACTTTAACACACTCCTCTTTTTGAAAGCTTTTCCATTTCTGGTATATCGCATTCTAGCAGCTTACAGACGAGAACACTAGGATACCATGATGTCTGCTCCCCACCGTTCATGCGGACCCACTACTTAGAGGCAAGGTGGGGTAGTGATGACGGGAACAGACTCCTGAGCCACCTGTGGGTTTGACCCTAGATCTAGGACTGACTGTCCTTGGGACACTGGCAATATCAGTTAAAGTCTCTGTGTCCCAATGTTTCCATTTGTTAAATGAGAATGGATTGTTACTGTCCTTACCTCAGTGGGTTTTGATAAGTCTAGTGTGTAAACTGTTTAGAACAGTGCCTGGGACATAAACAACAATTCCCTATGATACAGACAAAAATGATTTTTTACTATCTCATACCAGACCATGATATAGATACATCATGACTTATTTAAATAGTTTCCATGTGAAGAACATGTAAATTATTTCTCACCTTTATTTCAAACTCATGCAAAATATATACTTCAATATTTCTTTGTGCACATACTGAATATATCCAAGAAATGAATCCTAAGAATTTGAATTACTACATAGATCAAGTTAAACTGTTTAGATCTTTAAATGTGATGTATTTGTAAATATTTTAACAATGCTACAGGATTTTTTAGAATATTTTGTTAGATAAGTTGTGTAAGTTTCCACAAAAATCGCGCAGAAAATACAGATTTCCCATATACCCATCACTATTAGTGAATACTTTGCATTTGCATCTACCCCAATAGACTTGTGATATGGAGTGACTGATTTCAACATGTTCAGAGCTCTAAGATCACTAAGTACCCTGCGTGTAGAAAGTGCTCTACACATGTCTGTTGAATACAGCAGGTCTTTTGGGAGGTGAAAGGTGCCAATGGAAAATGAAAACATGGGATAAACAGGCCCAGGAGATGCAGTATGAAGAGGGTTAGGACAGAAAACGGTTACAATTTCCAATGAGATGGTCAGAGTAGGCTTCATTAGAAGGTGACAACTGAACAAAGTACCAAAGGGTCTTTTTCCCCCACCTCCTCAATAATGCTCTATATGATAAAAGGGTTTTTCTCCTTATCATTCAAGTAGGTGAAATATAGTCAGGTATAGATTTGACTTCGCCTTTTTTTGGGTTCTTTCATATGCTCACTAATCATTTGCATTTTCTTTTCTGAAACCTGCCTAGGGAAACCATGACTCTGGGGTTGAATTGTCCTTACTGCGATACTGTTAAGTTACAAATATCAAGCTGCACGATAATGTGTCTAACATGGACCCAACTGAGTAAATGGCCGCCCGTCCACAGCACTGGGCACACGTGTGCATGTGTGTATGTGCTCCGGCCAGCCCTGGTCTCCTCTGGGATGTGAGCTGGGGCAGAAAAGGGGCTGCTACCTGCCTCTACTTCATATCATCCTAAAAAGAAAGTGGAAAGAAAGGAGAAAATACTTCTGTTTCTCAATGTTCTAGAATAAACCTTTAGTCCTTTTTTATAACATAAATACCACTACAGTTTAAAATATATAGAAAACCCAGTTTAACACACATTGCAGGTGAGACAGAGCTAAAGACTACAGGGCCATAACATCAAATTGCAATTGCTGTCATAGAACTTGTGAACATAGTGTGGGAGAAATTTAGAAAATAAGAAATCCTGTAAATTGCTTCAAAACTAGGCATGAATTTGGGGGGGGGAGGAGAATAATGCATTGCAGTTTATTAAACCATATGAATGCATAGTATTCTCTGTGTACCATTTCTGAAAACTAAAAAGTAATTGAAATTAAAAAGTAATTGAAAGTATTCAAATATTATATATAGAAGACAACACCAATGAGAGGGTAGCTGGTGATTGATGGAGAGCAAAATAATTAAAATAATTCCCGCCATCCCTTATCCACTCAATGTACTCCGATAAGTTGGTGCTTGTCTTTGAAATCTATTTATATGAAAATGTTTAGAATAATATGGACTAACATTTTAATTTTTAAATCTCTTTACAGACTATATTGTAAAGCTTAAACATATACAGAATTAAAATATGACAAGAATATCATAAAAATCGGATGCAGGAAACAAAAATATATCATCGTATCTTGCTTGATGTAATAGAGTGTTATTTGAACTTCAGCCACAATAAGTTAATGATGTATAATGTAAACCATTAAAGCAAAATGAACAGAAAAAAGAAGATATTTGAAATGAGATAGAATTCAAAAAATACACAATTGAACCAAAAGCATGCAGGTGAATGCAAAAATATATAAACAAACAAATAAAATCACTAAAATAAAAGCTAATAGTTTTCAATGACAGAAAATATATACGAAATATAAATGGCCACTTCTGGGAAGATGGCAGAGCAGAGTGGATTGAAACCACCGCTGGTCTGTGGGACAAGATAGGGGATAGGAGAAAATGATTTGAACTGCATTTCTCGGAAATGAGTCATTGAAGAAGGTCTTCAGGGTGTTTTGGGGAGGAGAGAGGGAGGGGGATCGGATTGGCAGGGATCCCCACTTAGGGTGGCCACCAGTGTGTGGGGTGGTGTGGTTGGAGGGAACCAACCTCCTTCTGCTCCAGCCTGTCCCGGCTGCTGACTGAGGAGACCTCCCTGAGCAGCACCCTCAGGGACCACAGATGTCAGCCAAGCCATCTGCTGTGAAGAGCCACAGCCGCAGCAATGAAGCAGTCACCAGGCCAGGCTGAAAACAGCCACAGTGCTACAGGTCAGCTGCTCCACTCCACAGGTGCTAATCTGCTGCCCCGTCCCATGCACCAGGACCAACTGATCTGCCGTTGTGGACAGAAGCATCCCCCAATACAATGCATGCGATCTCCCCAGCTGCTCCCTGTAGGCACAGGGCTGAAGGGAGAAGACATCTAAGGAGAGCTACCAGCTAGGGAAAGCGCTGAGTACAAGAAAGCAGACTACCTATATTCCTAGGTACTTTTTTCTATACATCATTTTCCTTATTTTATGTACATATATATATATATTTTTTTCTTATAGGTAGTATTATTATTTTTATTTTTTATTTATATATTTTTTATTTTATTTTATTTATTTACTTTTCTTTAATTTGTATTTTGTCTCCCTTCTGTGGGCCACAGTTTGAGCTAATTCTCAATATATCTTGATTTAACTCATTTGGACTTTGGTAGGGCTTACTACTGCTGTGGTGTGTTTTTCTGTTATTGAGCTTTTTTCATATTTATCATCTTTTTTTTTACTACTGTTATTTATTTAATTTTTACATAGTGCTTATGGACCAGGCAGGCAGGTATGCTACCACTGGAATACAATTGTGCCCTGGCCTACATTTAATAGATCCTCAAGTAAAACTATACCCTATGAAGTACTGCATACTGGTTTCAATAGACCTTCAAATAAAAATTATGCACCCTACATGAGATCTGGGCCTTCATTTGGTAGGGAATTACCAACAAACCAACTGCAAAGGGAAATCCTCAATGGAAAACCAAGTAAATAAAAAAGTTTAGATTGTTGAAGGAAACCAATGTGCAAAATAATCATATTAAGATAAGTGAATGCCCCAAACACAACAGGAAAACACAGAGCCCATACAGATCCAAGCAGAAATGACAAAGCCAAATAACCAAATCAAAGCACCAGAGAGAACAGAGAATGTCAAACAACTACTCAAGCATATTTATAAAGAAATAAAGGAGAGGAGGAAGACAATAGAAGAGCATAAAGAAGAATCTGAAAGATACATAGAAAAATGACAGATCTTTCAGACATGAAAGATACATTAGACCAAATTAGAAGTATACTAGAGATACACAATAGCAGATCCAAAGAAGCCAATGGAAGAACAAGTGAGCTAGAAGACAGAGCAATTGAACTAGAGCATATAAAAGTACAAATAGCAAGAAAGATGGACAAATGAAACTAGATCTCAGGGAAATGATGGAGAACAGGAGGAAGACAAGTATAAGAATCACTGGTGTCCTAGAAGGAGAAGAGAAGAGTAAAGGGCTGGGAAAGGTAGTTGAAGACATAATTGGGAAAAACTTTCCAACCCTTATGGAAGACATAAATACATGAATCAAAGAGGACCAATGAACACCAAATAGAATAAATCCAAATAATCTACTTCAAGACACAGACTAATCAAACTACCAAATATTGAAGAGAAACAGAAAGGTCCTGAAAACAGCACGAGGAAAGCAATCTACTACATGCAGGAGAAACACATATGACTAAGTTAGCAATATTCATAAGGCACCATGGAAGCAAGAAGGTAGAAGTATGATATATTTAAGATCCTGAATGAGGAAGATTCCCAGCCAAGAGTTCCTTATCCAGCCCAGTTGTCCTACAAACCTGAGGGGGAGATTAAAATCTTCAAAGACAAACAAAAACTAAGAGAACTAGTCAACCAGAGACCTGTACGACAAGAAATACTAAGGGGGTCCATCAGCTGAAGGAAATGTCAGAAGGAGGAGATGTGAAGGAGGATACAGAATTGAAGAATACAAGTATCAGTAATTGAAAGAGTGAAAAGAGAGAGAGGGGAAAAAATAGAGAGAAATCTGACACATAAAAACTAAAGGATAAGATGATAGATTCAAGAACGACTTTAACAGTAATAACTTTGAATGCTAATGGACTAAACTCACCAATAAAAGACACAGCTAGGCTGAATGGATCAAAAATATATAATCTGTCTACACACTGTTCACAAGAGACACATCTCAGAACTAAGGACACAATTAGATTGAAAGTGAAAGGATGGAAAAAGATCTTCCATGCAAGTTGTAATCAAAAGACAGCAGGAGTAGCTATACCAACATCAGATAAAAGAGACTTGACATGTAAAGAGGTCATAAGACACAAAGAAAGACACTGCATATTAACAAAAGGGACAATTCACCAAGAAGAAATATGAGGCAAACATTGGCAAAATCTGAAAGGAGCTATAGACATTTCAACATTAATATTGGGAGACTTCAATACACCTCTCTCCTCCATAGATAGAAGAATCAGACGGAAGATCAACAAGGAAACAGAGAACTTAAACAATCTGATAAATGAATTAGACCTAACAGACAGAGAGAGAATATTATACCACAAAACACCAGAATATACATTCTTCTCTAGTGAACATGGAATGTTGTCCAGACAGATCATATGCTCAGACACAAACTGAATCTTTATAAATTAGTAAGACTGAAATTATCCAAAGCACTTCCTCTGACCACAATGTAATGAGGTTGGAAATTAATAATCACCAAAGAACAGGAACCTTCACAAATACATGGAGATTAAACAACACTCTTAAATAATCATTGGTTAAAGAAGAAATTGCTAGAGAAAACAGTAAATATCTGAGGATGAATGACAATGAGAATTCAACATATCAGAACTTATGGGATGCAGAAAAGGCAGTGGTGAGACAGAAAGTTATTCCCCTAAATGCATATTTTTAAAACAGGAATGAGCAAAAATCAAGGACATAACTGCTTACTTGTAGAATTTAGAGAAAGATCAGCAAACTAATCCCAGGCAAAGAAAAGAAGAGAAATAACAAAGATTAAAGCAGAAATAAACAAACTAGAGAAAGATCTACAAAACCAAAAGTTTATTGAATAGAGATCGATAAATCCCTACTGATAATATTAGATAGAAAACTAAGTAATTAAGTAAATAAATAAAAGGAAAAGGGGGGACTCCTCTCTCCCATAGAATGATGACTGATAAGGGTAATAAGAGTAGTGAAGTTGGCAAATTATCATTATGCAAACATCAGAGTAAAGACTGGTGTGAGCAAAATCAACAATGAATATGAAATCTAGGAAGAAAGTTTGTTGAGGAGATTTGTAGAAACTTAAAAGTGTCTTTTCACACATGCTGATTTTTTTTTTCCGCCAGGGGAAAAGTATTTTGAATATAATAGCAGCATTATTTCCAATACTGAAAAAGGGGAAACAACCCAAATTTCCATCAGCTGAATGGATAAACAAAATGTGGTATACACATACAAAGGAATATTATTCAGCCATTAAAAGAATGGAGTACTGATACATACTGCTCAATGGGAGAACCTTAAGCAAACTATTCTAAGTACTAGAGAGGGCTTATTTCTAATTAATTTCTGAGCATGGATTTATTTTGCATATGGGAGGGATGTGAATATGTCGGGTGAGAAAGTGTAATGGGGTAATGTGGAATCAGCCTTCAAGCTCGCCTTCAATGCTCACTGCCTCTGGAGATTCGTGCCCCGTGTAGTTCTATCACAAATTGGAAAAAGGCTGACTTGGCATGGAAAGTCAGAACCTGAGCAGGGGGAAGAAGCATCCAAGCACGAGGTGGCCTCACCAAGGGTCTCAGAAATAGAGGGTGAAAGGTGGGTTCCTGTTGGGTGGGCAGAGTACGGGAGGGTCACAGAGGGCGTCCACACATGGGAGCAGAACTGTATGGGGTTTCAGAGGCTGAGCAAGATGAAGAGGAGGAGGTCAAAACCCAGGAATGGTGAAGCTGTCTTCATGCTGGGGTATGGAGGGCTCGTGGCCGCCCATGAGAAGTCAAAGCACAAGCAGGGAAAGGAAAAGTTGCCTGTATGGGGAAAGGAGGTGGCAGTAGAGATAGGAGATGGATCACATATAGGAGGATTGATGAAATAAGGAAATATATTAAGGATAGTGAAAGTTGGGGTTTTTAATATTGGAACAATTAGTTACAAAAAAAGAAGGGAGAGAACATACATGGAATCCTGCGGTGTTGGATTGAAATTAGGTCTTAAGGTGAACACACAGGAAAGGGGCAGGATCACTAAGAGGGTCCAGCCCCCAAACCCAAAAACACTCTTCCTGCCCCACATTGAGGTTGAGCCAGAAAAACAGAGAATACATGCCCAGCTATCCACACCCAGCTAGCAATTATTTGTTACAACATATAGCAAAGTAAAAACAATTCTCATAGTAAATGTGGTATCAGGATTAAATAAATTAAGGAAATCTTTGCAAAGATAAATTAGATTTTGAACTATAAATATGGATTCATGGGACATCCTGGGCATCAAAAGCATGATTGTACTTTATTGAAACCTTATTGAACTACACACACACACATACACACATCCCTAATCTACAATGATATCCAAAAAAGAAATAAGCAGCATACCCTCCTTCACCTGCCGTCACTATAGGGGATTATTTCATCAGCTTCTCCTTTGTAAAACTGATGGTTCAAAGTAAAGGTTAAGCTTTTACCTTGTCACTATTTCAAGTTAAATAAATACCCACAGCTGATCAAGAAAAACCAGCTAATAAATTGTAGAATTCAAAAATTACCAGTTTTCAAACCCTATTGAAATAATTGATTTGGGAAAGGATCATCACTGCTATTAAAATCATTTACTGAAAGGCTAAGAGAAGTATATATATTTTTCCAAAGGTGCTAAATTATCACTCCCTAGATTTTTTGCTTTAGGAAAATAAAATCTTTATAGTGAAATGAACTGCCTGTACCATCCTAATTAGCATAATTTTACAGTACACCACAAGCACCAAATGCTGATGAAACTACTAATCAATATCTGAAATTTAAAAAGACAAAGCTGAGTTTCTTGCTTACTATTGGTGTAAGGGAGAGCTGTGCTGGTCAGGCTGCCTCCCCAAGCATGTCATTCATCTCATCTTATGTGGACTGCTCATCCTATTTAGGAAGTGTGAAATTCAGGATTGTTGATTGATTGGCACTCAGAGATGTATTTATGGAAATGGTCCATCCCTAATTAGCTGACTTTCAAGAGCTAGGAGATGCTACTAAGAGATTGTCTTGTGAAGCATGTTTACTAAAACAAACTCGTTGATTGAATGAGCAGGTTTAATACTAGTTCCCGTGGCTATTTGTAATAATGGTCCTTGATAGTATTCTGTGTTTATAATAAAAAGGACACTTTACTACACAAAACATTTTCGAGGACGTTTATGTAAATTTAAATAAAGACAGGGTGTAGGCAACACTCTGGAAGGATTGTTTGTATTGCTGGTATGATAATAGTACTGTGGTTATGTAGGAGATTGTCCTTATGGTCTAGAAATGTGTGTTACAATTTTTCAGCTAAGTTTCAGGTTATCTGTAATTTCCCATAAATGTTTCAGCAAAACTACATATATATTATGAAGCAAATATGGTAAAATATGGTTAAGCTTAGATTGAGGAATTACGGGTATTCATTTTAATACTCTTTCAATTTTGCTATATGCTTGAATACTTTCAAGGAAAAGGGGGTATTTATAGTTATATTTTATACTATTGTTTCAATTTAACTAAAAGAACTCAAGGTCTCATAGCTCACTGCTATTTTTTTAATTGCACGTTCTCTTCTATCACAGTTTTTTTTTTTCCTGAACTTACTTCAGATATTTATTTTGTCTTTCTCCTTATAATGTTATTTGAGTTAGGAAGTGTTTGCTTGCTGACAGCAGGCATCTCTCAAGGTGCCTAAAGGCAACTGGAAAATTTATTATTTTACCTAAAAGGAAGGTGAGTGGAAGGACAGACTTCAGTATAAAAGAAGTTTACTGAGGGAGAAGCCAAGACGGCTGCTTATCGAGGTGTGGGATTTAGTTCATCCTCCAGAACAGCTACTAAATAACCAGGAACAGTACAGAACAGCTCCTGGAGCCATGTCAGTGACTGGACACACAGCGTACCCCAGTCTGGACCAGCTGGACCAGCTGTGAGCACCCCCAGAACTGTGAGTTACCCTAGCCATGTTGGTTGGAATCCCTCCCCCACAGGCTGCTTCCCAGAGGGGAAATGAAAGAGACTTTACCAGCAGCAGGGGCTGAGCACAACTAAGCTACAACTGTAGAATGAATTCACAAATTCTAACTACTGAAAATAGGCCCCCAGCTCAGGTGAACCAGGTCAAAGCAGATGTCGCTCATTTTTGCCCCGGCGCCAAGGGGCAGGGCTGACGAAAAAAGAAAAAAAAAAAGAAACAGAGGTTTTTGTGGCTGTGTTTCTACAAAGTCTTGGCTCCCTTTGGATACAGCAGCAGGACTTCTCAGGCTGCAACTGCCCCACGCATAGGCAGAAACTAGCTTCTTTGAGAGCTTGTTTGGAACCAATGCCTTCCCCAGGGGAGACTTTAGGTCCAACTCAGGTGCAATCCCTCCCTCAAAGAATTCAGACCCCAGGGCTTGGAAATTTGAAGCAATTAAAGCCAGCCCACAACCTCTCCTCTCTCTCCACCACAAACCCAGCAAGGAGAGTCTGCCAAAGTTAAAGGTACTACATCAGCTTATGCTGGTGGGACCTGCAGGCGGACAAGCACCATATACTAGGCAGGATTTGAAAAGCAGAGTCTAGAGCCTTCACAGGAAAGTCTTTCAACCTGTTGGGTGCACCCTTAGAAAACTGACACAGGTGACTCTTTCCTCCTGACAGGAGGCCAGTTTGGTCTGGGAAAATCCGGCTGGGGTCTATAATACCTATGTAGACCCTAGTAAGCGGGGGGAGGGGAAAGGCACCATAAAAGCAGGGCAAGAACCAAGAAAATGATAACTGAAAAATTCTCCTCAGTTAAACAAAACTTAAGCTAGAGGTCCAGATAAAGCTGAACTGAATGTCAAAGAACAGATAGAAAACAAATTCATCCAGCAAGAAAACCCTAGGTAAAAGAAGTGAAAGCAATCTCTAGAATAAACTAATTAAGGTAATTAAATGACTAGACACCAGCAAAAAATAACAAATCACACTAGGAAAATGGAAGATATGGCCCCAGTCAAAGGAACAAATCAACAATTCAAATGACATACAGGAGCTGAAACAATTAATTGAGAATATACAAACACACATGGAAAACCTCATCAAAAACCAAATCAAAGAATTGAGGGAGGATATAAAGAAGGCAAGGAATGACCAAAAAGAAGAAATTGAAAGTCTGAAAAAAACAAATCACAGAACTTATGGGAATGAAAGGCACAGTAGAAGAGATGAAAAAAAGCAATGGAAACCTACAATGTTAGATTTCAAGAGGCAGAAGATAAGATTAATGAACTGGAGAATGGAACATCTGAAATCTGGCAAGTAAAAGAAAATATAGGGAAAAAATGGAAAAATATGATCAGAGACTCGGGGAATTGAATGACAATATGAAACACATGAATATATGCATCGTGGGTGTCCCAGAAGGAGAAGAGAAGGGAAAAGGAGGAGAAAAACTAATGGAGGAAATTATCACTGAAAATTTCCCAACTCTTATGAGAGACTTAAAATTACAGATCCAAGAAGTGCAGCATACCCAAAATAGAATAGATTCAAATAGACATACTCCAAGACACTTATTAATCAGAATGTCAGATGTCAAAGAGAGAGAGAGAATCTTGAAAGCAGCAAGAGAAAATCAATCCATCACATACAAGGGAAGCCAATAAGACTATGCTTAGGTTTCTCAGCAGAAATCATGGAGGTGAGAAGACAACGGAATGATATATTTCAATTTCTAGAAGAGAAAAATTGCCAACCAAGAATTCTATATCCAGCAAAATCGTCCTTCAAAAATGAGGGAGAAATTAAAACAAAAAATCACTGGGAGAATTTGTGACCAATTTCTGGCTCTGCCAGATTAAAAAACAGGACACATCTATATACTGTCTACAGGAAATGCATCTTAGACCCAAGGATAAACATATGTTGAAAGTGAAAGGTTGGAAAAAAATGTTCCATGCAAATAACAATCAGAAAAGAGCAGGAGAAGCGATACCAATATCCAACAATTTAGACTTCAAATTCAAAACAGTTAAAAGAGACAAAGAAGGACACCATGTATTAATAAAAGGAACAATTCAGTAAGAAGACATAACAATCATAAATATTTAGGCACCGAGCAAGAATGCTCCAAAATACATGAGGCAAACACTGAGAACACTGAAAAGAGAAATAGACTCATCTACCATAAGAGAAGGAAACTTCAATTCCACACTCTCATCAATGGACAGAACATCTAGATAGAGGATCAATAAAGAAACAGAGAATTTGAATAATACAATAAATGAGCTAGACTTAACAGACATTTATAGAACATTACACCAAACAACAGCAGGATACACACTTTTCTCAAGTGCTCAGGGATTATTCTCAAGGATAGACCATATGCTGTGTCACAATGCAAGTCTCAATAAATTTAAAAAGATTGAAATCATACAAAACACTTTCTCAGATCATAAAGGAATGAAGTTGGAAAACAATAATAGGCAGAATGCCAGAAAATTCAAAAATGTGTGGAGCCTCAATGACACACTCTTAAACAACCAGTGGGTCAAGGAAGAAATTACAAGAGAAATCAGTAAATATCTGGAGGTAAATCAAAATGAATACACAACATATGAAAACTTATGGGATGCAGCAAAGGCAGTGCTGTTCTAGTTTGCTAGCTGCCGGAATGCAACACACCAGAGACTGATTGGCTTTTAATAAAAGGGGATTGATTTTGTTAGTTCCTCAGAGGAAAGGCAGCTAACTTCCCACTGAGGTTCTTTCTTACATGGAAGGCACAGGATGGTCTCTGATGGCCTTCTCTACAGGCCTTTGAGTTCCAACAACTGTCCCCATGGTAATTCCTTTCTGCATCTCCAAAGGCCTGGGCTGAGCTGCAAGTGCTCAGATGAGGAATGCCAAGGTGCTTCAGCTGTGCTACATTGCATTCTCTCATTTAAGCACCAGCCAATTAAGTCAGACGTCATTCATTGCAACAGGCACGCCTCCTAACCAACTGCAGATGTAATTAGCAACAGATGTGGTTAACGTACCATTGGCTCATGTCCGCAGCAACAAAACTAGGTACATTCACCTGGACAAGTTGACAACTGAATCTAACTACCACAAGTGCTAACAGGGAAATTTATTGCCCTAAATGCCTATATCAATAAAGAAGAAAGGGCAAAACTCGAGGAATTTACTGTCAACTTGGAAGAAGTAGAGAAAGAACAGCAAAATAACCCCAAAGCAAACAAAAAGTAAAAATTAAAGAGAAAGAAAAGATACCTAACACATGCTACAAAGCCAACATCACCCTCGTACCAAAGACAGACAAAGATATTACAAAAAGAGAAAACTACAGACCAATCTCTCTAATGAATATAGATGCAAAAATCCTCAAAAAAAATTCTAGCAAATCGAATCCAGGAACACATTAAAAGAATTATGCATCATGACCAAGCAGGATTCATCCCAGATGTGCAAGGATGGTTCAACATAAGAAAATCAATTAATGTAATACATCATATCAACAAATCAAAGCAGAAAACCACATGATCATCTTGATTGATATAGAAAAGGCATTTAATGGAATTCAACATCCTTTCCTGTTGAAAACACTTCAAAGGATAGGAATAGAAGGGAACTTCCTCAAAATGATAAATGGAATGTATGAAAAGCCCACAGTTAACATCATCATCAATGGGGAAAAACTGAAAACTTTCCCCCTAAGATCAGGAACAAGATAAGGATGTCCACTATCACCACTGTTATTCAACATTGTATTGGAAGTTCTAGCCAGAGCAATTAGAGAAGAAAAAGAAATATAAGGCATCGAAATTGGAAAGGAAGAAGTAAAACTCTCACTGTTTGCAGATGATATGATGCTGTATGTTGAAAACCCCAAAAATCCACAGGAAAACTACTAGAGCTAATAAATGCATACTGCAAAGTGGCAGGTTACAAGATCAACACTCAAAAATCTGTACTGTTTCAATACACTAGTAATGAACGGTGTGAGGGGGAAATCAAGAAAAGAATTCCATTTACAATTGCAACCAAAAGAATAAAATATTTAGGAATAAATTTAACTAAGGAGACAAAAGACTTATACAAAGAAAACTACAAGAAATTCTTAAAAGAAATCACAAGACCAAAATAGATAGAAGGGCATAACGTGTTCATGGATTGGAAGACTAAATATAGTTAGGATGTCAATTCTACCTAAATTGATTTACAAATTCAATGCAATACCAATTAAAATCCTAGCAATTACTTTTCAGAAATAGAAAAACTAATAACCAAATTTATCTGCAGCGGCACCAAATAGCTAAAAGTATCCTGAGAAAAAAAAATGAAGTCGGAGGTCTCATGCTGTCTGAATGTAAGGCATATTATGAAGCTACAGTGGTCAAAACAGCATGGTACTGGCATAAAGAAAGATATACTGACCAATGGAATAGAATAGTGTATTCAGATATAGACCCTCTCATCTAAGGACAATTGATATTTGATAAGGCAGTTAAATCAACTCACCTGGGACAGAAGACTCTCTTCAATAAATGGTGCCTAGAGAACTGGCTATCCATATGCAAAAGAATGAAAGAAGACCCATATCTCACACCCTATACAAATACTAACTCAAAATGGATCAAAGACCTAAACATTAGGCTAAGAGGAAAAAACTGTTAGAAGAAAATGTAGGGAAATATTTTATAGATCTAATACTAGGAGGCAGTTTCCTAGACCTTACACCCAAAGCAAGAGCATTGAAGAAATAAACAAATAAATGGGACCTCCTCAAAATTAAGCACTTGTGCGCATCAAAGAACTTCATCCAGAAAGTAAAAAGACAGCCTACACGGGGGAAACAATATTTGGAAATGATATGTCAGATAAAGGTCTAGTATCCAGAATTTATAAAGAGATTGTTCAACTCAACAAGAAAAAGACAGCCAACCCAATTTCAAAATGGGCCAAAGACTTGAACAGACACTTCTCAGAAGAGGAAATACAAATAGCCAAAAGGCACATGAAGAGATGTTCAACTTCCCTGGCTATTAGAGAAATGCAAATCAAAACCACAATGAGATATCATCTCACACCTACTAGAATGGCCATTATCAATAAACCAGAAAATGACAAATGCTGAAGAGGATGTGGAGAAAGAGGCACACTTATCCACTGCTGGTGGGAATGTCAAATGGTACAACTATTATGGAAGGCAGTTTGGCAGATCCTCACAAAACTAAATATAGAATTGCTATATGAGCCAGTAATGCCATTGCTAGGTATCTACTCAGAGGACATGAGAGTAAGGACACAGACAGACATTTGCACACAATGTTTATAGCAGCATTATTTATAATTGCAAAGAGATGGAAAGAGCCAAAATGTCCATCAAGCATCAAGAAACAAGTGGCTAAACAAACTGTTGTACATACATATGATGGAATATTATGCAGCCATAAGACAGAATATAGTTATGAAGTATGTTTCAACATAGATGGACCTTAAGGACATTATGCTGAGTGAGATTATCCAAAAACAAAAGGACAAATACTGTATGGTCTCACTGATATGAACTGACATTAGCAAATAAACTTGGAGAATTTCACTGGTAACAGAGACCAGCAGGAGGTAGAAATGGGGTAAGATATTGGGTAATTGGAGCTGAAAGGATACAGATTGTGCAACAGGACTGAATGTAAAAACTCAGAAACGGACACACAATACTACCTAACTGTAAAACAATTATATGTTAAAACACTGAATGAAGCTGAATGTGAGAATGATTGAGGGATGAGGGCTAGGGGGACATTGAAATCACAAAGAAAGATAGACGATAAAGACTGAGATGGTATAATCTAGGAATGCATAGAGTGTATAAGGATAGTGATTAACTGTGCAAATTTCAAAAATGTTTTTGCGTGAGGAAGAACAAAGGAATGTCATTACTGCAGGGTGCTGAAAATAAATGGTAATTAATATTTAAAAATTTTACCTTATATGTGAGACTAAAGCAAAAAATGTTTATTTGGTACAAAATTTATATTTTGACTAGTGCATTTCCTAATATAACTTATGGAGACAGCTTAATTGAACACCAGAGGTATATGGAACCTTGAGTACAGCATGAGATTTTGTTGGTTTGTCCAGACTGATGCCCCCAAAATTCCCAGAGTTATTTGAAAAATGAATAAAAAAGTATTTGCAAAGATCCCTTCAGGGAATTGTAATAAAGGGGGAAGATTCAACTTCCCCAAGTTGAATTATTGATATTCTCACAAGCAGGGTGGACAATCAAAGCTATAGGATGAGCCCCCAATCTTGGGGTTTTTCATATGTAACTTAACCCCACAAAGGATAGGTCAAGCCTACTTGAAATTAGGCCTAAGTGTCGCCCCCAACACAACCTTTTTTTTTGCTCAGATGAGGTCTCTCTCTCCAGTCAACACAACAAGTAAACTCAGCACCCTCCCCGTGTCTACGTGGGACATGACTCTCAGGGATGCTGACCTTCCTGGCAACGTGGGACAGAAATCCTGGAATGAGGTGAGACTCAGCATCAAGGGATTAAGAAAACCCCTAGAAGGAGCTGAGACTCAGCATCAGGGGATTGAGAAAACTTTCTCGACCCAAAGTGGGAACAGTGAAATGAGACAAAATAAAGTGTCAATGGCTGAGAGATTCCAAACAGAGTGAGAGGTTATCCTGGAGGTTATTCTTATGCATTAAATAAATATCACCTTGTTAGTCAAGATAGAGTGCATAGGCTGGAGGGAACAGCCTGAAAATGTGGAGCTGTGTTCCAGTAGCCACGTTTTTTGAAGCTGATTATATAATGATATAGCTTTCACAATGTGACTGTGTGATTGTGAAAACCTTGTGTCTGATGCTCCTTTTATCTACCTTATCAACAGATAAGTAAAACATATGGAATGAAGATGAATAAGAGGGGGACCAAATGTTAAAATAAATTTAGAGTGAAATGCTGGTGATCGGTGAAGGGGAGGGGTGGGGGTTATGGTATGTATGAATATTTTTCCGTTTTCTTCTTATTTCTTTTACCGAATAGAAGCAATTATTCCAAGAAATGACCATGATGATGAACATGGAACTATGTGATGATATGTGAATTTCTGATTATATATATATAGAACAGAATGACCGAATTTACAAATGCTTGAGTTTGTTTGGTGTTTTTTGGTATTTTTTAAAAAAAAATTAATAAAAGAAAAAAGAAGTTTACTGACTAAAGTAGAATTAATGCAGCACAGCAAAAAAAAACATAAGTGCTCAAAAGGCAAGTTTTAGCCAGGCACTATATATGGTTGCTAGGAACAAAGGGAGAGTTTGGGAATGGGGAGACGGAAGAAGGGAGAGTTAGCTATAGGAGTTTTCTGGGGTGGGGTGTCCTTGAGCCATGTTTCATTGATTTTGCAAGCCGGAGAGGAGGGATGACTATGCAGAAGCATGGCTATCTGGCGAAAATAAGCAAAATTGGTGTCCGCAGGACTTGTTTCTTTTCTGCAGGGACAAAGGTCTAAGTTAGCCCCATGAAGGATTATTGGTGTGGTGGCCTGATGCCCAGGTCCCCTCCTAAAAGTCCATAACAAACCTGCTGGAACCAAGGACAAAGGTTCAGAGACTAAACAATCTGCCAGAGGGGGAGGACTGTAATTACTGATGCAAAAGAATTTTATCTTAATCTATGACCTTGGAAATATGAGCTGTTAGGCCCCTATGATGGTTATACTAGAGACCTAATGTTCTCATACTATGGAATGTCTCTGTTCTAAAAATGTGTATAGCCTGCGTACTTCTGTTTCCTTTGTGGATTGCTCACATCTGGAATGGCCACCATCAGAAAAATCTTTTCCAGTACAAAAGTCACAATGAAATTCACATCTGCTTCTGTGCCTGGCTTGTTTTTTCCATCTCACTGGACCCCATACCCATGGTCTACATAACATGTCTTGGACCAGCACAATTGGTACATCAGCCTGACTGTTTTACAGTTTCCTCTTTCTGGTTCATGCATAAAAAGCAAGTTCAAGCATATCAAGTGGGTTAGTGAAGCTAACAACCATTCCATTTTCATATTCCCTCTTTTTATCACCAAAAAGACCAAACACACTGGGTTTGTGATTTTATAGGCTGCCACCCAAAAGCTACATGGGACAGGGAAAGAGGGAGGTGGCTTTTGAGGTGGTTGGCTTATTGTGTGACGAAGCTGGTGATGATGAGGATAAAGACAGGTCTGAAGAGTAGGAGAAGGATTAAAATGATCAACAGTGAGACAAGGGAATACAACTGGGAGGCACTAGGCAGACCCAATGATTGATTCCCAAATGTCTCTGGGGTTTCCTGTTCATCCCATGAAGCCATTTGGCTTGCTTGAAGATATTTTGGATGATGAGTTGGACTTGTCTGGTGGTATTGACCTGGTAGGATTTATAGGCAGCAGTGCAAATACCACCTTCTTCATCTGAAAGATAATCTAAAGCCAGTTGGTTATCCATCACTAGTAATGTCTTATTTGAGAATAATGTTTAATCAGATATAACTAGACACATTTTGGCCATTATTATGTCTTACTTTATAGTACCTGGCTTACAGGGGTTCAAGCCTTACTGGTGACTAAGGGAGTCACTTCCTGCCAGGCATAGAAACCATATGTTAACTTGGGGAAGAAAAGATTTCACCCAGATTTATACGTATTATAAGTGAAATCTGGTGGTGAGTTGGCTTGGCTTCCTATCCTTGAGAGGTTTTTAAAGACCAATCTGAGGTTCCTTATGAAAACTTCCAGCAAAACAAACTTAAAAAGGCCTATGGGGTAAATCATATTCTTACTACACTTATGTAAATAATCAAGACAAATCTAATGGAATCCTGTCTTATTTTCTGATCAAGAACAATCTTACTTTGGTTATCTTTGATGAAAACGTTGAATTACACTATCTTCCCCCGAAATATGTTCTTAATCATTTCCACTCAGTATGAACTGATTGCAAATAGGACATATTAAAAACGTTGTTTATAATTAGGGCATAGCACAACTTATTGAATGCATTATGAAGAGAAAATCACAGGAAAGACTAAGAGGCTGGAGGTCACCAAACGTGGAAGAGATCAGGGAGGACATTAGCATTGTCATGTGGCAGAAAAGCCAAATACACAAGGATAGCAAACAGCCAGCCCAGATCACCACAGTCTTAAGAAGAAAGCATCACCTTACTGAAACCTTGAATTTGGACTTCTCCCAGCCTGAAAATCAGGAAGCAAGAAGTTCCGGTTTAGCAAATCCGTTTTGGGGTATTGGTGATTGCAGCCCAGAAACCAAACAGAGATTGACTATAGAGAGAAATTTTGTTGCTTCAACAGAAACCTAAACACACTCTTGGGGGTTATAAAATTCTACTCCTGTTCATGCCCTTTGAGCTATTTTGTGCCCCTCTATTAACTGCAGTTAACTGTCTGGTTTATTACCTACCTATTAACTGGAAAGAACCCAGTTTTCTTGCACAGTGTGTTAATGCTTAACTTCTCACTTCTTCCAGGTTCCTTGGATATCAGCTTACAATGCTCTAGAGGGAACATTCCCATGTATTCTCTCACCCTCCTGAGAGAACATCACGGAGAACTAAAGTGTGATAGCCCATATCCCTAACAGAACTCTAGGTTGCCTTGTGCCTGATCAAGCCCATGATTTGAAGTAGCACTGCAAGCTAAACTCAACAACTTAACATATTCATTGAAGGTCTCATTACCACATCAGACAAGATTTCTCTTGGCAAGCTGCTTGACTGAGTTGCTAAGGAAGACTAGCATCCCCTTTTGAAGAAGCCAGATCCTAAAACAACTGACCATTACTGCCAATGATCCTAAGAGGTTCAACTGGTTTTCAAGGAACAGTAGCATCAGAAATCCTCAGTGGACCATTCTTAAATGATGCTTCACCCCACTCAGATCTATGACCCTCTGAGTTGTTCAGTGATGAACAAATATCATAATCTTGAGCAAAAGGGGAGACTTACAGTGTTGAATTTTACCTGAACCTTGTGATACAGGAAAACAGTGTAAGACAAGAAATCCGCTACCCACTAGGTTACTGTCTAAGATGGCCTTAACTTCTCCTTAGCTTACCTAATCTTTACATAAGCTTCTCCTTGTATCTAGGCCCCTGACCTCCCTCACCTTGGCCTTTGCAGAATCCACATACGACATGTTCTACCTGGCCTCAATAGCACTCAGGAGATGATCTCCTTAATGGACACACCCAATTGCTTGACCTCCCCCTTCAGTACTCTTCCCTTTGCTCATCCAGTTCTTGAAAACTGTCTAGCCCCTTACTTCAGGGAAACTGTGTTCTCTCTTTCTTAGTGACGATAGCCTTACTGGTGACATCCTTTCTGCTTTGAATAAAGTGATCTTTCCCAGTGCACTGAGCATAATTGTTCAATGCACTTTTTGCTTCAATAATAACTAGGCTTGAATTTTGGTTAGAAAGGAATAACATACAGGATACATGATTAAACAATAGAAAAAGATGCATTATTACACTGTCATATCTGAGATGAAAAGCATTTAAAATATTTATGGGATGTTTAGGCAATGACATTGGTGGGAGAGAATGGGTGAACCACTAAGGGAGAGCAAAATATCTTAGAATAACTTTTTTCCCATTATGTAACCTCTCAATATGTCCTTAGATATTGTAGCCACTCCACTAAACCTTTTATCTTCCTCTCCAATCAAACTCGCAATTACCCAAGGAAACACCCAGGAAGCAAAATAGTAAGGCAAATGGTTTCTAACACAAAGGCAGAGGTTGGAGTATAGGAAGTAACTTTGGCAAGTGAAAAATCAGGAAAATATCATTAACAGAGGTGAATATTTCATTAGATAGTTAATGATGATGGGAAACAGGGCAGGAAAAGAATCCAGAAAAGGTGTCCAAGGTAGTGGGAAGCACAACACCCCCGAGGAGGGGTAGCTGCAGACAACAGAACACACGCAGTTAGTCTCCCCTTCTTCAGGCAGGAATGAAGCAGAGCTGGAACAAGGGTGGCACTTGGACTATCCCAGTGGAAGCTGGGGTGAGGTCAATGTCCTTAGGCTCAACCAGAGATTTCAGGGTGAAATTCTGTAAAATGGTGGTCAGGAATAAGAACAGCTCCATGCGCGCTAGGCTCTCCCCAGCACAAATTCGTTTTCCTACAAAGAAAACAAAAATTATTTTCTCTTTGAATCCTGTTTCTGAAATGGCACCAGGTGAATCCCCATAACTATTTCAAGAATTACTAGGTGAGTGTGTCAGTGGATGTGTAGATGGATGGATGGATGAAAGGATGCACTTCCTGATCTTAACTCCTGTAATATTTGCTGAATGCTTGCCCAACAAAAGGAATTTAAATCAACATTCACATAATGAAAATGTTCAACTACTGTGATTTGGGCCTTCCAGAATGACCCACATGTTGATCTGTCAAAGGGATGGAGCAGTAGACAAATGAAAGGGGCTGTGCAATTGTGTTTCTCCTTCTATTTCTGGAACAGAATTTAACAAAAGGTTCAAACCTCTCCCGTGATTTCTAGAGGTCTTGTCAAACTACTCCACTCCCCTATTTAACCACTTTACATGGCTCTCCTTACATAGTCTATAGGATTAGTTTCAAATTGTGAGGCGTTCATATTCTTTCCGCTGTCTTAGAGTCCATGCTCTTTCCTTCCACTCTTCCTACCCTCTACCTGCAGGTACAGCCATATTCAGCACTCACCAATTCCCAAATAAGACGAGTTGTCAAATTAATCTCATTATGTTCTCTTTGATTGAAATGCACAATTCCCCTCCTCTACCCCTGCCTTCAGGACACAGCTTAAATTTCATTTCCTGTCCTGTGTGAAAATCTTTCTGACTACCTCTGTCAGCTAAAACTTTTCTTCTCTGGGTTTTCTTCAGCTTCACTTTAATGTTTCCACTGAAGCACGGATCAGCCCTAGACATAATCCTCCTATTGTTTCTTCATCTCCCCTGCCGGAATGTCGCACCAGAGGGCCGGATCTGTCCCAGTTTTTTGGTATCCACAGCATAGAGCCCAAATCAGGCACTAAATGCCATAGAGTACAGGAGACTCCCTGGTCAGAGGTTCAGTCTGAGAGGCCACTGTAGAGGTGGGCCCTCCAATAACCAGGTAGGATAATCACAGTTGGTAGAACATTTCAAGGTTTAAAGGTCATCACAACTGTCCTGCCTCACTCACAAGGGGCTGGTCTGACCCTTGAAGGAATGTTCTGACCCTACCTAGAGCTTAGCCTATGGCAGCCACATAGATGGGTCTCAATGAAGTTGATGAGGGAGCTCTCTCTTCAGAGCAAAAAGAAGGGCTTAATAGTGCTGAGCTCCTGAAAAGATCATTGTGGAGAGAGTGCAGTTACTCCAGACTCCTGCTGCCTTGCCTTTGTTAGAAATAGGGCCAGGCCCCAAGGTAACACTGAGCTGGTCCTATAATGAAGAGGTGTCATGAAATAAGAAAGAGCTGGGGCAGTGGGAATGGTGCTTAGGATTACTATAGAGAGCAGTCCTGACAACCCCAGAGAACCCCTCCTTTTCTTCAAAAGATCTATTCTTTCAGATGGATAAAAGAATTAGTCTTGCCTGCTGAGAAAGCCATGAAGTAGTCACTCTTCTTAAAGTTTCCACTTTCATCCAGGAAGTGACCAGGGTCAAACTGACCTGGGTTGGGGAACTCTTTGTTGTCATGCAGGACAGAACTCAGTGATACTAAAACAGTTGTTCCCTGGAATGAATAGAGACACTTCATTATAAGGAGCACACGGAGCTGCAGGTATCACTGAAAATCACTAGCCCAATATCCTTAATTTATAAATAAGGAAACATATTTCCAAGTAGAAGAAGCAGCATTCCCAACCCTGTAGAACAATTAAGCACCAGAACCTAAACTATACCCCAGGTATCGTGGGTTCAATTAGAGAACATATTCCCCAAACTCTCATTCTGTATCTCAAGATAAAGTGATTTCTAAAAAGTCATACAGTCAATTAAAATAAGACTAATCAATCCAATACGGAAAAGAAAGCCTTTCAACAAATGGTGCCAAAACAATTACATATCCACATCTTCAAAAAGTTTATCAACTGATACCTGACACCATACACAAAAATTAATTCAAGATGGACCTAAACGTAAAATCTAAAACTATAACATTCCAGAAGAAAGAATTAGAGAATGTTTGTGACTTAGCCGTAGACAAACTTATCTTAGGACACAGTAAGCAGTACCTATAAATGCACAAATTGATGAATTAGACTTTTCCAAAATCAAAATTGTCTGTTTGCCAAAAGATATTGTTAAAAAAAAAATTAGGTGGCTCAGTGACAGAATTTTCGCCTACCGTGCCATAGAACCAGGTTCAATTCCTGGACCCTACCCATGCCCAAAAATGCAAAAAAAAAAAAAGGTAAGTGACAAATGGGGAGAAAATATCCACAATACATATTTAACAAAGGATTGGTATCTAAGATATATAAATATCTCCTATAACTTAATTATAACAAGACAAAAAATTTTAAAATGGGCAAAATACTTGAAGAGACACTTCAAAACAGCAAGATATTACCAATAAGTACATGAAAAAATGTTAAATATCATTAGCCCTTAGGGAAATGGAAATTAAACCTTAGCAAAATGCCTCTACACACCAGCCAAAATAGCTAAAATCTAAAAGACATACAACACCAAATATCAGGGAGGATGTGGAACCAGAACTCTCACATATATACTTTTTTAGTATGCTGTCGGGTGTGGTCACATTTCTTTATTTTTCCATGTTAGTATCTCGTAATTGCAGCACCATTTGTTGGATTTTGGTTGTTTGTTGAATTTTATTTGTTTTTGTTTGTTTGTTTTGGGAGAAGTGCATGGCCAGGAATTGAAATCGGGTCTCCCACATGGCAGGCAAAATTTCCACCAATGAACTACACTTGCACCACCTGCCTATATACTTTTTGAAGTATAAAATGGCACATTCAAGTAGGAAAATTTCCTATAAGTTTCTTAGAAAACTGAACATACCCCTAATGTATAGTCCAGCAATTCCAGGCTTGGTAATTACCCAAGAGAAATGAACCAATTGAAAGACGTGAGAAAGAACAAATTATTCAAAATGTCCCTATACTGGAGACAGTCTTGGTGTCCACCATCAGGAAAATGGATAAATAAATTGCAGTATATTTATGCAATGGAAAATCAGTCAGCAATACCAAGAAACAAAGTATTTATGCATGCCATAATATGTATGAATCTCAAAACTCTTATCCTGAATAAGAAGCCTTACACTTCTTGGCTAAATACTTACTATGCTGATTTGAATCTCTTATGGACCACAGAAAGCCATGTCTTTAATCTTCATTCAGGATTGTTGGCTGAGAGCATTTTGATTGTTCCCACAAAGATGTGACCCACCCAGCTGTGATTATTAACTTTTGATTAGAGGGAGATGTGACTCCACCCATTCCAGGTGGGTCGTGATTAGTTTAATGGAATCCTTTAAAAGAGGAAACATTTTGGACAGAGTCCCCTTTTAGAGCTATGACACAGAGATCACACTGCCCAAGACCTTTGGATATGAACAAGGAAAGTGCTCCTGGGGAAGCATCATGAAACAAGAAACCGGGAGAGAAAGCTAGCAGATGCCACAATGTTCACCATGTGCCTTTCTAGTTGAGAGAGAAACCCTGAATGTCATTGGCCTTCTTGAACCAAAGTACCTTTCTCTGGATGCCTTAGATTGGACATTTCTATAGCCTTGCTTTAGTTGGGACATTTTCATGGCCTTAGAACTGTGGACTTGCAACTTAATAAATTCCCCCTTTTAAAAGCCACTCTGTCTCTGGTACATTGCATTCTGGTAGCTAGCACAGTAGAACACTCACATATGGTAAAATTCTACTTAAATGAAATTATACAGCTATTCTTTGGTTAAAGAAAAACTCACGAAGGTCTTTGGGTAGAATAGAGACCAAAGAATGGGCATGAGGGAACAGTCTAAGATGGCAGTAATTTTTTCTATGTTTTGATAGGGTTCTGAGTAAAAACTGGTGTATACATTTGTCACAATTCATTGAAAGACACAAGTGTGGTTCGTGTAGTTCATGGCATGTAAATTTTACCTCAGCAGTTAAAGACAGGACTTCAAACAAATAGGAAACTGTACTAAATGATACCACACTGAAGCATTTACAGGTAAAATAAACTGAAGTCTTTAACATACTTTGCAATCCATCAAATATAACAATTATTGAAGGATGCATATAGAAACAATGAGAAATATGTGACAAAACAAATATAATACATGTTAGCTGTAGGATCTGAATAGGAGAGAGCTACATTTTCACTGTATAATTCTTCCAAAGTATCTGTTATAGTATATTCATAATAAATTCATGGGGAAAACTTTTAAAAAGTGATCATATTTTACATACTGTTTTACCTTCAGCTCTTTTCAGTTAGCATTGTAGCATAAACATATTTCTCTTTCTATTAAGAGAGCTCCAGATCATCCTCCAAATAGCTGCATAGTATTCCATGACATGGGTGTACCTCCAATTGTGGACACATGGAATTGACTTTCATACATGCTAAATATGTGATTCTCAAATAAAGTAAATAGTGGGTATATATTTTACAACTTGTAAAATGCCATGTATTCAGAGGATATAAAAATTTAAGAAGTTATCAAGAGCTCCCATATCCAATTATTCCAGGCACGATGAAGTTAAGAAACAGACATCTGCCCAAATCTGTCTTCTAGCAATGTCCCCTCAGTGACTCACTCCTCCTTCCATTTTGTTATAGTTGAGAACTGACTGAATTCTTGCAATTATATTGTGCCAATGGGCACTTCAAGTGCTTTGGCAGGGAGTGAAGAAAACACACTAGACTAACCTTGGGGATGAGATACCCTCTAAACTGAGTGTCCTGTGTCACCGCATGGGGCAGGCTGGTGGGAAGGAGGTCAATGTATCTCTGGATCTCGTGCACCACGGCGTCCGTGTAGGGCATACTGCTCCTGTCCTGCATGCAGGGGCTGCGGTGTCTCCCAACCACATGGTCAATCTCTTCCCGGACTTTCACTGATGAGACACGCATAAAAATCAATGGGAAAAGAAGAAAACACCACTTTCCCAAAGACTCATAATGCAGTGTCTGTATATTATTATTTGCAGATCAAAAGCTAAATTGAACTTTTTAGGCAAGTATGGGGTTCATAAGACATACACAGACCATCTACCCATCAGAAGAACACCTAAAGCTGGACTGGTCTGTAGGAGCCAAGGGTTTAAAACAAGACCTGCAGAATTTGTTGGGAGCAGCTGGCTTCAAAGTAGTGGCAAGAAATTGAGGCGACAGTAATTTGCTTAATGGAAAACAGTCTGGGAGAGAGAAGGTTTGTTTTGTCTTAGCCCCAGGTTCTTTGTGGTCATCGTAAGTAAGTACTCTGTATTCTCACCAGGTGCATGCATACTCTTTATCACGTGAATCCTGCAGTATATAAGCAGGAACCAATTAAGAATAAGTTGTCTGATGTCTCTGGTCTGTTATCACTGAGCTTCAGACCCCCTGAACCCATCTTTGTTTGTCTTTTATTCTTTCTTTCATTCTTTCTTTCTCATCATTCTTTAATATCCTTCGAGCTCCGTTTCATAGGAAGTAACACTGGTCCTTTACCTTACTAACAAATACCCACTCCTACAGCAATCTGTGCCTGCCCCAGGCTCTTTCCCTTGGAACAAGACCTGCATCACAGCTGAGAGAGTTGTCACTTTTCCTAAGATCTACACATTTTTTTCCCTCTCTGTTGTAGTGTGACTTTGTCACCATTGGGAACCACTGAACAGATGAAGCTGGAGATATATAAATTCACATAATGACTCTTTTCTACGTTGAGACTACCATGACTTGCTAATTTCTACTGTCATACCTGTGACCTCTGGATGTTTCAGCAGCAGTAGGAGTCCATATCGCAGGGTTGTGCTTGTTGTCTCTGTCCCAGCCACAAAGAGATTACTTGCTGTGATTACCAAGTTCTCAATGAAAAATTTAGAATTCTGAATGTGCTTTTCCTAGGAATAATGTGATACAATTATTTTACAACTTAATTTGCCAGCATATTAAATCACAATTCATTTAAAGCTACTCAGGAGTGTCAAATTCAGCAAAGCTAAAAATTGGAGAATGTAATATAAGAAGAAACTGCTGTTTTAGCCACTCTTCTGAAATTGTCATTATTTTCTATATTACAAATTTGCCTTTAAATCTTCTGTTTCCCCCGCTCTTCTTCTGTTTTGGAAATATTTACTTTTTTAAATGTCCTTTGTAATTATTTTAGAAGGACTTGTGATGGAAAGAGATAAATATGTGTGTTCAACTGTTACATTGTGACTGTGAAAATTCAATTTTAATTTCTCACCCAACTCTCAACACACCCTCACACACCCAGACTTGGTTTACATAATTAAATGTGATTATTAAAGGAATAAATATCGTTTTTGACAATGAAATATAAGGGCAAAGATGTTGGTTTCACACGTCCTCCTTCTTTCAATATGCATGTGAGGATGAGGTGGGACACTATGCTAGGAAAGTTGGAGGAAAAGGGAAAGCATCCAGGTACCTGACGCTATTACTGAGGTATTGAACTAGACTTGGGCATGATGCTATGGGAGGAACACACCTGACACGCACAGAGTCACTGGTTCACTTGACACCTTCAGAATCAAGCAGGCTAAGCAAGCACAGTGTTATTTCAGCTTCTACCACATTCTCTGCATCCCCAAACTTGTGAGTATTTCCATCATGCCAAAATGAAAAATAATCTAGCTATTCCTTAAACTTTATTCTCCCAGAACTCCATATTCTTCAGAACACCAGAAATAATTTTCCTCGAACACCTCCATGGTTGTTCAAACTGTTATCTAAAAATAATCTAAGATTTCCAACCAGGATTCAAGTTTCTTCAAAAACACCAACCTCTGACCAAACTCCTATTTTAGGAAACCCATTTAAACCTCCCTCTTCCATCCCTTTGATAGCCGACACCTCTGGACCTCTATTGCCCATGTCACTGGAAATCCCCTCGCCTGTTCCTCATTTTCAATTTACATCCTCATTTTCTTTCAATTTCCTTTCAATACCTTATCAAAGCTAGGTATATACAAGTAGACGTCCTAGGCTATGCTCATTGTTCTTACTCTCCCACACACTACCTCCACTCATCCATGGGTAGCATATTGAACTGCATTTCATAGTTATGCTCATTTCTCCTAAAGAGTACAATGTGCTTGATTAGAACTACCTTTCTTCCATTTATTATCAACACATCCAGATTAGGCACAAGGATTCCTAAATTTTAACCATCCACATTTTAAAACCCATGTGATGCATGGCACTGACCCTTCAGCAAGGTCTAACTACTTATCAAGTAGTGTTTACCAAGTAAGCTAAATGTACTGGACTTCTTAATGAATTATATAACCTTGATAGTCAACCATTTGTTCACATCCTACCTTTTCCATTTGGATCAGGAAACAATCAATGAAGTCTTGAGGATTATTAATATCCAGGGATTCTTGGTGCTCCTTTACTTTCTCCAAAATAAAATTATGTAAGTAATCACTATTTTTAAAAAGCTTGTTATGAATTCCTGGGAAGAAATGTGTGACGAGGGAAAACATGTTGCAGACCTAAAAGGGGAAAATCTCATTTATTCAATGAAAATATCAAGCACAGCCATATATACTAACCATTATGCTAGGCAATGGCCTATTGCTTGAGAGATAACCTCATACTATACACACAAAACAATTCTGTACACTGACAGAGAATTTAACGGAGGAATCATACTAGATGATTTCAGACAATGTCATTTCCTTCAATCAATTTTCACATTCCTGCAACGACTTTTCACAGCAATCCTGAGTTTCAGGATGGTAGCAATTATAGGTGATCCAAATTTTGCAGATAAGGACAGAATCTAACCCAGTTGGGAATTTTTTATAGTGCATAAAATTGGTCACTGCTCCTTCTACTTCCACCAGGCAATCAATAATATCATAGTTTAAAAATGAGAAGGGTCCAAATATATCACAAATTGGAGCTCCATACTTTATACTTCAGTTGTCCTTGGACCAAGAGATTAAGTGATTACTATAAAGTCACACCATTAATTTAAGTTTAGAAACAGTGCGAGACATGGTATTTCAGCAGAGGGTAAAAGTGTGATATGTACCTATAATTCATACTCACACTCCACCACTTGAACATCCCTGAGCCAGATTTCTGGACCCCTGGTAGCTAGAGCACCGGCTATAGCATGTTACTCTCTAATCACATTTTCATCCTTATATAAGTATCTGTTGCCCAAAATTCCCTTTTCTCCCCATCACAAAGTAGGGTGGGCAGTCCTGCATTACAACCAGGTAGAACGTTGTCCCTGCTTCACAGTAGAAGAGTAAAGACGTCTGATTAGATGACCTGTGAGGTGTTCACAGGGATTGGATGCTCACTGAGGACTACAGGCATGCACCTGGAGAGCCCAGAGCCATCTATGTGGACATGGGGACAATGGACACAGTGAAAACATCACTAAATAGGGAGCCAGTGGACTTGGCTCCATCCCTACTTTCCACTCGAGCTTCTTGCATGACCTACCTTAAAACTTTGCTTAGCATTTCTGGGCATTAGTTTCTTCATTCATAACATTCAGGGATTGGAACAAATGATCCCCAGAGACTTTCCAAGATGTATACTCTATCACTTTAAGCCCTGAGCAACGTTTTGTTGTTCAGATACTGTATATCACAGCTTGGTCCATGAAGAATTTTGAACTTTCCAGTACAAGAGTATAAACAGTTGCTGAAGAAAGGGTCTTAACCTCACCTGGATCCATGGTGAGCTCGCAATCTTGAAATTCTCATTGAATTTGCCCATTAAATTAAGAAAACACTCCGCACTATACTCAAAACGATTTTTAAAAATGATGGAGCAGATCACATTACAGGGAGCACATGCTAGGATAAAAGTGGGATCACAGGGAGAACCTGAACAGAACGAAATAGTGTTATTAATCAATACAAACAATAAATCGAACATGTCCTTTTACCCGAATAACTGAACTCATTGTTCCATCCTAAACAATGTAATAATATTTTCCAAACATCCAATTAACTCATCTGACTTTCGGGAGTGAATCTAGGGTAAGATGAGTGAAACATGCCTCTTGAGTACAAAAATTATGGAGGCAGTAAAATCTCACCAATTAAGAAAAAGAAAAAATCAAAATTAATGCCAAAATAAATGTCAAAGTGAATATCGACAATTTTTTGTCTGCTTAATGGTCATATTTTTCATAAGATAAAGGTAGTTGTAATATTTCAAACTGAAAACTTGGTAAATGAAAATTCACAATTTCAAGGTAAATATTTTATTTATAACAAAACAGAATTGATCCTAATTTTACTTTCTTGAGTTTAAAGGAAGCAAACTCATCAATACTATCTTCATAAAAACAATTAACCATTAAAAAAATAATCATTAAAACCTGAATATAGGGGTGGACGTATTTTCTGTTGCTTCAGGCTCCAGTATGGCTCAGCCTGGCACTGCTGACTTACTCACACTATCTGTAACCCTGTGAATCTGCAGGCAAACCAAACACATATTAAGTGAAGCTATTTTTAATATCGCTTATGTGGATAAGAAGATGGCAGCAGAGGGAGCTACTTCTCCCACAAAAACAGCTAGCCGACAGGCAGAAACAGTCTGAAACAACTGTTCTGGGGCTCTGGAGGCCAGGAGAGCACTCCACAGCACTCAGGGAAGAGCGGGACAAAGAGACTGAGAAACTGCGGTAAAAACTGTGAGTAACTTTTGCACAGCAGCCAGGTGCCCACACCCCACTCTTGAGGAAAGACAGCAGGGGTCTGGTCCCTGACTAGTTCTGCAGATGGAAATGGACATCAAAACTCTTTTCTCGAAGAATGGGGTGAGAGAGAGTATGGCTGAGCACTGATCACGGCTTTTGATCAGCAAATTGAGTCTCTGGGTCTCAGCTCTGAACTGCAGTTTCAGTCCGCCCTGCACAGGGAAGAACAACCATTGTTGAAACCCGCCCCTGATAGAAGCAAAGAGATGGAGGTTTAAAGATGAGGGCTTCCCAACACTGCAAAATTCACTGAAGTCTGCCATCTGCTGGGCCAGCCATGAAAGTGCAGCTCTGGGAAGCTGATCCAAAGGCTTTAAGGCCCCTTTCCTGACTCCGCTCAGGGCTTTCTGGCACTGATCTGCGTCCCCTTCGTGGGTCCCTGCCCCTGCCTTAGCTGGGAAATCCTCCCTGGGAAAGTTCTCTCCAGTGTGACCCTTCTCCCACAATCTGCCCTCCAGGTAAAAGCTGCTAGAGCCAGACACAGTGAGTTGTTCTAAGTTGTCACATTTGGCCATCATTTGGGTTTTTTTTTTTTCATTTTACAAATGAACTAATTTAGGCAAAAATGTAGTAGAGTGAATCTATAAAATGACATTGTTGTGAGCAACTGCTCCATAACCTGAGATGTAAAAGAACTAATTCTTACAATTCACACATGTAGAAAGAATTAGATGACTTGAACTATATGCATTGTGAAAAAACTATTAGACATTGAAGAGGTAACTGGACTTGTGTCAGCGTCCCTTCTAGATCATAAAAAAAAAAAAAAGACTGAGCTTTTAAAAAAATTGTGTATTACCAAAAAGAGATATTTCGAGAGGATTTGAGACATTTCTTTATGTTTCTCAGACGAAAACCTTCCTTTCACCCTTTCTTCTTACTTATTTAGTAGAAGGAATTAAAACCTGAGGATGGGGACATTTGAATTCCAATATGATGCCCAGAATCACCGAACGAATCAAACCTCAGGTGCCACTGGAAGCTCAACAAGAGTCTTAGTGTTGGCAATAGGAGGGAAATAATCATACTAATGTTCTCACTCATAATAGCCATACAAATACAGTTAAAAACAAAAATAATTCAGCAGAACTGACAACAGAGTTAAATTTCAAACAGTGAGGAGATGGTAAGTTCTAACGAATAGCAGATTAAATGTTATGAAAACTAATATTCTTACACCAGTATTATGCATGAATATCTTTCATAATTTTCCATGTTTTCTTGAAATACATGAAACAGAACAGTAGTGAATAATTAAAGCACTTACATTACTAATTCATTATTTTAAAACTACACTCTTCAAGGATAGCTCTAACTTGTCTGTTTTTGGAAGATCTGTGAGCTTAGAATGGTTTTTACATTTTTCAGTGGTATATTTTAAATAGTTACAAGTCCAAAGTTACAGAATACACACATGATTGCCCTCATTTCACTTCTTGACTCCAAGCCTAAAATTTTTACTTGTTGGCCTTTTATATGTAAATTAGTAGCTAGCTGGCACAGGATTTTCTTTGCCCCTGTTTTTCATGATAATTTATTACCATCAGGATATTTTGAGTGAAAAAAATCAAAGTTTGGATAATGAAGCAATTAAATGAGGCTTTTGTATCCTCACTGTTCCTACAATCACTTGGGCACCCACATAGAGAAGCTTCCTGCTCCCCAGCTGAGGGCTAACTTAGCCAGTCCTCAGAAAGGTCAGGAGCTGCTGCAGTTCTTCCCAGGCCAAATCAGAGAAGAGATGAGTGTGGTGAGGTCCATGACAGAGAAAGGAGTCACCCACCGTTGGTCTTCCTCAGCTCCTCCACAAGGCAGCGGGCTTCCTCCTGGACGCGGTCCTCGATGCTCCTCTTCCCCATCCCGAAATTCCGCAGGGTCATGAGCGAGAAGCGCCGCATTTGCTTCCACATTTCTCCACTGGTGAAAATGATTCCTACCAGGATTGGAAACAGGAGAAAATCCTCCCTCAAAGGTGTGGGGGTCAGAATAATGGCCCCCACATGTCTCCACCTCCTAAACCTGGAACCTGTGACTATGTTACCTGACACGGCAAAGGGCTTTGCGGATCTGATTATGTTACGGCCCTTGAGACGGAGAAAATATCCTGGTTTATAGGGTAGGTGTAATCTAATCACACGACTGCTTAAAAGCAGAGAGTTTTTGCCAGTTTTGGTTAGAAGATTTGCCTATTGAAAAGTCGGATACATGGAGACTTTAAGATAAGAAATGTGTGAAGTTTTAATCCAGTAATTTTGGGGTAATTTGTATTAGCAGACCTAGAAATCTAGTACAATATGGTGTTCCAGGAAGGATCCTAGGAGGAAAGACCTGGCTGGGATGCCCATGCGCCATCCTCTGCCAGAGCTGCTCCAAATGGCATTTGTAATGGTCCCACCACCCACAGTACACACACATACTACAGGAGGCCTCTTTCCTCCATTGTCACATTTGAACTTCACCAAACCAAAAATCAGTACTATTGTCCCCATTGAACAGATGTGACTCTGAGGCTCAGACAGATAATGCCCTGCCCAAGATCTCACCATCATGATGGCTGTGAGAAAAGCACCATCAACTCTTAAACAAATTCTGTCCTGAAACTGGTCAACAGAAATTTGCACTGGTGGAGGATTTGCTGCAGGGAATTTTGCAGAGAAGGGGTAAGTCCTCAGACCCTTGACAAAGACATTTTGCTCTTACTCCAAATTCTTGAATGTGTAAGAGCCAAGTGAGCTTCCTTGAGGCAGGAGAACAGGAAATTTTGCAGGACACAGCTATGAGAACTCTATGGAAGAGCAACTCCCATCTCTCCTCAGCTGTCAGGACCTGGGCAGGTTCACTAGGGATCCAGGTCTGAACAGTACAACCAGCTCCGACATTATCATGTCCAGTGCTGTCCTGCCTACAAAACAGGGACTATCTCATTCAATCCTCGAAAGAGTCCCAGTAAGTGGGTACTATTATTATTCCCAGTTTTACATATGAATGTGTAAGACAGAGAATCATGAAGGAACTCACCCAAAGTTACACAGCTACATACTCAGACCAGATAGTCAAGAAAGCCATATAGGTGGACTCGAGGGTCTGCCTTGTCAACCATGGTTATTGAATGCCAGTTCCAAAAAGAAGGGAAACTGCTTCATGTGACCATTCAGATAACCTGGTCCCACATCCACCCTAATCTGGACTGACCAAATGCCCATTTTAAGAACTTTTAAGGCTACTTGCTTTGGTCCAGACCGCATGGTAATTTTTATTCATCTTTTCATAAAAGATGATCTAAGACCAGGTCAGGGAAGTTCCAGGACTTACTGTATTTGGTGTAAATAACTTCAGTGTAAATAGCCTGCAACTATCACAGCTCTCATTGGTCCAGTCTAGGGGCAGGGAGGGGTACTTAAGGGAGGCACAAGATAACCTCCATCCTTTCTCTGGTCATGCCCTAACATTCTTTGCTTCTCCTTAATCCTCTCCTTCTACCTCTTTATCCTTATTCCTAATTGTCCAAAATTAAAAACAGAGTTATATTTTTCCATGTTTTGAAAGGGGTCTATCATCTTTGGTGAAAGATGGTGGAGTAGGAAGCTACAGAACTCACTCCTCCTACAAAAACAGCTACTGGACCCACAGAAACCATCTGAAACAAGTGTTCTGAGGCTCTGGAGGCCAGGGGAGCACTCTACAGTATCCAGGGAGCAGCATGACAAAGATATTGAGAAGCTGTGGTTAAAAAAAACCTAGTAACTCTCTCGAAAGTGGTAGCCAGTAGCCATCCCCCTCTCGCGAGGTGAGCCGCCTCAGGTCTGGCCCCTGGCTGGCTGCTGCAGACAGAGAGAGACCTGGAAGCTCCTTCCCAGGAGCGAGAATGGAGTTGTGTGTGTGGCAGTGAAGGGAAAGTATAGATGGCAGAGGGAAAGTATAGATGGCAGAGGAAAACGTTATCTGAGGAGGGCTATCAGCTGGTCAGAACAGGAAACTGCAGACAGTCTACTTAACGGGAGAAACATTTGGAAACCACATTTCCAATAAGGTGTTTTCTTTGTTTATTAGTTTGTTTTGGATACAGTATGGGGGGGTCACATTTCTTTCATTTTCCATGTGAGTATCCCCTTGTACAGCATCATTTGTTGAACTTGTGGTTGTTTTGGTTTTTCGTTTCTTTGTTTGCTTGTTTGTTTGGGAAGTACACGGGCTGGGAATTCAATGTGAGTCTCCCACATGAAAGGCAAGAATTCTACCACTGAACTAAACCTGGACCCCCACCAAGAAGGATCTGTATATGATCCAGAATATACAAAGAAATTCTATAACTCAACAATAAAAAGCAACTCATTTTAAAAATGGGCAAAAGGCTTGAATAGACATTGCTTTCCAAAGAGCAAATACAAATGGCTAAAAAGCACATGAAAAGATATGCAACATCACAAGCTAACAGGGAAATAAAAATAAAAATAAAAGCCATAATGGATCATCATTTCACACTTACTAGAAAGACCACTATTAAAAAATAACAAAAAATTACAAGTTTTGTAGAGGATGTGGAAAATTCATTCATTGGCAGGTCCTCAGGAAGCTAAGAATAGAATTGCCTTATACTCCAGCAATCGGGCTATTAGTTATATACCCAGAGAACTGAAACCAGAGATGTGAACAGATATTTTCACACCTACATTCATGGTGGCATTATTCACAACTGCCAAAAGATGGAAACAACCCTGGTGCCCATCAACCAATGAATGGTTAAATCAAGTGTGGCACATACATGCCATAGAATATTATTCAGCTATAAGAAGGAATGAAGTTCTTCTACAAGGGAATATTATTCAGCTGTAAGAAGGAATGAAGTCCTGTTTCATGTGACAACATGGATTAACCTTGAGGACATTATGTTGTGAAATAAGCCATACACAAAGAGACAAATATTGTGCAATTGCACTGCTATGAACTAATTATTATAAATAAAGTCGCTGAGTTAGAATCTAGAATAGAGGTTATTAGGAGGTAGAATGTGGACAGAGAGTGGGGAACTGGTGCTTATTTGTGCAAAAATTCTAATCAAATTGACCGTAAACGTCTGGAAATGGATAGGGGAGGCAATGAAACGTTTATTGTGAATTTAACAGCACTGAACTATGTGTATGAATGTTATTGAAAGGGTAAGTTTAGGGTCATGTATGTCACTAGAAGGAAAGCTAGAGGATAAAATATGGCACTGTAGAGCACAGTGAGCCCATTGTGGATGATGGTTGTGGTTAATAGTACAAATAAAAGAATGTTCTTTCACGAACTATAACAGGTGTCCATCACTATTACAAGGTGCTAATAATAGGGTGGTATGGGAATAATATGTCCAATGTAAACTATGGGCTATAGTTAAGAGTAACATTTGATATTCTTTCATCAATTGCAACAAAGGTACAAACCAATGCTAAGGGTCAACAATAGGGGGTAAAAGGGATATGGAATTTTTCTTTTTGGAGTAATAAAAATATTCTAAAATTGATTGTGGTTATGGATGCAAAACTCTGTGATTTCATTGAGAGTTATCGATTATATACTTTGGATGGATTGAATGGTATCTGAATATATTTCAATAAAAATGCTTATTAAAAAATCTTGGGGCACAGTGTGATGGTGGCTCAGAGGCAGAATTCTCACATGCCATGATGGAAACCTGGGTTTGATTCCTGGTACCAACCCATGCGGAAAAAAAAAAAAAAGAAGGAAAGAAACTAAGTAAGAAAAAAATCAGTATTCTATTAGTGGATTGTTTCCTGCTGTGTGGTATTCCGAGATTTGAATATGAATTTAATCTGGGTTATGTATGCTATTACTACACACACACAAACACACACACACACACACACACCTACCAAGTCCTTTGTGAGTTTTTTCTATCACTGAGGAAGTTCCCCTTCCAGAAAACTCCTCTCCATGGTCAATCAGAGCTTCCTTCACGGCTTCATACCCATGCAACACCACGGAGGGCTTCATGCCCAAATGCACTGTGAACACTGGGCCATAGACTTTGGCTAGCTGGGAAACCAAACAACAGGGAAAACGTTAATCACAAAGGCATTTCTTTGGCCTGAAACGGTTGTATGTAATTCAGATTGATATCCCTTTGTACCACTCATTTCTTAATCGGCACCCACAATATCAAACATTTCTTTTATATACAGACCCCACAATCTGCTATTCATGGAATGCACTTGGTACAAACCCTATTCCAATCATGCTTTTAACAAACTCCCAAAATAAGGTTATCTATCCTTATACTACATATGACAAAACCGAGATTCAGAGAGTTTATGGATCTGTCCCAGGGCCATAACTCTAAAAAGTAGAAAAGTACAATTCAAATCCTGTTTGGCCCAACTAAAGCCTAAGGAATGTGTCATCTCCTGGTGCCTGCTTGGGAACCAGGGCCCAAGCTGACAGTCCAGAATCATCAGGAAGGGCTTTCAAAATGCTTCTTGCTGGGCTCTGGCCCTGGGAATTCAGATTCAGTAGAGTTATGATGATTCCTATAAAACTCTATTTTAAATATTCACCTAGACACAGTTTGAGAAACCCTGGTGGCACCAACACAGAAAAAGTGTGAGGACAGTGATGGTTGTTTAGTTAAATGCAGCTACAGGAAGACCAACTTCTTCCTTCCTCCAGTATCTGAACCCCAGAGCCCTCTGCACGATATGTCACCCCTGATTGATTGGCTCACTTCCTCTGGCACTAAAGCCTGGCTCTTTCCTTGATTTCAACCATAATTTTCATCTTTTGAAAAGTTTTCATGACAAATCTAAACAAAACAAACTGCTTTAGAGGCAGTCTGAGGAAATGGGGCTAGGGATGTCTTTGCAAAGAGATAGCTTTTAAAATATTTTAAGGTGTCATATTAAGACTTACAGCTGCATATACACAAAATCGCAAGAATAATGCATCCACATTGAATTGGAAAATCATTACTTGTGTAATTAATATGTGCCAAGCAATTCACCACACCCTTTATCATTAAAATCCCAAATGGATGATTGCCGGGGAGAGGCAATAAAAGGTCTTATTAATATAAAAGAGTGTATTTACTGTACAGTTTGTAAACAATAATGATTGACTTAAAGTCTGATTTCTTAATGTTATCACCATGCCCCCAGGAATTCTACACAATATCAGTGATTAAATGCATCTCCCTGCTGGGAACACTGTTCCCAACCTTCCCAGCTCCTTGATACACCACTGCAAGAGGAAATACAGCTTTCTGAACAAAACTGCACAAATCACAGAGACTGCCATTCCATAACCATGGAAAAATGATTGAAAGCAAAGCCCTAATATGGCCATTTCACAACTTTACTGTTTCTATTCTTTTGATCCAGGCTTTCTATGTCTTACTTCCTACAAACCACATTACTTTATTCAATTACTGTTGACAATGACAGGCCTGAAAATTAACATTATAACTGCTCAGTAATGCAATGATCTATTTTAACAACTGGCCTCTAGGAATACATTTCATTTAGCAGTGCAGAGCTATGATACTTTCCCCTTCCAAGCCCCTGGAAGAGCGTCAGGCATACTTACATTGCCTAGGGATTTGCTGAGGTTCTTCAGATTTAACTGGAGGAGATTTCCAATAATTGGAAGAGGAGTGGGGCCAGGAGGGAGCCTCCCTCTCCCATAGCTCTGTTTCAGGAGTGAAAGGAGGAGCAAACACGAGAGACACAGCAGTAGGACTAAAATTGGATCCATCGGAACGTTTCCTTTCTCCTAAGGCAGCTGGTAAGCTTGGAACTGAATGCCTTATAAACACCCAGTGCCCCCTTGACCTGTGCTCTACCAATCATTACAGTGGCTCATCACCTACATCAACTTAGGTCTTTTCCAAGTGGACTTTGGCTGGCCATTAAATATCAAACGAGTGCATCTCTACGAATTTGGAGGAATTATAAAGTACAGAAGATTTTATTTAAGAAAGAAAAAGAAAACCTGTTTTTCTCAGAAGAGAGGTTTCAGTTGAGTGGATGTTCTTGAGTGACCCAGATACCTGCTTTCAAACACCCAAAGTATCCCAAATATTATCTGGATTTATTGAAACTCAAATGTAGCTGGAGTAGTGTATATTCATTTGCAAAATCTGGCAGCTTTAGAGAAAAGATCAGGTATTGATATATCTATTAATAATCTTCCAGGTGATTGCAATATGAGCCAGGATGAAGAACCACTAGAAGAAATGACTATTTTTACTAAATGCTACTATTCTGAATTCTTATGATGACATATTAGGATGAGATAATATTTAGGGCAAAACCTGTGATTAAGCCCTTGCTTTAAAAATAATGGTATCTTCCTCTCATGACTTCAGCTAAAACTGTAATACCTTCTCCTTGAAAACAGATATCTTTTGAAATATTTTAAGGTGCTATATTAACAGTTACAGTTGGATATATATAAAAAATAGCAAAAATAATGCTTTCACGCTGAATGGGAAAAATCATTTTTTGCATAATCACTGTATGTTAAGCAATTCTCCACATACTTTACCACTGAACTCCTTAAATAAACCAGGAGGATTAGGATCGTTGTTTTTTATTTTATAAATGAGAGGGAAATATGCAGATTTTCCCACTGACAACTAGTACAATGCAGGGATCTGAACTAGTCATTTGGGCCCCCTTGAAGGGCACCATCTAATGCATCCTAGCTGCCAGGAAGACAATATAAGTAAACAAAAATCATCAGTTACAATGAAAGTACCACCCACTTATGCCTTTCACACCAAATGGGAACCCCTTTCTGATACACTGGGTCACAAGCGCTCCTAAGAAGCCAGACAAAAAGGCAAGGGGCTGATTGCTCCCTTCCCCATTGTACTTGGGTTGAAACTAGCTCAGCCCCATTACGGAGAGACCTGGTCAGAGAAAGTCAGCGGGGAAGACTGAGAGACAAGGGCTTTTCCCCTTCCGAATGTCCTCACCCCACCCCATCAATGACTTCCGTAAACCAAGCAAAAGAGGTTCTAGGGGAACAGCACCGTGTGGCCCTAGTTGGGACATGGGAGACAGGGACTGCTCCCAACACAGCAAAGGCACAGGACACCACCACGTGCAGACCTGGGAGACAGCATGAAGGACCCTGAGGAGTTAAATGTAACACCCAACACTTCACACCAACCTCCTAATGGGAACACAGTTTTTTGTTTTCAAAGTTTTTTTTTTTGTAAAGCACTATCAGATTTGTTTTCAATCATTTAGAGAAATCATTTTGAAAATACAATACTACTTTGGCATTTTCAAAGTGTTTTTATCACCTATTACTACAAGGAACTGGGCAATGTACAAAGCATTTTGACATCCTTTATATCTCTTTTAGTGTTCACAATGGTCACCTCCATAAAACTATAACCATTTTTAGAGTTGATGAAAGAAAACCTCAGGTGTTCAATGCCTTCCAAGAACATTCAGTCTGTGGGGAGCAGAGTTTAGGCTTGGACCCCTTCTCGGGACTATTGGATTTTCCAATCCTAGTAACACATTAATTTAAGAGATTGACCAATATTTCCTGAGAATCTTATCTAACTCAGTATTATATAATTCACTATGAATTGTAACTTTCAAAATAAACAGGAACTGTTAAGAATGCAACATCAGTTGGTTAAAAAGTAATTTACAAAAGTTTGGAAAAAAACAAATTCACTAATTCTCTTTAGAGCAGTCTCTTCTTCCCTGAGTATTGAGTCTCTGCTCTGGTTTTCTCTTGTTGAAGTGGCGTTCCCTCAGTATCCTATCACAAATATTTCACTACTTTAGGGACCTCAGAGATACTCTAGTCAAATCCCTCACTATCATTATTAAGTAACTGCTGAGTTGGCAAGGTGAAGGAAAAACAATGCATCAGAACAAGGTCTTGTACCAGAATCCGGGGTTCTAGCTCCACACACTGCATTGAGACCCTCAGCCACTTCCACAATCTGCTCACAAGAACCCAACAGCCAACTACAGAATACTGGAGGTTTCTGGAAAGTCACTCTAGTGTATGTAACCCTTGTAGAATCTTATAAATTGTCCTAAGTGTTCTTTAGGGATAGGCTGGAGTGGTCCTGGTTGGGGGTTATTAGCTTATGATAGGTAGCAAGGTCTAACTAAACTCGAATAAGAACAACCTCCAGAACAGCCTCTCGACTCTATTTGAACTCTCTGCCAGTGATACTTTATTAGTTATACTTCTTTTCCCCCTTTGGTCAGGATGTAATTGTTGATCCTATGGTGTCAGGATCAGACTCATCTCTGGGAGTCACCTCCCATGCCACCAGGGAGACTTTGACCCCTGGATGTCATGCACCATGAAAGGTGGATCTATATCTTTTTACCAATCTGTCCATATCCTGGATAAAAGGAGCATCTAGACAGGTTTTCACAATCACATAATCACATTATAAAAGTTATATCTTCATATAACAATCTTCAAGAATCAAGGCTATTGGACACAACTCAACAGTTTCAGGTATTCCCTCCAATCACTCCAATACACAATAAATTAAAAAGGATAACCTACAGTGCATAAGAATAAACTCCAGATGACCTCTCAACTCTGTTTGAAATCTGTCAGCCACAGAAACTTTATTTTGTCTCATTTCTCTCTTCCCCCTTTTGGTCAAGAAGGCTTTCTCATTCCCATGATGCTGGATTCCAGCTAATTCCCAGGAGTCCTGTCTCATGTTGCTAGGCAGATTTACATCCCTAGGAATCATGTCCCACACAGGGGACATGACTCACCTGCTGAGCTGCCTTAGAGAGAGAGCCCACATCTGAGCAACAAAAGAAGCTCTCTGGGGGTGACTCTTAGGTCTAATTTCAAGTAGGTTCAGCCTATCCTTTGTAGGAATAAGCTTCACAGGGCCTTTGACAAGGAGCCATCAATAATATGGGATGGGAGGCGGGGCCAAGATGGTGGCTTAGTAAGGTACGCACGTCTTAGTTCCTCCTCCAGAGCAACTACTAGGTGAACAGAAACAGTGCAGAACAGCTCACGGGGCCACGGCAGGGAATGGACACACAGCGTACCCCAGTCTGGACTGGCTAGACTGACTGCGAGACTCTGCTGCGGTGAGATCCCCAAGCAGCGCGCGCTCCCCCGAGCCGCAGCAGCTGGTGGCCGGAGCTCCTCCCTCCCTCCTGCCTGGACCGGCTGAGAGTCTCAGAGAGGCAAGTTTCCCAAGCCGCGGTGGCCGGCGCCCCTCTTTTGTGGGCAGCTTCCTGGACCGGCTACAAGTCTCGGATCAGAGGGCTACCCAAGCCGCGGTGGCCGGCAACTGGCGCCCCTCCCCCGCGGGCGGCTTGCTGGTCCGGTGGTGAGTTCCCCGGGCCGCGTCAGCTGGCGACCGGCACCCCTCCAGGGAGAGGTGGGAATTTCCGACAGTGGCAGGGACTGGGTCCAACCAAACACCACTAGGGGCATTAATAAAGGAGCCACAGGGTCCCCTCAAGCCACGGCGGCTGGCGCCTCCACCACGCGCAGCCGCCCGGACCAACTGAGAGAATTGGATCGGAAATCCCCAGGCCGCGGAGAACGGTGACCGGGGGGATCCCTTCCAAACACGTGAGACAAACGGGTGCCACGAGCGCCACCTACTGGGCCGGATAAGAAAAACAGAACCCAGAGATTTCACAGAAAAATCTTTCAAACTGTTGGGTCCAACACCCGGGGAAATCTGACTAAATGCCCAGACGCCAGCAGAAGATAACGGACCACGCTCAGAAGATTGAAAATATGGCCCAGTCAAAGGAACAAACCAATAGTTCAAATGAGATACAGGAGCTGAGACAACTAATGCTGAATATACGAAGAGAAATGGAAAACCTCTTCAAAAATGAAATCAATAAATTGAGGCAGGACATGAAGAAGACATGGGCTGAACAAAAAGGAGAAATAGAAAAACTGAAAAAACAAATCACAGAACTTATGGAAGTGAAGGATAAAGTAGAAAAGATGGAAAAAACAATGGATACCAAGCTGGAGGTCTCGCACTGCCTGACTTTAATGCATATTATGAAGCCACAGTGGTCAAAACAGCATGGTATTGGCATAAAGATAGATATATTGACCAATGGAATCAAATACAGTGCTCAGATATAGACCCTCTCATCTATGGACATTTGATCTTTGATAAGGCAGTCAAGCCAACTCACCTGGGACAGAACAGTCGCTTGAATAAATGGTGCCTAGAGAACTGGATATCCATATGCAAAAGAATGAAAGAAGACCCATCTCTCACACCCTATACAAAAGTTAACTTAAAATGGACCAAAGATCTAAACATTAGGTCTAAGACCATAAAACAGTTAGAGGAAAATGTAGGGAGATATCTTATGAAACTTACGATTGGAGGCAGTTTTATGGACCTTAAACCTAAAGCAAGAGCACTGAAGAAGGAAATAAATAAATGGGAACTCCTCAAAATTAAACACTTTTGTGCATCAAAGAACTTCATCAAGAAAGTAGAAAGACAGCCTACACAATGGGAGACAATATTTGGAAATGACATATCAGATAAAGGTCTAGTATCCAGAATTTATAAAGAGATTGTTCAACTCAACAACAAAAAGACAGCCAACCCAATTACAAAATAGGAAAAAGACTTGAACAGACACCTATCAGAAGAGGAAATACAACTGGCCAAAAGGCACATGAAGAGATGCTCAATGTCCCTGGTCATTAGAGAAATGCAAATCAAAACCACAATGAGATATCATCTCACACCCACCAGAATGGCCATTATCAACAAAACAGAAAATGACAAGTGCTGGAGAGGATGCGGAGAAAGAGGCACACTTATCCACCGTTGGTGGGAATGTCAAATGGTGCAACCACTGTGGAAGGCAGTTTGGCGGTTCCTCAAAAAGCTGAATATAGAATTACCATACGACCCAGCAATACCATTGCTGGGAATCTACTCAAAGGACTTAAGGGCAAAGACACAAACGGACATCTGCACACCAATGTTTATAGCAGCGTTATTTACAATTACAAAGAGATGGAAACAGCCAAAATGTCCATCAACAGACGAGTGGCTAAACAAACTGTGGTATATACATACGATGGAATATTATGTAGCTTTAAGACAGGATAAACTTATGAAGCATGTAATAACATGGATGGATCTAGAGAACATTATGCTGAGTGAGTCCAGCCAAAAACTAAAAGACAAATACTGTATGGTCCCACTGATGTGAACCGACATTTGAGAATAAACTTGGAATATGTCATTGGTAACAGAGTCCAGCAGGAGTTAGAAACAGGGTAAGATAATGGGTAATTGGAGCTGAAGGGATACAGACTGTGCAACAGGACTAGATACAAAAACTCAAAAATGGACAGCACAATAATGCCTAATTGTAAAGTAATCATGTTAAAACACTGAATGAAGCTGCATCTGAGCTATAGGTTTTTGTTTTCTTTTGTTTTTTTGTTTTTTTTTTTACTATTATTATTACTTTTATTTTTTTCTCTATATTAACATTCTATATCTTTTTCTGTTGTGTTGCTAGTTCTTCTAAACTGATGCAAATGTACTAAGAAACGATGATCATGCATCTATGTGATGATGTTAAGAATTACTGAATGCATATGTAGAATGGTATGATTTCTAAATGTTGGGTTAATTTCTTTTTTTCCATTAATTAATAAAAAAATTAAAAAATTAAAAAAATAAAAAATAATAATAATAATATGCGATGGTGGATGGAACTATTTGATGTTCTGGAGAGACTGGCCCATGACAGATCCATTTCGTAAAGAGCCAACAGAGCCAACAGAATACACACAGCCAGAGACCTTTGGAGTTAAATAAAGAAAACACCGCAGGGAAACCATTGAAGAAGCCTGGAGAAAAAGCTGGCAGATGTTTCCATGTGCCTTTTCAGCTGAGAAAGAAACCACAAACATCATCGGCCTTCTTGAACCAAGGTGTCTTTTCTTGGATGCCTTAATTTGGACATTTTCATGGCCTTAGAAATGTAAACTTACAACTTAACACACTCCTCTTTTTGAAAGCCTTTCCATTTCTGGTATATCGCATTCTAGCAGATTGGACACGAGAACACGCGGATACCGCGCTGTCTGCTCCCCATTGTTCACGTGGACCCACTACTTAGAGGCAGGGCGGGTACCTGATGATGGGAACAGACCCCTGAACCACCTGTGTGTTTGACCCTAGATCTAGGACTTATTGTCCTTGGGACACTGGCAATATCAGTTAAAATCTGTGTGTCCCAATATTTCCATCTGTTAAATGTTAATGAGTTGCTACTGTCCTTACCTCATTGGGTTTTGATAAGTCTAGAATCAATTGAGGTATGTAAAGTGTTTAGAACAGTGCCTGGAACATAATCAACAATTGCCTACGAAACAGACAAAAATGATTTTTCACTCTCTCATATCAGAACATGATATAGATGCATCGTAATTTATTTAAATAGTCTCCTAGTGAAGAGCATGTAAATTATTTCTCACCTTTATCTGAAACTCCTGCAATGTATATACTTCACTTATTTCCTTGTGCACATACTGAATATGTCCAAGAAATGAATCCTATGAATTCGAATTACTGCATAGATCAAGTTAAACTGTTTAGATCTTTAAATGTGATGTATTTGTAAGTATTTTAACAATGCTACAGGATTTTTTAGAGTATTTTGTTAGATAAGTTGTGTAAGTTTCCACAAAAATCATGCAGAAAATACAGATTTCCCATATACCCATCTCTATTAATGAGTACTTTGCATTTGCATCTACCCCAATAGACTTGTGATGTGGAGTGACTGATTTCAACATGTTCAGAGCTCTAAGATCACTTAGCACCCTGCACATAGAAAGTGCTCTACACATGTCTGTTGAATACAACAGGTGTCTTGGGAGGTGAAAGGTGCAAACAGAAAATGAAAACATGGGATAAATGGGCCCAGGAGATGCAGTATGAGGAGGCTTAGGACAGAAAACAGTTACAATTTCCAATGAGATGGTCAGAGTAGGCTTCATTAGAAGGTGACAACTGAACAAAGTACGAAAGGGCTTTCTCTCCCCACCCCCTAATAATACGCTATATGATAAAAGGTTTTTTCTCCTCATCATTCAAATAGGTTAAATATAGTCAGTTATAGATTTGACTTCGCCTTTTTGGGGGTCTTTTCATATGCTCACTAATCATTTGCATTTTCTTTTCTGAAACCTGCTTACGGAAACCACGACTCTGGGGTTGAATCGTCCTTACCGCGATACTGTTAAGTTGCAAACATCAACCTGCACGATAATGTAGCTAACATGGACCCACTTGAGTAAATGGCCGCCCATCCACAGTACTGGGCACACGTGTGCATGTGTGTACGTGCTCCAGCCAGCCCTGGTCTCCTCTGGGATCTGAGCTGGGGCAGAGAAGGGGCTGCTACCTGCCTCTATTTCTTATCATTCTAAAAGGAGAGAGGAAAGAAAGGAGAAAATACTTCTGTTCTAGAACAAACCTTTAGTCATTCCATAACATAATGTAAATACCGCTACAATTTAAATTATATAGAAAGTCCAGTTGTCCACACATTGCAGGTGAGATAGAGCTAAAGACTACCTGACCATAACATCAAATTGCTATTACTGTCATAACGCTTATGAACATAGTATGGGAGAAATTTAGAAAATGATAAATCCTGTAAATTGCTTCAAAACTAGGCAAGATTTTGAGAGGGAGGGAAAAATAACACATACAGCACTTTATTAAATCACAGTGATGCATATTATTCTTTGTGTACCATTTCTGAAAAATAAATGTAATTGAACTTAAAAATATAATTGAAAGTATTTGAATATTATATATAGAAGACAACACCAATGGGGGGTAGGTGGGTGATTGATGGAGAGCAAAATAATTAAAATAATTCCCCCCATCCCTTATCCACTCAACATACTCCTACAATTTGGTGCTCGTCTTTGAAATGTATTTATATGAAACTGTTTAAAACAATATGGACTAACATTTTAAGTTTTAAACCTCTTTACAGATATTTTGTGGAGTTTAAACATATGCAGAATTAAAAGATATGACAAGAATATCATAAAAATGGGATGCAAGAAACAAAAATATACCACCATATCACGCTTGATGTAATATAGCATTATTTGAACATCAGCCACAATAAATTAATGATGTATAATGTAAACCATTAAAACAGAATGAACAGGAAAAAATAGATATTTGAAATGAAATAGAATTTAAAAATACACAATTGAACCAAAAGGATGCAGGTGAAAACAAAAATATACAAACAAAGGAATAAAATGACTAAAATCAAAACTAATAGTTTTCAATGACAAAAAATATATACAAAATATAAACGGTCAGTTCTGGAAAGATGGCAGAGCTGAATGGATTGAAATCGCTCCTGGTCTGTGGAATAAGATAGAGGATGGGAGAGAATGACTGGGACTGTGCTTCTGGGGAATGAGTCATTGAAGAGGGTCTTCAGGGTGTTTTGGGGAGGAGAGAGGTAGGGGGATTGGAGTGGCAGGGATCCCCACTGGGGGTGGCTGCCAGTGTGTGGGGTGGTGTGGATTGGAGGGAACCAACCTCCCTCTGCTCCAGCCTGTCCCGGCTACTGACTGAGGAGACCTCCCTGAGCAGCACCTCGGGGACCACGGAAGTGGCCCAGCTATCTGCCGTGAAGAGCCACACCCTGAAATGCTGGAGTGGTCACCTGGCCAGGTGCTGAAAACAAGCACAGTGCTGCACCTGTGCTGCTCGCCTCCGTGGTTGCTGATCTGCTCCCCCATCTCATGCACCAGGACCAGCTGATCTGACATTTGGACAGACAGCATCCCCCAATGTGATGCATGTGATCTCCCCAGCTGCTCCCTGTAGGCACAGGCCTGAGAGGAGAAGACATCTAAGGAGAGCCACCAGCTAGGGAAAGCGCTGAGTACAAGAAAGCAGACTCCCTATATTCCTAGGTACTTTTTTCTTTTCCTCTTTTTATCTTATTTTATGTAAATATAAGGTATATATGCATATATATATATTCCTTATAGGTAGCATTATTATTTTCATTTTTATTTATATGTATTCTAAATTTACACTTTCTACTGATTTTCATTTTCTTAAAACTTTATTTTATATATTTACTTTTTTAAATTTGTATTTTCTCTCCTTTCTGTGGGCCATAGTTTGAGTTCATTCTCAATATATCTTGGTTTACCTTCTTTTGACTTTGGTGGGGCTTACCACTGATGTGGTGTGGTTTTTTTTTTTTTTTTTTGGAATTGGGTACTTTTGATATTTATTATCTATTTATCTTATTACTATTATTTATTTCTTCAATCTTTCTTTGGGTGTTCATGGGCCAGGAATTGAGCCCGGGTCTCTGAGTGGTGGGCAGGCATACTACCCCTGAAATTCACTTGTACCCTGACCTACATTTAATAGACCCTCAAGTAAAACTATACCCTATGAAGTACTGTGTACTAGTTTCAATGGACCTTCAAGTAAAATTATGCCCCATACATGAGATCTGGACCTTCATTTGGGGGGAATTACCAATAAACCAAGTGCAAAGGGAAACCCTCAATGTTTAACCAAGTAAATAACAAGTTTAGATTATTGAAGGAAACCAATGTGCAAAATAATCATATTAAGATAAGCGAATGCCCCAAATGCAACAGAAAATCACAGAGCCCGTACAGATCCAGGCAGAAATGACAAAGCCAAACACCCAAATCAAAGCGCCAGAGAGAACAGAGAATGTGGAACAACTACTCAAGCATATTTATAAAGAAATAAAGGGGAGCAGGAAGGCAATAGGAGAGCATAAAGAAGAATCTGAAAGATACATAGAAAAATGGCAGATCTTTCAGACATGAAAGATACATTAACCAAATTAGAAATATACTAGAGATGCACAACAGCAGATCCAAAGAGGCCAAAGGAAGAACAAGTGAGCTAGAAGACAGAGCAATTGAACTAGAGCACATAAAAGAACAAACAGCAAGAAAGATGGGCAAATGGAACTAGATCTCAGGGAGATGATGGAGAACAGGAGGCAGACAAGTATAAGAATCATTGGTGTCCTAGAAGGAGAAGAGAAGAATAAAGGGCTGGGAAAGGTAGTTGAAGACATAATTGGGAAAAACTTTCCAACCCTTATAGAAGACATAAATAAATGAATCAAAGAGGCCCAATGAACACCAAATAGAACAAATTCAAATAAACCTACTCCAAGACACAGACTAATCGAACTATCAAATATTGAAAACAAACAGACAGTTCCCAAAAACATCACGAGAAAAGCAATCTACTACATGCAGGAGAAAACACATGTGACCAAGTTTGCAATATTCAACACGCACCATGGAAGCAAGAAGGCAGAAGTATGATATATTTAAGATTCTGAATGAGGAAGATTTTCAGCCAAGAGTTCTTTATCCAGCCCAATTGTCCTCCAAAACTGAGGGGGAGATTAAAATCTGCAAAGACAAACAAATACTAAGAGAACTAGTCAACAAGAGACCTGTTCTATAAGAAAAAGTAAAAGAGACTCTGAGTTCCAAAAAAAAAAAAAAAATAGTAAAGGGAGTCCTGTCAGGTGAAGGAAATGTGAAGGAGGGCACAGAATTGAAGAACACAAATATCAGTCATTGAAACAGTAAAAAGGGAGAGAGGGGAAAAAATACAGAGAGATCTGACAAATAAAACCTACACGATGAGATGATAGATTCAAGAACGACTTTAACAGTAATAACTTTGAATGCTAACAGACTAAACTCACCAATTAAGACACAGTTAGGCAGAACGGATCAAAAATATATAATCTGTCTATACACTGCTCACAAGAGACACATCTCAGAACCAAGGACACAAATAGATTGAAAGTGAAAGAATGGAAAAGATCTTCTATGCAAGTTGTAACCAGAAGGCAGCAGGAGTAGCTACACTAACATCAGATAAAAGAGATTTGACATGGAAAGAGGTCATAAGACACAAAGAAAGACACTGCATATTAAAAAAGGGACAATTCACCAAGAAGAAATATGAGGCAAACATTGACAAAATCTGAAAGGAGCTATAGACATTTCAACATTAATATTGGGAGACTTCAATACACCTCTCTCCTCCATAGATAGAAGAATCAGACGGAAGATCAACAAGGAAACAGAGAACTTAAACAATCTGATAAATAAATTAGACCTAACAGACACAGATAGGACATTATACCCCAAAACACCAGGATATACATTCTTCTCTAGTGAACTTGGAATGTTGTCCAGACAGATCATATGCTCAGACACAAACTGAATCTTTAGAAATATAGTGAGATTGAAATTATCCAATGCACTTCCTCTGACCACAATGTAATGAGGTTGGAAATTAATAATCACCAAAGAGCAGGAACCTTCACTAATATAAGGAGATTAAACAACACTCTTAAATAATCATTGGGTTAAAGAAGAAATTGCTAGAGAAAACAGTAAATATGTGTGGATGAATGACAACGAGAGTTCAACATATCAGAATTTATGAGATGCAGAAAAGGCAGTGGTGAGATGGAAACTTATTCCTCTAAATGCATATGTTTAAAAACAAGAATGAGCAAAAATCAAAGGTGTAACTGCTTACATGTAGAATTTAGAGACAGATCAGCAAACTAATCCCAAGCAAAGAAAAGAAGAGAAATAACAAAGATTAAAGCAGAAATAAAGAAACAAGAGAAAAATCAGCAACACCAAAAGTTTATTAAATAGAAATCGATAAATCCCTAGTGATAATATTAGATAGAAAACTAAGTGATTGAGTAAATAAATAAAAGGACAAGGGGGGACTCCTTCTCCAGTAGAATGATGACTAATAAGGGTAATAAGAGTAGTGAAGTTGGAAAATTATCATTATGCAAACACCAGAGTAAAGACTGGTGTGAGCAAAATCAACAATGAATATTAAATCTAGGAAGAAAGTTTGTTGAGGAGATTTGTAGAACCTTAAAAGTGTCTTTTCACACATGCTGATTTTTTTTTACCAGGGGAAAAGTATCATGAATATAATAGAAGCATTATTTCTAATAGTGAAAAAGGGGAAACAATCCAAATTTCCATCAACTGAACGGATAAACAAAATCTGGTATACACATACAGAGGAATATTATTCAGCCATTAAAAGAATGGAGTACTGATACATATTACAGAATGGGAGAACCTTGAACGAACTATTCTAAGTAGTAGAGAGGGCTTATTTCTAATTAATTTGTGAGCATGGATTTATTTTGCATTTGGGAGGGATGTGAACATGTCGGGTGAGAAAGTGTAATGTGGTAATGTGGTATCAGCCTTCAAGCTCGCCTTCAATGCTCACTGCCTCTGGAGATTCATGGCTTGGGTAGTTCCCTCACAAATTGAAAAAAGGCTGACTTGGCATGGAAAGTCAGAACCTGAGCAGGGGGAAGAAGGCATCCAAGCACGAGGTGGCCTCACCAAGGGTATCAGAAATAGAGGGTGAAAGGTGGGTTCCTGTTGAGAAGGCAGAGTATGGGAGGGTCACAGAGGGCATCCACACATGGGAGCAGAACTGTACAGGGTTTCAGGGCTGAGCAAGATGAAGAGGAGGAGGTCAAAACCCAAGAATGGTGAAGCTGTCTTCATGCTGGGGTATGGAGGGCTCATGGCTGCCCATGAGAAGTCAAAGCACAAGCAGGGAAAGGAATGGTTGCATGTGTGGGGAAAGGAGGTGGCAGTAGAGATAGGAGATGGATCACACATAGGAGGATTGATGAAATAAGGAAATATATTAAGGATAGTGAAAGTTGGAGTTTTTAATATTGGAACAATTAGTTACAAAAAAAGAAGGGAGAGAACATACATGGAATCCTGTGGTGTTGGATTGAAATTAGGTCTTAAGGTGAACACACAGGAAAGGGGCAGGATCACTAAGAGGGTCCATCCCCCAAACCCAAGGACACTCTGCTTGCCTCACATTGTGATTGAGCCAGAAAAGCAGAGAATACATGCCCAGCTATCCCCACCAGGCTTGCAATTATGAGTAACAAGGTACAGCAAAGTAAAAACAATTTTCATTGTAAATGTGGTATAGGGATTAAATAAATTAAGGAAAGCTATGCAAAGTTGAGTTAGATTTTGAAATATAAATATGGATTCATGGGACATCCTGGCCATGAAAAGCCTGATTGTACTTTATTGAAACCTATTAAACTACACACACTCACACAACCCTAATCTACAATGATATTCAAAAAAGAAATAAGCAGCATACCCACCTTCACATGCCATCACTATAGGGGATTATTTCATCAGCTTCTCATTTGTAAAACTGATAGTTCAAAGTAAAGGTAAGCTTTTACCTTGTCACTATTTCAAGTTAAGTAAATACCCACAGCTGATCAAGAAAAACCAGTTAATAAATTGTAGAATTAGAAAATTACCATTTTGCAAACCCTATTGAAATAATTGATTTGGAAAAGGATCATCACTGATATTAAAATCATTTACTGAAGAGCTAAGAGTGAACTAGATATTTTTTCCAAAGATGATGATACTAGAAATCTGATGTCCTCATACTATGGAATGTTTCTGTTCTAAAAATGCGTACAGTCTTGTGCACTTCTGTTCCCTTTGTGGAATGCTCACTTCTAGAATGGCCACCACCGGGAAAATTTTCTGTTCGAAAGTCGTATTGAAATTCACGTCTGCGTCTGTGCCTGGCCTCTTTTTTCCATCTCTCTGCAGCCCATACCCGTGGTCTGCAAGAACGTGGCCTGGACCAGCACAACGGGTACATCAGCCTGTTTTTCTGTTTCCTCTTTGTAGTTCCTGCATAAAAAGAAAATTCAAGCATTCAAGTGGGTTAGTGAAGCTAACAACCATTCCATTTTCACATTCCCTCCTTTTTATCCCCAAAAAGACCAAATACAGTAGGTTTGTGATTTTATACGCTGCTACCCAAAAGCAACACGGGACAGGGAAAGAGGTGGGTGGCTTTTAGAGGTGGGTGGCTTTTAGAGGTGGGTGGTTTATTGTGTGATGAAGCTGGTGATGGTGGAGATAAAGACAGGTCTGAGGAGTAGGATAATGACTAACATGATCAGCAGTGAGACAAGGGAATACAACTGGGAGGCGCTAGGCAGACCCAATGATTGATTCCCAAATTTCTCTGGGGTTTCCTGTTCATGCCATGAAGCTATTTGGCTTGCTTGAAGATATTTTGGATGATGAGTTGGACTTGTCTGGTGGTATTGACCCAGCAGAATTCATAGGCAGTAATCCAAATACCACCTTCTTCATCTGAAAGATTATCTAAAGCCAGTTAGTTCTCCATAACTAGTAATGTCTTATTTCAGAATAATGTTTAATCAGATAAAACTAGACACTTCTGGGCCACTATTATGTCTTACTTTATGGTAACTGGCAGTACAGGGGTTCAAGCCTTACTGGTGACTAAAGTGAGTCATTTCCTGGCAGGCACAGGAACCACATGTTAATTTGGGGACTGCAGAAAGAAGATTTCACCCAGATCTATAGGTATTAAAAGTGAAATATGGTGGTGAGTTGGCTTGGCTTCCTATCCTTGAGAGGTTTTAAAGACCAATCTGAAGATCCTTATCAAAACTTCCAGCAAAACAAAGAGACCTATGGGGTAAATCATATTCTTGCTACACTTATGTAAATAATCCAGACAAATCTAATGGAATCCTGTCTTATATTCCGATCAAGAATAATCTTACTTTAGTTATCTTTTATGAAAACGTTGAATTACACTATCTTCCCCCAAAATATGTTCTTAATCAATTCCACTGAGTATGAACTGATTGCAAATAAGACATTTTAAAAACGTTATTTTTAATTAGGATATAGCACAACTGATCAAAGGATTTATGAAGAGAAAAATCACAGGAAGGACTAAGAGGCTGGAAGTCACCACACGTAGAAGAGATCAGGGAGGACATTAGCACTGTCATGTGATGGAAAAGCCAAATACACGAGGATAGCCAACAACCAGCCCAGATCACCACAGTCTTAAAAAGAAAGCATCACCTTACTGAAACCTTGAATTTGAACATCTCCCAGCCTCAAAATCATGAAACAAAAAGTTCCTGTTAAGCCAATCCATTTTGAGGTATTTGTGATTGCAGCCAAGAAACAAAGTCAGAGGTCAACTATAGAGAGAAATTTTGTTGCTTCAAAAGAAAAGTAAAGCACACTGTTGGGGGTTATAAATTCTACCTCTGCTCATTGTCTTTGAGCTATTTTGTGCTGCTCTATTAACCGCAGATAACTGCCTGATTTATTACCTACCTATTAACTGGACCGGACCTGTCTTCTTGCACAGTATGTTGACGGTTAACCTCTCACTTCTTCCAGGTCCCTTGGATATCAGCTTACAACTCTCTAGAGGAATGTTCCCATGTATTCCCTCACCCTCCTAAGAGAACATCACTGAGAACTAAAGTGTGACAGCCCAAATCCCTACCAGGACTCTAGGTTGCCTTGTAGCTGGCCTTGCCCCACAATTTGAAGAAGCACTGCAAAGTAAACCAACCAACTTGATATGAACATTGAAGGTCTCATTACTGCATCAGACAAGATTTCTCCTTGGCAAGCTGCTTGAATGAGTCACTAAGAAGACTGGCATTCCCTTTGGAAGAAGCCAGATCCTAAAACCACTGACAATTACTGGCAACGATCCTAAGAGGTTCAACTGGTTTCCTAGGAACATTAGCATCAGAAATCCTCAGTGGACCATTCTTTGATGATGCTTCACCCTACGCAGATCTAAGACCCTCTGAGTTGTTCACTGATGAACAAATATCATCATCTTGAGCAAAAGGGGGTCTTACAGTGTTGGATTTTAGCTGAACCTTGTGATCCAGGAAAACAGTGCAAATAAGAAATCCCCTACTCACTAGTAACTGTCTAAGATGGCCTTAACTTCTCCTTAGCTTACCTAATCTTTACATAAGCTTCTCCTTGTCTCTAGGCCCCTGACCTCCCTCACCTTGGCCTTTGCAGAACCCACATACAACATGTTCTACCTGGCCTCAACAGTACACTCAGGAGATGATCTCCTTAATGGACACATCCAATTGCTTGACCTCCCCCTTCAGTACTCTTCCCTTTGTTCATCCAGTACTTGAAAACAGTCTAGATCCCCACTTCAGGGGAACTGTGTTCTGTCTGATAATGATAGCCTTTCTAGTGACATTCTCTCTGCTCTACTTCATATAGCTTAAATAAAGTGATCTTTGCCAGTGCACTGAGCATAATTGTTCAATGAACATTTTTCTTCAATAATAACTAGGCTTGCATTTTAGTTATAAAGGAATGACATACAGGATACATGATTAAACAATAGTAAAGGATGCATTATTACACTGTCATATCTGAGATGAAAAGTAATTAAAATATTCATGGGGTGTGAAAGTGAACGACAATGGGGGGAGAGAATGGGTGAATCATTAATGCAGAGCAAAATTTGTCAGAATAATTTTCTTCTCATTACATAACCTCTCCATATAGCATTAGATATTGCAACACTCCCCCAAACCTTTATCCTCCTCTCCAATCAAACTCCCAATTACTCAAGGGAGCATCTAGCCAGCAAAATAGTAAGGGAAATGGTTTCTAATACAAGAGAAGAGATTGGAGGATAGGAAGTATCTTTGGTAAGTGAATAATCAGGAAAACATGACTAACGGAGGTGAATATTTCACTAGATAGTTAATGATGAGGGGAGACAGGGCAGGAAAAGAATCCAGAGAAGGTGTCCCAGGTAGTGGGAAGCACAACACCCCAAAGGAGGGGTAGCTGCAGACAACAGAACACACGCAGTTGGTCTCCCTTCTTCAGGCAGGAATGAAGCAGAGCTGGAACAAGGGTGGCACTTGGACAACCCCAGTGGAAGGTTGAGTGAGTTCAATGTCCTTAGGCTCAACCAGAGATTTCAGGGTGAAATTCTGTAAAATCGTGGTCAGGAATAGAAACAGCTCCATGTGCACAAGGCTCTCCCAAGCACAAATTCGTTTCCCTAAAAAGAAAACAAAAATTATTTTCTTTTTGAATCGTGTTTCTGAAATGGCACCAAGTGAATCCCCATAACTATTTCAAGAATTACTAGACGAGTGTGTCTGTGGATGTGTGGATGGATGCATGGATGAAAGGATGCACTTCCTGTCCTTACCTTCCATAATATTTGCAGAGTGCTTGCCCAACAAAAGGAATTTAAATCAACATTCACATAATGAAACTGTTCAACTTTTGAGATTTGGGCTTTCCAGGATGACCCACACATAGATCTGTCAAAGGGATGGAGCAGTAGAGAAAGAAAGGGGCTGTGCAATTGTGTTTCTCCTTCTATTTCTGGAACAGATTTAATAAAAGGTTAAATCTCTCATGTGATTTCTAAAGGTCCTGTCAGACTACTCCACTCCCCTATTTAAACACTTTGCATGGCTCTCCTTGTTTGGTCTACAAGATTAGTTTCTAATTGTGAGACATTCATATTCTGTCCCCTGTCTTGCAGTCCGTGCTCTTTCCTTCCACTCTTCCTACCCTCTACCTGCAGGGACAGCCACACTCAGCTCTCACCAATTCCTTTTAAATAAGACAGCCAGTGGTAAGATTAATCTCATTCTCTTCCCGTTAATTGAAATGCCCAATTCCCCGCCTCTACCCCTGCCTTCAGGACCCAGCTTCAATTTCATTTCCTTTCCTGTGGGAAAATCTCTCTGAATCCCTCTGTGAGTAGAAATGTTTCTTCTAGGGGTTTTCTTCAGTTTCACATTAATGCTTCCATTGAAGCATGGATCAGTAAAAGACATAATCCTCCTATTGCTTGTCCTTCTCCCCTGCTGGGATGTGGAACCAGAGGGCAGGACCTGTTCCAGTTTTCTTGGTATTCACAGCATTAAGCCCAAATCAGACATTAGATGCTATTGAATACGGGAGACTCCCTAGTCAGAGATTCAGTGCCAAATGGCCACTGTGGAAGTGGGCTCTTCAATAACCAGGTAGGATAACCATGATTGGTGGAACATTTCAAGTCTTAGAGATCATCACAAGTGTCCTGCCTCACTCACAGAGATGGTCTGACCCTTGAAGGAATGTTCTGACCATACCTAAAGCTTAGCCTATGGCAGCCACATAGATGGGTCTCAATGAAGTTGATGAGGGAGCTCTCTCTTCAGAGCGAAAAAGAAAGGCTTAATAGTGCTGAGCTCCTAGAAGGATCACCTGGGGACTGAGTGCAGTTACTCCAGACTCCTGCTGCCTTGCCTTTGTTAGAAATAGGGCCAGGCCCCAAGGTACCACTGAGCTGGTCCTATAATGAAGAGGTGTCATGAAATAAGAAAGAGCTGGGGCATTGGGAATGGTGCTTAGGATTACCATAAAGAGCAGTCCTGACAACTCCAGAGAACCCCTCCTTTTCTCCAAGAGATCTATTGTTTCAGATGGGGAAAAGAATTAGTCTTGCCTGCTGAGAGAGCCATGAAGTAGTCACTCTTCTTCAAGTTTCCACTTTCATCCAGGAAGTGGCCCGGGTCAAACTGACCTGGGTTGGGGAACTCTTTGCTGTCATGCAGGACAGAACTCGGTGATACTAAAACAGTCATGCCCTGGAATGACAGAGACACTTCATTATAAGGAGCACACGGAGCTGGAGGTATCACTGAATATCACTAGCCCAATATCCATAATTTATAAATAAGAAAACCTATTTCCAAGTAGAGGAAGTAGCATTTCCATCCCAAAGAACAATTAAGCACCAGACCCTAAACTATATACCAGCTATACTGGGTTAAATTACAAAACATATTCCCAAATCTCTCATTCTGTATCCCAAGAATAAGTGATTTCTATGATGTCATACTGTCAATTAAGATAAGACGAATCAATCCAATACGGAAAAGAGTGTCTTTCAACAAATACTGCCAAAACAATTGCATATCCACATCTTCAAAAAGTTTATCAACCCATACCTGACACCATACACAAAAATTAATTCAAGATGGACCGAAAAATAAAACCTAAAACTATAACACTCCAGAAGAAAGAATTAGAGAATGTTTGTGGCTTAGGCATAGACAAACTTATCTTAGGACATGGTAAGCAGTAACTATGATGGAACAAATTCATTAAGTAGACTTTTTCAAATCAAAATTGTCTGTCTGCCAAAAGATATTGTTAGAAAAAATTAGGTGGCTAAGTGATAGAATTTTCAGCTGCCGTGCCAGAGACCCGGGTTCAATTTCTGGAGCCTACCCATGCCAAAAAATAAAAAAAAAAGTAGGTAAGTGACAAATGGGGGGGAAATATTCACAGTACATATTTAACAATGGATTGGTATCTAAGATATGTAAATATCTCCTATAACTTAATTACAGCAAGACAAAAAAATTTTAAATGGGCAAAATACTTGAAGAGGCACTTCAAAAAGAAGATATTACCAACAAGGACATGAAAAAATTTTAAACATCATTAGACCTTTGGGAAATGGAAATTAAACCTTAGTGAAATGCCTCTACACACCAGCCAGAATACCTAAAATCTAAAAGACTTACAACATCAAATATCAGGGAGGGTGTGGAACCAGAACTCTCACATATAATTTCTTTTTGTATGCTGTCTGATGGGGTCACATTTCATTATTTTTCCATATTAGTATCCCATTATTGCAGCATCACTTGTTGGATTTTTGCTTACTTGTTGAATTTTATTTGTTTTTTTTTGGGGGGGGGTTTGTTTGTTTGCTTTGGGGGAAGTTCATGAACTGGGAATTGAACATGGGTCTCCCACATGGCAGGCAAGAATTCTACCAATGAACTACCCTTGCACCACATTCCTATGTACATTTTCAAGTATAAAATGGTACACCCAAGTAGGAAAATTTCCTATAAGTTTCTTATAAAACTAAACATATCCCTAATGTATACTCCAGCAATTCCAGGGTTGGTAATTGCCCAAGAGAATTGAACCAATTGAAAGATGTGAAAAAAAAATTATTCAAAATGTCCCCATACTGGAGACAGTATAGGTGCCCACCATCAGGAAAATGGATAAATAAATTGCAGTATATTTATGCAATGGAAAATCAGTCAGTAATACCAGGAAACAAAGTATTCATGCATGCAATAATATGTATGAATCTCAAAAGCATTATCCAGAACAAGAAGCCTTAACAATTGGCTACATACTTTCTGTGCTGATTTGAATCTGTTTGGACCCCAGAGCCATGTCCTTTAATCCTAATTCAATATTGTTGGCTGAGATTATCTGGATTGTCCCCAAGGAGATATGTGGTTATCTCACCCACATATAGTGTGTATTCACTTTTGATTAGAGGGAGATGTGACTCCACCCATTCCAGGTGGGTCTTGATTAGTTTAACGGAATCATTTAAAAGGGGAAACATTTTGGACAGAGTCCCTGTTAAGAGCAATGAAACAGAGGACGCACAGCCCAAAACCTTTGGATATGAACAAGGCAAGAGCTCCCGGGGAAACTTCAGGAAACAAGAAACTGGGAGAGAAAGCTAGCAGATGCTACAATGTTCACCATGTGCCTTTTTAGTTGAGAGAAAAAGCCTGAATGTCATTGGCTTTTTTAACCAAAGTATCTTTCCCTGGATGAGTCAGATTGGACATTTCTATAGACTTGCTTTAGTTGGGACATTTTCATGGTCTTAGAACTGTGGACTTGCAACTTAATAAACTCCCCCTTTTAAAAGCCATTCTGTCTCCAGTACATTGCATTCTGGAAGCTAGCAAAGTAGAACACTTATATATGGCTGAATTCCACTTATATGAAATTATACAACTACTCTTTCATTAAAGGAAATATCACGGAGGTCTTTAGGTGGAGTAGAGGCCAGAATGACAGGCATGAGGGAACAGTCGAAATGATAGAATTTTTTCTATGTTCTGATAGGGTTCTGAGTAAAAAAATGGTGTATACATTTGTCATAATTCATTGAAAGACAGAAGTGTGGTTTGTGTAGTTCATTGTATGTAAAAGGTAAAAATTTACAAATTTGTTTGAAGAAAGGACTTCAAGCAAATAGGGAACTGTACTTAATGCTACCACACTGAAGTATTTACGGGCAAAATAAACTGATATCTTTAACATACTTTGCAATGCATCAAATATAACAATAATTGATGGAAGCATATAGAAACATGTCCCGACCCGCAGGACAGTCAACGGGGTCCGCCACCTGCTGAGGGAAGAATGGCTATGGGACAGAGAGACGCAAGAAGGACAGCAAGACAGGATTCTGATCAAGCTGCAAATTTTATTAAGCAAGCTGGGTGTATATATACCGGCTTGGGGAGGGAGTAGGGTATGTGGGGCATTATGATAGGAGAGAGTTCGCGCCGGCGGGAAGGGCTGGTTAGATAATTGGTGGGGAGTTCGTGCCGGCGGGAAGGTCCCGGCGGGAACCTATTTCCGTGAAGAACCTTGTTGTACTATATAGATGCCATTGCATTAGCCGGGGTGGCCATGTTGGCTCAATCGCTATCTTAGGTTAGCCTCTGGTCCCCAACATCTCCTCCCTTTGTTTTTCAAAAAGGGGATGGAGGAAGGATGCTGATTAAGCATTCTTTTGGCATTAACCTTTGCTGGGGGAAGTAGAGGCCTCATTCCCCAAGTTGTTTGTGGCTCTGTTTTTCTGGAGAGGGGAATTTTTGCAGCGCGAACCCCTATGCAAATGAGGCATACTTCTCAAGGAGCTCGAAAACGGCCTTTGATTGTTCTGGCCCTCCTTTGCAGTGCTTTGCCTTGCACCCAGCGGTACCAATCATAGCATAAGCTAGAAGCATACTTTCGAGTGGTATGCTGCTCCCGTAGGAGGGGGGGATTTACAGAAGGTAGATGTTTTCTTGGCCTTCCAGGGTTACGCCCTGGTCCTGGAGATGGAGCCTTTGGTAATGCACCTGAATGGGCCTCCCTAGGGCTGAGTTAACTTGATCCTTTACAAGCTGCAGTATTTTCCTTATAATAGCAGGTGCAATAGATATTATAAGGAGTAGGGTTATTAAGGGGCCTAATATAGGGAGAAGGTAAGGGAGGATTCCATTGAGTCCCCAGGAGGAAACTCCTTGGGCTCCCCGCTCACGTTTACAGTTTTCAATTCCTTCCCTAAGTTTGGTCATGGAGTTTTTAACTAATCCAGAATGATCAGCATAAAAACAACATTCCTCGCCTAATGCTGCACAAAGCCCTCCTTGTTTAAGGAAGAGCAGGTCTAGCCCTCTTCTATTTTGGAGAACTATTTCTGATAGGGACGTAAGGGACTTTTCAAGGTGGGTGATGGAAGTTTCAATACGGGTTAAGTCCTCGTCTATTGCAGCTCTTAGGCTGAGAGGCTTTGTTGTTGGAGGGTGATTGAGGCGATACCGGTGCCTAGACCAGCAACACCAGTAGATGGATTCTTAGACTTCAGTCGTCTGTCAGCTTAGCCGTCATTGAAGAGGTTATAGCAGGGCTTGCTGGTTTATTAGTAGCTTCAGCTGTGCTGGAGAAAGGAAGAGAGAAAAATGCCTTTTCTCAGGGCAACCTTTTTGCCCTGGACAGATTGTTATTGTCTATTTGTTTTGTTAATCGCTCTGGTAACCATTTGTCTGAATCGAATTTCCTAGAATATATATACGCTGATTCTCTGCCCCATATCAGGACTGGATCTGGTCCTCACCAAGTGTTATCCAATGGATCTTTCCAGAGGACCGTGGCGAATTGTGTTCAAATAGATCTAAAATAGGCCTGTGGGAGATTGCAAGGTAAAGAAAATATTAAAATCAACAGGCTTTCTTAGATCTATTTGAACAAGCTGTCCTTTTTGAATGCATTGTTCAATTAATTTTAACTCTCATTCAGCTGCAGCTGTTAACTGCCTTTTGCTTAATAAATCAGAATCTCCTTGTAAAGTATCAAACAAGTTTTGTAATATATAATTAGGAATCCCTAAAGTGGCAGGTAGCAAAAATGAATGCAGAGTGTCAATAGCGACGTGAGCCCATAGCAAATGACCAGATTTTTTTAAATTGAATTCATTGGATTGATTTAAAAGGAATGCAGGAATGTGGATTCTTTATAATTGGTTGTGCATTTTTGCTAATTTTAAATTTATTGCATGCAGTTTTTATGGTATTTTCTCACAATAGTGGCCAAATTTCGGTTTGCTTACATGACAGGGCCCAGTTGGGTCCTCTGGGAACTGGCTAGGGACCAAGAGGAGCTTCCTGGGCCTAGACATCTTTATTAAAGTACACCTCTTTCTGGGGGGATAGCCAGTCCTCCCAGCTAGAGTGTACATTTTAACTATTTTTTACCAAGGTCATGTGATAGCAATATCAGTTGCATGTAATGGCAACATCAGGTGAACAAAAAAGACTCCACAAGTATATTTTTTCCTTGCATTCAACCCTCAAATCTGATCTTTGCTTCCAATATAAGCCATGGTTATTTTAGGATAAATTTAGCTTATACATATGTAGTTTATATAAAGATTGGACAAAGCCTTAAGATATTTTGGCTTAAAGGAATATAGGTATTTATATGATTTGAATATGATTTAGCCAGTAATAGATTCATTTATAGTAATACTACTTAGATTAATAGATTAAGCCACCTGGTTTAGGGCAAGAAAAGAAGCACTTTTTGCCAGTATAATGATACCCAGGAGAAAATCAGTATTTTTTATACAGATAACAACATGACAAAAGTTAACATGAGTTATTTTGATAAAACACAGACTCTTTGCTTTCTAACTAATTATTTAGAAATTTTATATCTTTTCATTAGAACAGGCTAAAAGTTCAAGAAAACATTATCATTTTAGACTCATTAAATCTTTCTTGATTTTAACCATAATTTTTATTTTTACAAACCCTCAGCACTTATTATATTAGTTTAGGCTTTATTCCATATTCCATTATTCAAAAATAATGCGTAGGGGGCAATTTTTTGAATAATGACCCAATTTGTTACAATTAAAACAGATGGGGCCATTGTTTTCAGGGCGATTTTGTAAGACAGCTAATATTGCCTGAGTATTAGGATTTATTCTGTTACAAAGTTTAATATAATTGGAGAGGTCAGTATTACGAAAAGGGCAGATTGCCACCTGACAGGCGGTGTTAGCATTTTCATAAGCGAGATGCTTGATAAAATCGCTTTCGCTTTCCTGATCACCAAGAATGCACTGGGCTGCGGTCTGCAGCCGACTGAGGAAGTCAGTATATGGCTCATTGGGGCCGTGAACTATTTTTGATAAAGAGGAGGTGAGAGCCCCTTCTTTGGGGGAGTAGCCTCCATGCTTTAATGGCGGCGGACTGCACCTGGAGACCAAGTTCTTGGGGGTATTGTGCCTGGGTAGAATTAAGATGATAAGGACTGACCCTAGAAGCTTTTTTAATGACCAGGATTTTGTGCTGTCTTTTAAGATGTTGGTTTCAGCATACTTTTTACACTGTTCCTCATAATCCGCTTTCCACAGCAGGAAATCGCCACCTGATAGGGTGGCTCTGGTGAGCTGTGACCAATCATTTGGAGTGAGTTCCTTTTCGCTAATACTATCTAGCAAAGCCAGGGTGAAAGGGGCAGTTGCTCCATAATCATGTACAGCTTTTTTTAGTTCTTTCAAATATTTTAGATTAATCCTTTTGAATCTATTGGTTCGGGGTGTTTCCTCCCGCTCGCGGCTACGCTCGTGGCTACATTCTGATTTTATTTCGTCCTCATCATTGGCCTTCTCGCTCCCTTCCTCCTCACTGCTTTTCTGTTCAGACTGAGGCTCGGAAGCTTCTGACCTTGCCTTTTGCTGGCTACGGAGGACCGGAAAAGTGTAGTGGGCACAGCGGGGGTTAGAGGGCTTATTTTGGTTAGTCATTAGAGAGAGAGAAGAGAGCGCCTGACTGGCGGTTTGTTGGGAGTTAAGGAGGTGATTATTTTGCAGTTGTTGTCGATTAACTCTGGCCTGTTCTTGGGCAAAGAGTTCATTAAAGGCATTTGCACTGTTCCTGAGCGTAGTGGCCGTTTCCTCCAGGGCTGTATATTGTGGCAGGAAGGGCGGAACTCAGGGCATTATAGGATAGCAATGGTGAGGAGGTTGTGGCGCACATTGCACATGGGGGGCAGGTCGGAAAGCCGGGAGGTCATTAAAAGCTGAGAGGGGTTTTTCGGCACAGGGAGTTTTATCTTCTTGGAGGTCAGTGTCATTTGGTATATCTATAGTGACAGAATTACATTCTGAGTGGGGTCTGGAGAGGGGACGTGCATCTTTTAAGGCATTTTCTCCCTCTCTACAAAGCTCTAGTATTTTAGGGTCTGAAGGGGAAGTTTTTATGGCCTCATTGATTAAGTTCCAATAAGTGAAGGCTGTAACTGGTACCTTTTCCGGCCTGAAAATTTTATAATAGTCCTTTAAACAATCTCCTACTCTCGATCAGCATTTTTGGTCTATGGTCCCGTCAGCAGGGAATCATGGACAGGTTTGATAGACAAACTGAAAGAAATTTCTAAGATCCTTTTTCTTAACTCTTGCTCCTTGCGTCTTGAGGGTTTCTTTTAATTGTCTCACGTAAAGCTCATGTGTACTAGATTCCTGTCCCATAGTGAATTTTTTAAATGAAAATGAAAGTGACTTACTGCATGATCCTTCGCTCTTTTCTTCGTTCGTCCGTCGGCGCGAGGCAGTGTCGCCGGGGCTGCATTCACAGGTGAGTTACTTCTGTGGCAGTCCGGGGTTATGGGAGGGCCCTCCTCATTTTTCAGCGCGTGACGCTTCTATCTCTCAGCTAGCAGTCGAGCCCCACGTTGGGCGCCAATTGTCCCGACCCGCAGGACAGTCAACGGGGTCCGCCACCTGCTGAGGGAAGAATGGCTATGGGACAGAGAGACGCAAGAAGGACAGCAAGACAGGATTCTGATCAAGCTGCAAATTTTATTAAGCAAGCCGGGTGTATATATACCGGCTTGGGGAGGGAGTAGGGTATGTGGGGCATTATGATAGGAGAGAGTTCGCGCCGGCGGGAAGGGCTGGTTAGATAATTGGTGGGGAGTTCACGCCGGCGGGAAGGTCCCGGCGGGAACCTATTTCCGTGAAGAACCTTGTTGTACTATATAGATGCCATTGCATTAGCCGGGGTGGCCATGTTGGCTCAATCGCTATCTTAGGTTAGCCTCTGGTCCCCAACAGAAACAGAGAGAAATATGTGATAAAACAAATATAATACATGGTAGTTGTAGGATCTGAGAAGTAGAGAGGTAGATTTTCACTGTATAATTCTTCTGAAGTCTCCTTATAATATTTTCATAATAAATTGATAGCGAAAACTTTTAAAAAGTGATCATATTTTGCATACTTTTTACATTCAGCTCTTTTCAGATAGCAGTGTAACATAAACACATTTATCTTTTTATTAGGAGACCTCCAGATCATCCTCCAAATAGCTGCATAGTATTCCATGACATGTGTGTACCACAGCTCATCATACCTTCAATTGTGGACACATGGAATTGACTTCCACACATGCTAAATATGTGATTCTCAAATAAAGTATAGTGGGTATACATTTTACAACTTGTAAAATGCCATTTGTTCAGAGGAAGGAGAGTTAAAAGGCTATAAAAATTTAAAAAGTTATCAAGAGCTGCCATATCCAGTAAATTCCAGGCAATGGAATTCTGTGCCAATGGATACATCAAGAGCATTGGCATGGAGTGAAGGAAACACACTAGGCTCACCTTGGAATGAGATACCCTCTAAACTGAATGACCTGTGCCACCACATGGGGCAGGCTGGTGGGAAGGAGGTCATCTCTGGATCTCAGGTACCATGGCATCCGTGTAGGGCATGCTGCTCCTGTCCTGCATGCAGGGTCTGCTGTGTCTCCCAACCATATGGTCAATCTCTTCCCAGACTTTAGCTGATGAGACACAAGTAAAATTAAATGAGAAAAGAAGAAAACACCACTTTCCCAAAGACTCTCAATGCAGTGTCTGTATATTATTATTTGCAGAGTAAGAGCTAAATTTACCTTTTTAGGCAAGTATGGGGTTCATAAGAGATAATCAGACCACATGCCCAGCAGAAGAACACCTAAACCTAGATGGGTCCTTTTCTTTACCAACAAATACCCACTCCTACGTCAATCTGTGCATCCCCAAGCCTCCTTCCCTTGGAGTCAAGACCTACATCACAGCTGAGAGAGTTGTCACTTTTCCTAAGACCCACACATTCAGTCACGCTCTCCGTTGTAGTGTGAATTTGTCACCATTGAGAACCACTGAATAGATGAAGCTGGAGATACATAAATTCACGTAATGACTCTTTTCTACATTGGGACTACCACGACTTGCTCATTTTCACTGTCATACCTGTGACCTCTGGATGTTTCAGCAGCAATAGGAGTCCATATGTCAGGGTTGTGCTTGTTGTCTCTGTCCCACCCACAAAGAGATTACTTGCTGTGATTACCAAGTTCTCAATGAAAAATTTAGAATTCTGATTGTGCTTTCCCTAGGAATAATATGATACAATTAATTTACAAATTAATTTGCCAGCATATTTAATCACAATTCATTTAAAGCTACTCAACAGAGCTAAAAATTGGAGAATGCAATATTAGAAGAAGCTGCTGTTTTAGCCACTCTGCTGAAATTATCATTATTTTCTACATTACAAATCTGCATTTAAATCTTCTGTTTCTCCTGCTCTTCTTTTCTCTTTTTAAATATTTAGTTTTTAAAATCTCCTTTGTAAATATCTTAGAAGGACTTCTGATGGAAATAGATAAATACATATGTTGAACTGGTATGTGCTCTGGCAGAAAATGTAGGTGGCTTCATTTCCAACCTCCTTCTCCTTTGTTCTAATCTAACATAGTGATTTTAAAAATTGAATTTTACTTTCTCACCCAACTCTCAGCACATACACATAGAGACAGGTTTGGTTTAAATAATTAAATATGATTATTAAATGATTAAATATTATTTTTGACAAAGAAATATAAAGACGAGTATGTTGGTTCATATGGCCTCTTTCTATCAATGTGGATGTGAAGATGAACATGGGACTATATGCCAGGAAAGTTGAAGGGAAAATGGAAAGCATTTGGGTATCTGACGCTGTTACTGAGATATTGAACTAGACTGGGACCTGATGCTATGGGAGAAACACACGTGACACATGTAAAGTCACTGGTTCCCTAAACACCTTGAGAATCAAGCAAGCTAAGCAAGCACAGTGTTATTTCAGCTTCTACCACATTCTCTGCATTCCCATAGTTGTAATAATTATCTAGAATCTTATCATGCCAAGTCTAGAAAATGAAAAATATTCTAGCTATCCCTTGAACTGCATTCTCCCAGCACTCCATATCCTACAGAACACCAGAATTTCCCTCAAACATCTCATGTTGGTTCAAACTCCAGTCTAAAAAGAATCTCAGATTTCCAAACCAGTATTCAAGTTTCTTCAAAAACACCAACCTCTGCCCAAACTCCTACTTCATCAAATCCAATTAAACTTCCCTCTTCCATCTATTGCATCTCTTTGATAGCCCATACCTCTGGACTTCTATTGCCCACTTCACTGGAAATCCCCTCCTCTGTACCTCACTATCACATTTTAAAGCCTCTTATATGCATGGTACTGACCCTTCGGCAAGGTCTAACTGCTTATCAAGCAGTGTTTACCAAGCCAGCTAAATGACCCCAGAATATACTGGACTTATCAATGAATTATATAATCTTGATAGTCAATTATTTGTTCACATCCTACCTTTTCCATCTGGATAAGGAAACAATCAATGAAGTCTTGAGGATTGTTAATATCCAGGGGTTCTTGGTGCTCCTTTACTTCCTCCAAAAAAGTTATGTAACTCGTCTTTATTTTTTAAATACTTATTATGATGTCCTGGTAAAAAGTTTATGAAGATGGGAAACATGTTGCAGACCTGAAAGGGAAGAGACTCATTTATTCCATGCAATAGCGTTTGAGAACAACCATATAACCCAACCATTATGCTAGGCCATGGCTTCTCGCTTGAGGGATAACTTCCTACTGTACATACCACACAATTCTCTACAATGACAGAGGATTTGAGGGAGGCATCCTACTAAATGATCAAACACCACGTCATCTCCTTCAATCAATTCTCACATTCTTGCATCAGCACTTTCCCAGCAATCCTGAGTTACAGGATGGTAGCAATTATAGGTGATCCAAATTTTGCAGATAAGGACAGAGTCTAAGACAGTTTTGGCAACTTGTTATAGGGCACAAACCTAGTCACAGCTCCCTCTTCTGCCAATAGTCAATCACTAGTACCATCGTTTAAAAATGTGAAGGGTTGAAATGTATCACAAAATGTAGATACATACTTAATACATGAATTGGCCTTGTACTAAGAGATTAAGTGATTTCTATGAAGTCACACCATTAATTGAGGTTTAAGGTGAGTGTGAGACATGACAGTTCAGTAGAGGGTAAAAGTGTGACATGAACCTATAATTCATGCTCACACTCCACCATTTGAACATCTCTGACCCAGATTTCTGGACTCCTGGTAGCTAGGGTACCGGTGGTAGCACATTGTTCTTTAGTCATATTTTACATCCTTATATAAGTATCTGTTGCCCCAAACTTCCCTTTCCTCCACATCACAAAGTAGAGTGTTGCAGTCCTGCATTACAACCAGGTAGAACATTGTCTCTGCTTCACAGTAGAAGAGTAAAGACATCTGATTAGGTGACCTGTGAGGCGTTCACAAGGATTGGATGCTCATGGAGGACTGTAGGCATGCGCCTGGAGAGCCCAGAGTCATCTATGTGGACATGGGAACATGGGAGACAGTGAAAACATCACTAAATAGGGAGCCAGTGAACTTGGCCCCATTTCTAGTTTCATCTCGAGCTTCTTGCATGACCAACCTTAAAACTTTGCTTAGCAGTTCTGGGCATTAGTTTCTTCATTCATAATATTCAGGGATTGGAATAAATGATTCCCAGAGACTTTCCAAGATGTATACTCTATCACTTTAGGGTCTGAGCAACACTTTGTTGTTCAGATATTGTATATCTGGTCCATGAAGAATTTTGAACTTTCCAGCACAAGAGTATAAATAGATTCTGAAGAAAGGGTCTTAACCTCACCTGGATCCATGGTGAGCTCACGATCTTGAAATTTTCATTGAATTTGTCCATTAAATTAAGAAAACTCTCATCATTATACTCAAAACGATTTTTAAAAATGATGGAGCAGATCACATTACAGGGAGCACATGTCAGGATAAAAGTGGGATCACAAGGAAGAGCTAAACAGATAGAAATATTTTTTTTAATTGATACAAACATGAATCTCACGTTTTTTTGAGATAATGGTATATTTAACTTTTAGAAATTCTAAAGCAATTGCCACCTGAAAATCCCATTTTCTAAAAGGGATATCTAAATCAAGCATATCCTTTTACCCTTACAACTGAACTAATTGTTCCATCCTAACCAACATAAAAATAGGTTTCCAAACACTCACTTAACTATTCTGCCTTCAGAGTGATATTAGAGTGAGATGAGTGAGACATAACTTTGGGTACAAAATTTAAGGAGGCAGCAAAATTTCAGCAATTACAAAATATATTTTATGCAATATTCAAAAATCAAAATTAACATCAAAGTAAATGGCAAAGTGAACATCAACAAATTTTTCTATGCTTTGTCATTATTTGTTACAGAAGATTAAAGTACTTGAAATATATTAAAGAATTTAACACTTAGTATATTAAAATTCATAATTTCAAGATCAAATGTTTTACTCAATAAAAAAAAACAGAATTGATCCTAATTTTACTTTCTTGACTATAAAGGAGCAAAGTCATCAGTAATATTTTCATTAAAACCATTAACCATTTAAAAAATACATAACACCTGAATATAGGGGTGGACGTCTTTTCTGTTGCTTCAGGCTCCAGTATGGCTCAGCCTGGCACTGCTGACTTACTCACACTATTCTGTAACCCTGTGAATCTGCAGGCAAACCAAACACATAATAAGTGAAGCTATTTTTAATATCCCTTATACGGATAAGAAGATGGCAGCAGAGGGAGCTACTTCTCCCACAAAAACAGCTAGGAGACGGGCAGAAACAGTCTGAAACAACTGTTCTGGGGCTCTGGAGGCCAGGGGAGCGCTCCACAGCACTCAGGGAAGAGCGGGACAAAGAGACTGAGAAACTGCGGTAAAAAACCTTTGAGTAACTTTTGCACAGCAGCCAGGTGCCCACACCCCACTCTTGAGGAGAGACAGCAGGGGTCTGGTCCCTGACTTGTTCTGCAGATGGAAATGGACATCAAAACCCTTTTCCCGAAGAATGGGGTGAGAGAGGGTATGGCTGAGCACTGATCATGGCTTTTGATCAGCAAATTGACTCTCTGGGTCTCAGCTCTGAACTGCAGTTTCAGTCCGCCCTGCACAGGGACCAGCAACCATTTTTCAACCCCATCTCTGATAGGAGGAAAGAGATGGAAGTTTAAAGATGAGGACTTTCCAACACTGCAAAGTTCACTGAAGTCTGCCATCTGCTGGGCCAGCCATGAAAGTGCAGCTCTGGGAAGCTGACCCAAAGGCTTTAAGGCCCCTTTCCTGACTCCGCCCAGGGCTTTCTGGCACTGATCTGCATCCCCTTCGTGGGTCCCTGCCCCTGCCTTAGCTGGGAAATCCTCCCTGGGAAAGTCCTCTCCAGGGTGACTCTCCTCCCACAATCTGCCCTCCAGGTAAAAGCTGCTAGAGCCAGACACAGTGAGTTGTTGTAAGTTGTCACATTGGTCATTATGTACGTGTATCTTCATTAATTTTTAAAGTTATCTTGAAATATCTGAAAAAGAACAGTAGTGAATAATTAAAGCACTTATATTTATTATTTTAAAACTGTACTCTACAAGGATAGCTCTAACTTGTGGGTTTTTGAAGATCTGTGAGCTTAGAATGGTTTTTACGTTTTTCAGTGGTATATTTTAAATAGTTACAGGTCCAACAGTTACAAAGTACACACATGATATCCCTCATTTTGCCTCTTGGCTCCAAAGCCTAAAATTCTTACTTGCTGGTCCTTTGTATGTAAAGTAGGGCTTGCTGGCCCAGGATTTTGTATGTCCCTATTTTTTGTGATAATGAAAATATATCTCATAATTTCCTACCATCAGGATATTTCGAGTAAAAAAAATGAAAGCTTGGATAATGATGAAATTAAATGAGGCTTTTATATCCTCACTGTACCTACAATCACACGGGCACCCACGTAGAGAAGCTTCCTGCCCCCAGCTGAGGGCTAACTTAGCCATTCCTCAGAAAGGTCAGCAACTGCTGCAGTTCTTCCCAGGCCGTAGCAGAGGAGAGATGAGTGTGGTGAGGCAGTGACAGAGGAAAGAGTCACCCACCATTGGTCTTCCTCAGCTCCTCCACAAGGCAGCGGGCTTCCTCCTGGACGCGGTCCTCAACGCTCCTCTTCCCCATCCCGAAATTCCGCAGGGTCATGAGCAAGAAGCGCCGCGTTTTCTTCCACATTTCTCCACTGGTGAAAATGATTCCTACCAGGATGGCAAACAGGAGAAAATCCTCCCTCAAAGGTGTGGGGGTCAGAATAATGGCCCCCACATGTCTACCTCCTAAACCTGGAACCTGTGACTATGTTACCTGACATGGCAAAGGGCTTTGTGGATCTGCTTATGTTAAGGCCCTTGAGATGGAGAAAATATCCTGGCTTATAGGGTAGATATAATCTAATCATACAAGTCCTTAACTGCAGAGAGTTTTTGCCATTGTGGTTAGAAGATGTACCTACCGAAAAGTCATATACATGGAGACTGTAAGGTAACAAATGCATGATGTTTTAAGCCACTAATTTTGGGGTATTTTGTATTAGCAGGCCTAGAAATCTAGTAGAATATGGTGTTTCAGGTAGGAGATCCTAGGAGGAAAGACCTGGCTGGCATGCCCATGGCCGACCTCTGTCAGAGATGCTCCAACTGGCATTTGTAATTGTCCCATTACCCACAATACACACACATACTACAGGAGAGATATTTCGTCCATTGGCCCATCTGAACCTCATCAAACCAACAGGCAGGCATTATTGTCCGATGTGACTCTGAGGCTCAGAGAGGTAAATGCCTGGCCCAAGATATCACTGTGAGAAAAGCACCATCAGCTCTTAGACGAATTCTCTCCTGAAATCTGGTCAACCAGAAATTTTGCACTGGCGGAGGATTTTCTGCAGGGAATTTTGCTGAGAAGGGGTAAGTTCTCTCAACTCTTCACAAAGACATTTTACTCTTACTCCATATTCTTCTATATCTTCTGCCTTGGAAGCTTCACAATCTAAAGAATGTGTAAGAGCCAAGTGAGCTTCCTTGAGGTAGGACAACAGAAGAACAGAAAGGTTTGCAGGACTGAGCTATGAGAACTCTACGGAAGAGCAACTGTCATCTCTTCTCAGCTGTGAAGACCTGGGCAGGTTCACAGGCATCCAGGTGAACAGTACAAACATCTCCAACATTATTATGTCCAGTTCTGTTCTGCCAACTAAACAGGGGTGTCTCATTTAATCCTAGAAAAGGCCCTAGGAAGTGGTTGCTATTACTATTCCCATTTTTACATATGAATGTGTAAGACAGAGAATCATGAAGGAACTCACCCAAAGTTACGCAGCTACATACGCAGACCACATAGTCAAGGAAGCCATGTAGGTGGACTCGAGGGTCTGCCTTGTCAACCATGGTTATAGGATGCCAGTTCCAAAAGGAGGGGAAACTGCTTCATGTGACCATTCAGATAACCTGGTCCCACATCCACCCTAATCTGGACTGAACAAATACCCATTTTAAGAACTCTTAAGGCTTCTTGCTGTGGTCCACTCCACATGGTAATTTTTATTAATCTTTTCATAATAGATGATTTAAGACCAGGACAGGGAAGTTCTAGGCCTTAGTGTAATTGGTGTAAATAATTTCAGTGTAAATAGCGTGCAACTATCAAGGCTCTGTTTGTTCCAGTCTAGAGGCAGGAAGGGGTCCTTAAGGGAAGGACAAGATAGACTACATCCTTTCTCAGGTCGTGCCCCACCATTTTTACTTCTACATAATCCTCTCCTTCTGCCTCTTTATCCTTATCCCTAATTGTCCAAAATTAAAAGCTGAGTTATATTTTTCCATGTTTCAAAAGGATCCAATGATCTCTAGTGGAAGATGTCAGATCAGGAAGCTATAGGACTCACTCCTCCTACAAAAACAGCTCCTGGACAGTCAGAAACCATCTGAAACAACTGCTCTGAGGATCTGGAGGCTAGGGGAGCACTCCACAGCATCCAGGGAAGAACAAGATGAAGAGACTGAGAAGCTGGGGTAAAAAAAAAAAACTGAGTAGCCAAAAACAGCATGTGAATGACTAAAAGGGTCGCACCGTGGGTAATTCCAGAAATGAGAGTGAGAGTGCGCCATGAACATGGGTCAGCAAAAGATAACAAGCAAACATGCGACCATGAAACGAATGCTTAGTCCCAGAGATAAGGCCTTAAGAAAAGGACAGATTATAACCTAAAAAGAAAGAAAAGAAAGATCCCAGGGCACTCAAGGAAAGAGAAGTGCCCCAACACCCTCCCGGCTTCTTCTTGAAATATAATACACAGCTGAGCCCACGTCACCACATCCTAGTCCATACCAATTTTATCAACTTTTCCATTAAAGCCAAACTGGATTTAGTGTAGTCAGTGACGGACTGTTTGCATGCCAAGTGTATCCTTCATATAACTGACTGCGTAATGGCTGAAATTGAGAAATTGGGACAGAAGATTCGAATGGCTCTAAGGATGGCTAAAGATCCAAGATTTGAATGACTGCCGTGCACACCCAAAGGAATCTATGCAGATGACTGCTTAGTACAGAGAGTAACTCAACACAAAAATATTGTAGCCATGATTGACTGGGACTTTAAGCAAAGAATCTGAAAGACGCCCTGAGTGCCTATCGTGTACATTTCTAACCATAGGTACAACATCAAATGGATGCCAGATGATTAGGGAGCCCCTCGATGCTAGTCCCTACAAGACAAAGTGTCTCTGCCTTCCTTCAACTGACTTTCTCTGTTACTAGTTCATTAAACATACTGTTATGAGCTAATTGAGTATTATTAAATGGGCTCACCTTTTGATGCTGTTTTAAAAATATTTTATATCACTTAAAGATTTGCTGCACTTTTTAATAAATCAGATGCTAGAATGATTGTTCAGATCATTTGATGGTCTTTGATTTATATTCATTTATTCAACAAATATTTTTTAAGTCCATGCAAGGTGCTTAGTAAGATATGTTCCTGCCCTCAATATTCAATGTTATAGTGGGAAGGAGAAACACATAAACAAATAAATAAATACAGTAAAATAGTGAACTAGGGGAAAAGTGTGGAGGGGTAGGATATAGATACATAAGCATGGAAATAATGATGTCTTTCTACTTGGTTGTGATGGGATAGAAGAAAGACCAAAGGTGGTGGTGTTTTGATGATTCAATAGGTTATTTTGGAGTTCTCTGTGTGGGGTTGGTATTATTTTTGTAACTGTCCTGTAACTTTGAAAATATTTCAAAATAATTTTTTTAATGAAAAAAACAAAGAAAGCCTGAATAACTCTCTCAAAAGGGGTGGCTGGTGGCCATCCCCCTCCCTCAAGGTGAGCCACCTTGGCTCTGGACCCTGGCTGGCTGCTACAGATGGAGAAAGACCTGGAAGCTCCTTTCCAAGAATAAGAATAGAGTTGTGTGTGTGGCAGTGAAGGGAAAGTATAGATGGCAGAGGAAAAGGTATCTGAGGAGTGCCATGACTGTGCAGGAAAGGAAAGTGCAGGCAGCCTACAAAATAGGAGAAAATATTTGGAAACCACATATGCAATAAGGGTTTTATATCCAGAATATACAAAGAAATCCTATAACTCAACAATAAAAAGACGATTCATTCTAAAAATGGGAAAAAGGCTTGAATAGACATTGTTCCAAAAAGCAAATACAAATGGCTAAAAAACACGCAAAAAGATATGCAATGTAATGAACTAATAGGGAAATAAAAGTCAATACCACAACGAGTGATCATTTCACAATTACTAAAGAGACCCCTATTAAAAAAAAAAAACAGAAAACTACAAGTGTCAAAGAGTATATAGAGAACTCATTCACTGCTGGTAGGAAAGTAAAAAGGTGCACACACTGTGAAAACAATTTAGTAGTTCCTCAGAAAGCTAAGAATAGAATTGCCTTATGATCCAGCAATCAGGCTACTAGGAATACACCCAGAAGAACTGAAAGCAGAGATGTGAACAGACATTTTCACACTTACGCTCATGGTGGCATTACTTGGTGTCCATCAACCAGTGAAAGGATAAATCAAGTGTGGTACATACATGCCATAGAATATTACTCAGCTGTAAGAAGGAATGAAGTCTTGATTCATGTGGCAACATGGATTAACCTTGAGAACATTGTTGTGAAATAAGCCATACACAAAAAGACAAATATTGTGCAATTGCACTACTATGAACTTATTATAATAAGTACAGTAACCGAGTTAGAATCGAGAATAAAGTTACTCCTAGTAAACTTTAGGAGTGTGGATAGAGAATGTGGATAGAGACTGGGAAACTGATGTTCATTTGTGCAGAAATTCTAATTAAGTTGACTGGAAATAGATAGGAGTGATGATGAAACATTATTGTGAATTTAATTAACAGCACTGAACTATGTGTATGAATGTCATTGAGGTTGTTTTACTTTTCGGAGTAATGAAAATGTTCTAAAATTGATTGTGGTTATCCATGCACAACTCTGTGATTTTGTTGAGAGCTGTCCATTGTACACTTTGGATGGGTTGTATGGTATGCGAACAAAACTACCTATTAAATGAACTTTGGAGAAAAAGGAAAGAAAGAAAGTAAGAAAAAAACCAATCAGTATTCAATTAGTGAATGGCTTCTGTGGTGTGGTATTCCGATATTTGAACATGAATTTAATCTGGTCTTTTGTAGGCTACTACTACTACACACACACACCTACACCTACCAAGTCCTTGATGACTTTTTTCTATCACTGTGGAAGTTCCTCTTCCAGAAAACTCCTCTCCATGGTCAATCAGAGCTTGCTACATGGCTTCATATCCATACAACACCAGGTGGGCTTCATGCCCAAATGCACAGTGAACATGGGGCCATAGAATTTGGCTAGCTGGGAAACCAAAAAATTGGGAAAACATTAATCACAAAGGCATTTCTTTGGCCTGGAATGGTTTATGTGACTCAGATTGATATCAATTTGTACCACTGATTTCTTATTCTGCACCCACAATAGCAAACATTTCTTGTATATATAGTCCCCATAATCTGCTATACATGGCATGCCCTCTGCATGATACACATAAGTCTAGGAACTTGGTACAAACCCTATTCCAACCATGCTTTTAACAAACTTACAGATAAGCTTATCTATCCCTATTCTACATATGACAAAACTGAGATTCAGAGAGTTTATGGATGTATCCCAGGGCCATAACTCTAAAAAGTAGAAAAGCAGAATTCAAATCCTGTTTGGTCCAACTAAAGCCTAAGGAATGTGTCATCTCCTTCTCCTGCCTGGGAACCAGTGCCCAGGCTGACAGTCCAGAATCATCAGGAAGGGCATTCAAAACTGTATGTTGCTGGGCTCTGGACCTGGGAATTCAGATTCAGTAGAGCTATGATGATCCCTATAAACTGGCACCAACACAGAAAAAGTGTGAGGACAGCGATGGTTGTTTAGTTAAATGCAGCTACAGGAAGACCAACTTCTTCCCTCCTCCAGCATCTGCACCCCACAGCCCTCTGCAGGGTATGTCACCCCCTGATTGATTAGCTCACTTCCTCTGGCACTAAAGCCTGGCTCTTTCCTTGATTTTAACCATATTTTTCATCTTTTCAAAAGTTTTTCATGACAAATGTAAACAAAACACACTGCTTTAGAGGCAGTATGAGGAAATGGGGCTGGGGATGCCTTTGCAAAGAGGTAGCTTTTGAAATATTTTAAGGTGTCATACTAAGACTTACAGCTGCATATACATAAAATCGCAAGAATAATGCATCCACATTGAATTGGAAAGTCATTACTTGTGTAATTAATACATGCAAGGCATTTCACCACACCCTTTATCATTAAAATCCAAATGGTTTTATTGCCTGGGAGAGGCAATAAAAGGTCTTACTAATATAAAAGAGTCTATTTAGTATAGAGTTTGTAAACAATAATGTCTGGTTTTTTAATATTATCACCATGGCCCCAGGAATTCTATACAAAATCAGTGATTGAATGCATCTCCCTGCTTGGAATACTGTTCCCACCCTTCCAGCAACCTGATACACCACTGCAAGAGTAAATAAGCTTTTTGAACAAAAATACACAAATCACAGACACTGCTGTTCCGTAACCATGGAAAAATCATTGAAACCAAAGCCCTAACGTGGCCATTTTGCACTTCGCTGTTTCTATGCTTTCAATCCAGGCTTTCTATGTCTTACTTCCTACAAACCACATTACTTTATTCAATTATTGTTGACAATGACATGTCTGAAAATTAGCATTACAATTGCTCAGTAATACAATGATCTATTTTAACAGTTGGCCTCTAGGAACACATTTCACTTAACCGCGCAGAGCTATGCTACTTTCCCCTTACAAGCCACTGTAACAGCATCAGGCATACTTACATTGCCTAGAGATTTGCTGAAGTTCTTAAGATTTAATTGGAGGAGATTTCCAATAATTGGAAGAGGAGTGGGGCCAGGAGGGAGCCTCCCTTTCCCATAGCTCTCTTTCAAGAGTGAAAGGAGGAGCAAACACGAGAGACACAGCAGTAGGACGAAAATTGGACCCAGCGGAACGATTTCTTCCTCCTAAGGCAGCTGGTAAGCTTGGAACTGAATGCCTTATAAACACCCAGTGCCCCCTTGACCTGTGCTCTACTAATCATTACAGTGGCTCATCATCTACATCAACTTAGGTCTTTTCCAAGTGGACTTTGGCTGGCTATTAAATATCAAACTAGTGCATCTCTACGAATTTGGAGGAATTATAAAGTACAGAAGATTTTATTTAAGAAAGAAAAATAAAACCTGCTTTTCTCAGAAGAGAGGTTTCAGTTGAGTGGATGTTCTTCAGTGACCCAGATACCTGCTTTCAAACACCCAAAGTATTGCAAACTTATCTGAAACTCAAATGTAATTGGATGTCGTGTGTATTCATTTGCAAAATCTGACAGCTTTAGAAAGAAGATCAGGCATTGACATATTGATTAATAATCTCCCAAATGATTGCAATATGAGCCAGGATGAAAAACCACTAGACAAGATGACTATTTTTTTTTAAATGCTGCTATTCTGAATGCTCATGATGACATATTGGGATGAGATAATATTTAGGGCAATACATGTGATTAAGCCCTTCCTTTCAAAAGAAGTATTTCCTCTTATGACTTCAGCTGAAACTGTAATCCCTTGTCCTTGTAAACAGATATCTTTTGAAATATTTTAAGATGCTATATTAACAGTTACAGCTGGATATATAAAAAATAGCAAGAATAATTGCATTCACACTGAATGGAAAAATCATTTTTTGCGTAATAATATGTGTTCAGCAACTCTCCATACACTTTAAAATTGAACTCCTCAAATAAACCTGGATAATGCATATCGTTTTTTACTTTATAAATGTGAGAAAAATATGGAGATTTTCCCACTGACAACTAGTACAATGCAGGAATCTGAACTAGTCATTTGGGCACCACTGAAGAGCACCTCTAATGCATCCTAGCTGCCAGGAGGACAATATCAGTAAACAAAAATCACCACTTACAATGAAAGTACCACCCACTTATACCTTTCACACCAAGCGGGAGCCCCTTTCTGATACACTGGGTCACAAGTGCTCCTAAGAAGCCAAACAAAAAGCCAAGGGCTGATTGCTCCATTCCCCATTGCAGTGGGGGTGAAAGAAGCTCAGCCCCGTTATGGAGAGACCTGGTCAGAGAAAGTCAGTGGGGAAGAATGAAAGACAAGGGCTTTTCCCCTTCCCAATGTCCTCACCCCACCCCACCAACGACTTCTGTAAAGCAAGGAAAAGAGGTTCTAGGGGAACAGCACCGTGTGGCCTTAAGTGGGAGATGGGAGACAGGGATTGACCCAAAACAGACTCAGCAAAGGACACCACCACGTGCAGACCTGGGAGACATCACGAGGGACCCTGGGGAGCTAAATGCAACACGACTGAATCCCAACACTTCACACCAAGCTCCTAAAGGGAACACAGTTTTTTGTTTTCAAAGCTTTTTTTTTTTTTGTAAAGCACTATCAGATTTGTTTTCAATCATTTAGACAAATTATTTTTAAAATACAATATTACTTTGGTATTTTCAAAATGTTTTCATCACATATTACTACAAGGAACCGGGCAATGTACAAAGCATTTTTACATCCTTTATATCTCTTTTGTTCATAACAATGGTCACCTCCATAAAAGTTTTGCCATTTTTTGAGGTGATGAAAGAAAACCACAGGTATTCAATGCCTTCCCAAGAACACACAGTCTGTGAGGGGCAGAGGTTAGGCTTGGACCCCCTCTCTGGAGTGCTGGACTTTCCAATCCTGGTAACACATTAATTTAAGAGATGGATCATATTTTCTGAGAATCTTATGTAAATCGGTATTGTATAATTCACTATGAGATGTAACTTTCAAAATAAACAAAACTGCTAAGAATGCAACACCAGATGGTTAAAATGAAATTTACAAAAGTTTGGAAAGGAACAAATTCGCTAGCTCTAATTAGAGTAATCTTTTCTTCCCTGAATATTGAGTCTCTGTTCTGCTTTTCTCTTTTTTCATTGATGTTCCATCAGTATCCTATCACAAATATTTCACAACTTTAGGGACCTCAGAGATACTCTAGTCAAATCCCTCACTATCATTATTAAGTAACTGCTGAGCCGGCAAGGGGAAGTAAAAACAATGCATCAGTACAAGGTCTTGTACTAGAATCCGGGTTTCCAAGCTCCACACATGGCATTGAGACCCTCAGCCCCTTCCACATTCTGCTCACAAGAACCCAACAGCCAACTACAGAATACTGGAGGAGTCTTCCCTGGAAAAACTGAATATCCTCAGACAAACAACTTCCCTGTGATGACAGTTAGATAGAAAGGGTCCATCTAGTGCCCAGTACAATGGATAGATCTTTCTATCCCTCTCTTTGGGGATATTTTGATTATGGCCATTCTAATTTACATGTTGGCAGGATCTGTCAATAATATAGAGTAGGACGATGGAACTATCTGATGTTATAGAGAGGTTGGGCCCTCTAGGTTTCAGAACTTATGTGGTCCAGGGACCCATTTGGAGGTTGCAGGTTTCTGGAAAGTCACTCTAGTGCATGGAATCCTTGTGGAATCTTACAAATTGCCCTAAGTGTTCTTTAGGGATTGACTGGAATGGTCCTGGTTGGGGGTTATGATAGGTAGCAACGTCTACCTGAAGCTTCAGTGACAGCAATCTCTAGAGTAGCCTCTCGACTCTATTTGAACTCTCTCTGTCACTGATCCTTATTAGTTATACTTATTTTCCCCTTTTTGGTCAGGATGGGATTGTTGATCCCATGGTGCCAGGACCAGACTCACCCCTGGGAGTCACATCCCACACCGCCAAGGAGACTTTCACCCCTGGATGTCATGTCCCATGTCTTTTTACTAATCTGTCCATATACTGGATAAAAAGAGCATCTAGACAGGTTTTCACAATCACACAATCACATTGTAAAAGATATATCTTCATATAACAAACTTCAAGAATGAAGGCTACTGGGACACAGCTCAACAGTTTCAGGTATTCCTTCCAATCACTTCAATAGACAATAAATTAAAAAGGATAACCTTCAGTGCATAATAATAAACTCCAGATAACCTCTCAACTCTGTTTGAAATCTGTCAGCCATGGAAACTTTATTTTGCCTCATCTCTCTCTTCAGCCATGGAAACTTTATTTTGCCTCATATCTCTCTTCCCCCTTTTGGTCAAGAAGGCTTTCTCATTCCCATGATGCTGGATTCCAGCTCATTCCCAGGGGTCCTGCCTCGTGTTGCTAGGCAGATTTACATCCCTAGGAATCATGTCCCACACAGGGGACATGACTCACCTGCTGAGCTGCCTTAGAGAGAGAGGCCACATCTGAGCAACAAAAGAAGTTCTCTGGGGGTGACTCTTAGGCCTAATTTCAAGTAGACTCAGCCTATACTTTGTAGGAATAAACTTCACAGGGGCTATTGATAAGGAACCATCAATAATATGGGATGGGGGATGGAACTATTTGATGTTCTGGAAAGGCTGGCTCAGGCAGGTCCATTTTGTAAAGCACCGACAGAGCCAACAGAATATACAGAGCCAGAGACCTTTGGAAATACATAAAGAAAACACCCCAGGGAAGCCGTTGAAGAAGTCTGTAGAAAAAGCTGGGTCATGTCGCCATGTGCCTTTCCAGCTCAGAGAGAAACCGCAAACATCATCGGCCTTCTTGAACCAAGGTATTTTTCATGGATGCTTTAATTTGGACATTTTCATGGCCTTAGAAATGTAAATTTGCAACTTGACACACTGTTCTTTTTGAAAGCCTTTCCATTTCTGGTATATCACATGCTAGCAGCTTACAGATGATAACACTAGGATACCATGCTGTCTGCTCCCCACCGTTCACGTGGACCCACTGCCTAGAAGAGGGTGGGATAGTGTTGACGGGAACAGACTCCTGAGCCGCCTGTGGGTTTGACCCTAGATCTAGGACTGATTGTCCTTGGGACACTGGAAATATCAGTTAAAATCTCTGTGTCCCAATGTTTTCATCTGTTAAATGTTAATGGATTGTTACTGTCCTTACCTCACAGAGTTTTGATAAGTCTAGAATCAATCGAGGTGTGTAAAGTGTTTAGAATAGTGCCTGGAACATAATCAACAATTACCTATGAAACAGACAATAATGATTTTTTACTTTCTCATATCAGATCATGATATAGATACATCGTGATTTATTTAAATAGTCTCCTAGTGAAGAACACGTAAATTATTTCTCACCTTTATCTGAAACTCCTGCAATGTATATACTTCGCAATTTCCTTGTGCACATACTGAATATATCCGTGAAATGAATCCTAAGAATTTGAATTACTACATAGATCAAGTTAAACTGTCTAAATTTTTAAATGTGATGTATTTGTAAATATGTTAACAAAGCTACAGGATTTTTAAGATTATTTTGTTAGATATGTTGTGTTGGTTTCCACAAAAGTCACACAGATAATACAGATTTCCCAAATACCTGTCACAATAAATGAGTACATTACATTTGCATCTGCTCCAGCAGAATTACAAAATGGAGTGACTGATTTCAACACATTCAGAGCTCTAAGATCACTAAGTACCCTGCATGTAGAAAGTGCTGCACACATGTCTGTTGAATACAACAGGTCTTTTGGGAGGTGAAAGGTGCCAACAGAAAATGAAAACATGGGATAAACGGGTCAGGAGATGCAGTATGAGGAGGCTTAGGACAGAAAACGGTTACAATTTCCAATGAGATGGTCAGAGTAGGCTTCATTAGAAGGTGGCAACTGAACAAAGTACCAAAAGGCCATTTCCACCCACCTGGTCAATAATACTCTATATGATAAAAAGTTTTTTCTCCTTAGCATTTAAGTAGGTGAAATATAGTCAGTTATAGATTTGACTTCACCTTTTTGGGAGTCTTTTCATATGCTCACTAATCATTTGCATTTTCTTTTCTGAGACCTGCCTACGGAAACCATGACTCTGGGGTTGAATTGTCTTTACCACGATACTGTTAAGTTGCAAACATCAAGCTGCACGATAATGTGACTAACATGGACCCACCTGAGTAAATGGCCGCCTGTCCACAGCACTGGGCACACGTGTGCATGTATGTACGTGCTCCAGCCAGCCCTGGTCTCCTCCGGGATGTGAGCTGGGGCAGAGAAGGAGCTGCTACCTGCCTCTATTTTATATCATTCTAATAGGAGAGAGGAAAGAAAGGAGAAAATACTTCTGTTTCCCTATGTTCTAGAATAAACCTTTAGTCCTTCCATAACATAACGTAAATACCACTACAATTTAAAATAAATGGAAAGTCCAGTTGTCCACACATTGCAGGTGAGATAGAGCTAAAGACTACAGGACCATAACATCAAATTGCTATTACTGTCATAACGCTTATGAACATAGATTGGGAGAAATTTAGAAAATGATAAATCCTGTAAATTGCTTCAAAACTAGGCAGATTTTGGAGAGGGAGGGAAAAATAACACATACAGCACTTTATTAAATCACAGTGATGCATAGTATTCTTTGTGTACCATTTCTGAAAAATAAATGTAATTGAACTTAAAAATATAAATGAAGTATTTGAATATAATATATAGAAGACAACACCAATGAGGGGGTAGGTGGGTGATTGATGGAGAGCCAAATAATTAAAATAATTCCCCCATCCCTTATCCACTCAATATACTCCTACAAGTTCGGGTTTGTCTTTGAAATCTATTTATATGTAAATGTTTAGAATAATATGAACTAACATTTTAATTTTTAAATCTCTTTACAAGCTATATTGTGGAGTTTAAACATATATAGAATTTAAATATATGACAAAAATATCATGTAAATGGGATGCATGAAGCAAAAATATATCATCATTTCGTGCTTGATGTAGTAGACTGTTATTTGAACATTAGCCACAATAAGTTCATGCATATGATAAACCATTAGAACAAAATGAACAGAAAAGAAGTAGACATTTGAAATGAGAGAGAATCCATTTGGTTCACAATTGAACCAAAAGCATGCAGGTGAAAAGAAAAATATATAAACAAATAAATAAAATGACTAAATTCAAAACTAATAGTTTTCAATGACAGAAAATATATACAAAAATTTTATTTTTTATATATAAATGGCCACTTCAGGGAAGATGGCGGAGCACAGTGGATTGAAATCACCCCTGGTCTGTGGGATAAGATAGGGGATGGGAGAGAATGACTGGGACTGCATTTCTGGGAATGAGTCATTGAAGAGGTTCTTCAGGTGTTTGGGGGAGGACAGAGGCAGGGGGATCAGATTGGCAGAGATCCCCACTGGGGGGGCTGCCAGTGTGGATTGGAGGGAACCAACCTCCCTCTACTCCAGCCTGTCCCGGATGCTGGCTGAGGAAACCTCCCTGAGAAGCACCCTTGGGGACCACAGAGGTGGGCCTCACTGTCTGCTGTGAAGAGCCACACCCTGCAATGCTGGAGCAGTCACCTGGCCAGGTGCTGAAAACAGGCACAGTGCTGCGGGTCAGCTGCTTGCCTCCGCAGGCACTAATCTGCTCCCCCATCCCAAGCACCAGGACCAGCTGATCAGCCATTGTGGACAGAGATCATCCCCCAATGTGATGCATGCAATCTCCCCAGCTGCTCCCTGTAGGCACAGACCTGAAGACGGAAGACATCTAAGGAGAGCCACCAGCTAGGGAAAGTGTTGAGTACAAGAAAGCAGACTCCCTATATTCCTAGGTACTTTTTTCTATACGTCATTTTTCTTATTTTATGTACATATATATATATATTTCTTATAGGTAGTATTATTATTTTTATTTTTTATTTACATATATTCTACATATTTGCACTTTCTACTGATTTTTATTTCCCAATTATTTTATTTTATTTATTTACCTTTCTTTAATTTGTATTTTCTCTCCCTTCTGTGGGCCACAGTTTGCACTCCTTCTTAATATATCTTGGTTTGTGTCTTTTTGACTTTGGTGGAGCTTACAACTGGTGTGGTGTGCTTTTTTGATATTTATTATCTATTTATTTTATTACTGTTATTTATTTAATTAATTTTTTCATAGGTGTTCATGGACCAGGAATCGAGTCCAGGTCTCTTGAGTGGCAGGCAGGTATGCTACCACTGAAGTACACTTGTACGTGGCCTATATTTAATAGATCCTCAAGTAAAACTATACCTTATGATGTACCATGTACTAGTTTCAATAGACCTTCAAGTAAAATTATGTGTTCTACATGAGATCTGGGCCTTCATTTGGTAGGGAATTACCAACAATCTAAGTGCAAAGGGAAACCCTCAATGGAAAATCAAGTAAATAAAAAGTTTAGACAATTGAAGGAAACCAATGTGCAAAATAATCTTATTCGGATAAGCAAATGTCCCTAACACAACAGGAAATCACATAGCCCATGCTGCCCCAGGCAGAAATGACAAAGCCAAATACCAAAATCAAAGCACCAGAGAGAACAGAGAATGTGGAACAACTACTCAAGGATATTTATAAAGAAATAAATGCGATCAGGAAGATAATAGAAGAGCATAAAGAAGAATCTGAAAGATACATAGAAAAATGGCAGATCTTTCAGACATGAAAGATACATTAGACCAAACTACAAATACACTAGAGATACACAATAGCAGATCCAAAGAAGTCAAAGGAAGAACAAGTGAGCTAGAAGACAGAACTACTGAAGTAGAGCACATAAAAGAACAAATAGCAAGAAAGATGGACAAATGGAACTAGATCTCAGGGAAATGATGGAGAACAGGAGGAAGACAAGTATAAGATTCACTGGTGTACTAGAAGGAGAAGAGAAGAGTAAAGGGCTGGGAAAGGTAGTTGAAGACATAATTGGGAAAAACTTTCCAACCCTTATAGAAGACATAAATACATGAATCAAAGAGGCCCAATGAACACCAAACAGAATAAATCCAAATAAGTCTACTCCAAGATACAGACAAAGTGAACTACCAAATATTGAAGAGAAACAGAAAGTTCCTGAAAACAGGACATGGAAAGCAAGCTACTACATGCAGGAGGAAACACATATGACTAAGTTTGCAATATTCAACAGGCACCATGGAAGCAAGAAGGCAGAAGTATGATATATTTAAGATCCTGAATGAGAAAGTTTTCCGGCCAAGAGTTCTTTATCCAGTCCAGTTGTCCTTCAAAACTGAGAGGGAGGTTAAAATCTTGAACAAAAAACAAAAACTAGGAGAACTAGTCAACAAGAGACCTGTTCTACCAGAAGTACTAAAGGGGGTCCTGTCAGTTGAAGGAAATGTCAGAAGTAGGAGATGTGAAAGGGGGCTCAGAATTGAAGAAAACAAGTATCAGTTTAACAGTATTATTATTAACAGTGAAAACTTGAACTTTAACAGTAATAACTTTGAATGCTAATGGACTAAACTCACCAATTAAAAGACACAGCTAGGCAGAATGGATTGAAAATATATAATCTGTCTATACACTGCTCCAAGAGACACATCTCAGACCCAAGGACACAAATAGATTGAAAGTGAAAAGATGGAAAAAGGTATTCTATTCAAGTTGTAACCAAAAGACAGCAGGAGTAGCTATACTAAGATCAGATAAAATAGACTTTAAATGTAAAGAGGTCGTAAGAGACAAAGAAAGACACTGCATATTAACAAAAGGGATAATTCACCAAGAAGAAATATGAGGCAAACTTTGGCAAAAAGCGAAAGGAGCTATAGATATTTCAACATTAATACTGGGAGGGAATTCAATACACCTCTCTCCTCCATAGATAGAACAATCAGACATAAGATCAACAAGGAAACAGAGAACTTAAACAATCTGATAAATGAATTAGACCTGACAGACAGAGATAGAATATTATACCACAAAACACCAGAATACACATTCTTCTCTAGTGAACATGGAATGTTGTCCGGACAGATCATATGCTCAGACACAAACTGAATCTTTATAAATTTAGTAAGATTGAAATTATCCAAAGCACTTCCTCTGACCACAATGTAAAGAGGTTGGAAATTAATAATCACCAAAGAACAGGAACCTGCACAAATATATGGAGATTAAACAAAATAGTATTAAATACTCATTGGGTTATAGAAGAAATTGCTAGAGGAAACAGTAAATATTTGGGGATGAATGACAATGAGAATTAGGCATATCAGAATTCATGAGATGCAGGCAAGGCAGTGGTGAGATGGAAACTTATTCCCCAAAATGCATATATTTAAAAAGAAGAATGAGCAAAAATCAAGGAAGTAACTGCTTCCATGTAGAATTTAGAGAAAGATCAGCAGACTAATCCAAAACAAAGAAAAGAAGAGAAATAACAAAGATTAAACAGAAATGAACAAACTAGAGAAAGTTCAACAAAACCAAAAGTTCATGAAATAGAAATCAGTGTATCCCCACTGACATTATTAGATAGAAAACTATTAATTAAATAAATAAATAGAAAGGAAAAGGGGGGACTTTTCCCTCCAGTAGAATGATGACTGATAAGTGTAATGAGAGTAGTGAAGTTGGAAAATTATCATTATGCAAACACCAGAGTAAAGACTGGTGTGAGCAAAATCAACAATGAATATTAAATCTAGGAAGAAAGTTGTTGCGTCTTTTCATACATTGCTGTTTTTTTTCACCAGGGGAAAAATGTGATGATTATAATAGGATCATTATTTCTAATAGTGAAAAAGGGGAAACAACCCAAATTTCCATCAGCTGAATAGACAAACAAAATATTGTATACACATACAGAGGAATATTATTCAGCCATTAAAAGAATGGAGTACTGATACATATTGCAAAATGTTAGTACCTTAAGCAAACTATTCGTAGTAGAGAGGGCTTATTTCTAATTAATTTGTGAGCATGGATTTATTTTGCATATGGGAGGGATGTGAATATGTCTGGTGAGAAAGTGTAATGAGGTAATGTGCTATCAGCCTTCAAGCTCACCTTCAATGCTCACTGCCTCTGGAGATTCATGGCTTGGGTAGTTCCCTCACAAAATGAAAAAAGGCTGACTTGGCATGGAAAGTCAGAACCTGAGCAGAGGGAAGAAGCATCCAAGCACGAGGGGGCCTCACCAAGGCTCTCAGAAATAGAGGGTGAAAGGTGGGTTCCTGTTGGGAAGGCAGAGTACAGGAGGGTCACAGAGGGCGTCCACACATGGGAGCAGAACTGTATGGGGTTTCAGGGCTGAACAAGATGAAGAAGAGGTCAAAACCCAGGAATGGTGAAGCTGTCTTCATGCTGGGGTATGGAGGGCTCGTGGCTGCCCATGAGAAGTCAAAGCACAAGCAGGGAAAGGAAGGGTTGCATGTGTGGGGAAAGGAGGCGGCAGTAGAAATAGGAGATGGATCACACATAGGAGGATTGATGAAATAAGTAAACATATGAAGAATAGTGAAAGCTAGGGTTTTTAATATTGGAAAAGGGAGTTACAAATAAAGAAGGTGGAGAACATACACAGAATCCTGTGGTGTTGGATTGAAATTAGGTCCCAAGGATGAATGAACACCAGGAAAGGGGCAGGATCACTAAGAGGGTCCATCCCCCAAATCCAAGCACACGTTGCCTGTCTAACATTGAGGTTGAACCAGAGAAGCAGAGAATACATGCCCAGTTATCCCCACCAGGCTAGCAATTATGAGTAACAAAGTATAGGAAAGTAAAAACAATTCTCATAGTAAATGTAGTATAGGGATTAAATAAATTAAGGAAAGCTATGCAAAGTTAAATTAGATTTTGAAATATAAATATGGATTCATGGGACATTCTGGGCCACAAAAGCATGATTGCACTTTATTGAAACCTATTAAACTACACACACACATCCCTCATCTACAATGATATTCAAAAAAGAAATAAACAGCATACCCTCCTTCACATGCCATTACGGTAGGGGATTGTTTCATCAGCTTCTCATTTGTAGAATTGATGGTTCAAAATAAAGGGTTAAGCTTCTGCCTTGTCATTATTTCAAGTTAAATAAATACTCATAGCTGATCAAAAAAATCAGCTAATAAATTGTAGAATTAGAAAATTACCATTTTGCAAAGCCTATTGAAATAATTGATTTGGAATAGGATCATCACTGATATTAAACTCATTTGCTGAAGAGCTAAGAGTGACCTAGATATTTTTTCCAATGATGCTAAGTTATCACTCCCTAGATTATTTGCTTTAGGAAAAAAATAATCTTTATAGTGAAATGAACTGCCCGCACCATCCTAATTAGCATAATTATACCGTACACCGCAAGCATCAAATGGTGATGAAACTACTAATCAATATCTGAAATTTGAAAAGACTAAGCTGAATTTCTTGCTTACTCTTGGTGCAAGGAAGAGCTATGCTGGTCATGCTGCCTCCCCAAGCATGTCATTCAGCTCAGCTTATGTGGACTGCTCATCCTGTTTGGGAAGTGTGAAATTCAGGATTGTTGATTGACTGGCACTCAGAGATGTATTTATGGAAATGGTCCATCCCTAATTGGCTGACTTTCAAGAGCTAGGAGATGCTACTAAGAGATTGGCTTGGGAAAGCATGTTTGCTAAAACAAACTTGTTGATAGAATGAGCAGGTTTAATACTAGTTCCTGTGGCTATTTCTTATGATGGTCCTTGATAGTGTTCTGTGTTTATAATAAAAGGGACACTTTACTACAGAAAACATTTTGGAGGATGTTTATGTAAATTTAAATAAAGACTGGGTGTAGGCAACACTCTGGAAAGATTGTTTGTATTGTTGGTATGATAATAGTACTGTGATTATGTAGGAGATTGTCCTTATGTTCTAGAAATGTATGTTACAATTTTTCAGTTAAGTTTCAAGTTATCTGTAATTTCCCATAAAGGTTTCAGCAAAATTGCATATATATCATGAAGCTGTATGGTAAACTATTGTTAAGCCTAGATTGAGGATTTATGGGTATTCTTTTTATTAGTCTTTCAATTTTGCTATGTGCTTGAACATTTTCAAGGAAAAAGGTATATTTATAGTTATATTTTATACCATTGTTTCAATTGATCTAAAAGATCCCTAGGTCTCCTAGCTCACTGCATTTTTCTTAGTTGCACATACTCTTCTATCATAGTTTTTTTTTTCTGAACTTACTTCTGATATTTATTTTGTCTTTCTCCTCATAATGTTATTTGAGTTAGGAAGTGTTTGCTTACTGACAGCAGGCATCTCTCAAGTTGCCTAAAGGCAATTGGAAAATTTATTATTTTACCTAAAAGGAAGGTGAGTGGTAGGACAGACTACAGGCTTGGGGGATTCAGTCTCAGTGGTCCAGTCAAATATCTACTATCTTTCTATGTGCTCTGTTTTGCTTGAAACAGAGTCTGAAAATGAAAGTATTAAAGAAGTTTACTGAGGGAGGAGTCAAGATGGCGGCTTAGTGAGGTGTACAACTAAGCTCCAACTGGAATTTGAAAGGTCTTAAGATATGAAAGGATTGTAAATGAGCATGCTTTATTGGCTGCACTCCCAGGCGGAGCTCACCGAACCCAAGATGGAGTGAGGTGAGTCTGGGCCCAGGCTTTGGCGAGCACAGTTTTTAAGGGCAGGGGTTAGGTGATGACATGAAAGGGGTGGCACATTAAACAAAGGATTATTATACCAGCGGGTTGAGCAGTGGTGGTTAGATGTCCATGAATAGATGTTTGCTGCGCAAAGACCTTGATTGTAACGATTCACCTTGCGTTCCGGAGTGACTTCATGATTCCAGTCATAGAGCCCTCCCTTATTCCCCCGACCTAACATTCCAGCCTTTTTGTGATACTAGGGTGTCGAGATCCTTCTAGCTACTTCCTGCTGCAGTGGGATGGTATGGGGCTATGGGCTGAAATTGTTAAGGTTGGGAGAGAGGAGAAGCTGGCTGCAGGAGTTTGGTGATGCAGAAGCATTTGGTTGACTACCACTCGAGATAGTTCTCTTATACGACCCTGGAGGAAGTTAAGGAGGCAAGGAGCTAGGAGAAAAAAGAGACAAATTAAGATAACTGGACCAAGCAGTGGGAAAAGCCATGCTGCTAGTGGAGGAGAACCAGTTTAGGGCAGAGGAGGTTTCTTGTTTCCTGCGATTAAAACCTTCCTTTAGCTTGTTTAGGGTTTGAATGTTTTGCTCTACCAGACCCAATTCATCGATGTAATAACAACCTTCTTCTTGGAGGAATATACTTGTCCCTCCTCTTTTGGTTGTCAGCAGGTCTAAGGCCCATTGATTTTGAAGATTTACCTGAGCTAGTGAAGTGAGTTGGCGTTGTAGAGATGAGAGAGATTTGGCTGTTGATTCTAGAGCTACCTGTAGTTGAGTTTCAAAGTTTTGAGGGGTTAGTATATTGTGTCCTAGTGCCCCTCCCTCCCACTGTGGCTGAGGCTGTGACCGAGACAGTCAGGCTGATGCCTACTAGGATAGGAAGAAAGGCAGCCCTTTTTGAGCATGAGGGAGGTAATAACTGAGCTAGCTTAGACTCCCTATAGAGGGTTAGTTGAGGAACAATAGTTATCAGGAAGCACGGTCCTGGGGCAGTGGGGTTAAGGCACTTAATAAGAGTTTCATTACACCAGAAATATTGCCCTTCAGGGGCATGGGTGGTGTTGTGGATAGTGATATTGGTTTGGCATCAGTTTTTAAGTTTGGCATGCTTTACAGTTATGTGTGTGAGGTAGCCAGTTTTTAGGGGATAGGGAAGGTTTTCAGACTCAGGTTCCCACAGGGGGAAGCTTTTCAGGGTGGTGTGGCAGGAATTAGCTCTGTGTTGGTGTATTTGGGTGAGGTTTATAGGGACAGCTGCCAAGAGTGGCCTATTTAATGACGCACACAGGAAACAGCGGGATATTTCAGGAAGTATTTGCATTTGGTTGAGGAATTGCAAGGTTTGTTGGAAGATTTGAAGCCATGTATGCGAGGTTGTTGTGGTGGAGGTTTGGACAAGGTGGTTAGAGAGGCTTTGCTCAGCTTGTGCCATGTCAATAGACACCTGGGCAAAATAGTGTTAACAAGGACATATTCATGGTGTATTTTAATGGTGCCTATAGGGTATTGGGACCAGCTGCTGTAGTATAGTTTGCCTTGGACTCCTGCTACCCATTTCATGTCCCAGGGATCTGCAATATTTATGTAAAATTTCTGGGAACTGATGTAAAAGGTACCCTTGTGAGGTGCATCATTGTAAGCATCATGTATCCTGCATGACCAATAGGGGTATCCCCCATATATGATGTTATAGTTGTTTTTGTTACAATAGCTTTTGGTTTGGACATATGGAAAGCAGGCATAAGGCTTTGGGCCCTTTTCAACTAATTTCATTGTAATAGGAATGGTTATAGGTTGGCTGCAACCTGTTAACGGGCAGTTTGCTGTGCCAATTATGTGAGTGGTTGCTTTTCCATTTTGGGTAAAGGTTTCCCTGATTTGGAATTCCTAGATATAGGATTTGCTTTCAGTGGGAGTTAGGAGGGTGAGCAGCACGAGTGATACGGGCCCGAGTGGGCCCCAGAGGCTGGCAAGTGTAGGAGGGCTCATCCTGCTTATATAATTTGACCCGAGATAGATGGTGCCAAGAAGAGTCCCCCAATAGTTTTACCACTGTAGGAGTGGTAAAGACCACTGTGTGTGGGCCAGTTCACCGTGGTTGGAGTGGTCCGGGCTGCAGCTGTTTAAGGAGTACATCGTTCCCTGATTGAAGATTGAAGATTGAAAATTGGCAGGATCAGTTTCCCCTGGTTGCAGCAGGAATTGGTCAGCGTGTTCCCAGTAATTGCCTGATTAAAGAAAGATATGGCAGGTAAGAGCTTAAAGGAGGAGGCTGCACCAGCAGCTGATGATTAAGTAGGTATGGGTGGCCATACATAAGCTCAAAAGGACTTAGAAAAGTAGGTGCCCATGGAGTGGCACGTAGTTGGGTGAGGGTTAGAGGAAGGAGGTCAACCCAGGATTGTTGTAGATCAATGGCCAGTTTGGTTAGTTGAGTGTTGATAAGGCCGTTGGCCCATTCTACCTTACCAGAAGATTGAGGTTGGTAAGGAACATGTGGCTTCCATTTTATTCCCAAGGCCGATGAAGTTTGTTGAACCACCTGAGAAATAAAATAAAAGCTGGGCCATTATCGGATTGGATGGAGGTAGGTAGTCTAAAAAGGGGAATGATTTCTTTTAGAAGGATGTCTGCCACCATATCAGCAGTTTCCCATGTAGTGGGGAAAGCTTCTATCCAGACTGTTAAAGTGTCAACCATAGTTAGAAGGTACTTTAATTTCTTATGGGTGGGCATGTGTGTGAAATCAAGTTGCCAGTCCTGTCCAGGAAGGTGTCCCCTTAGCTGGTGAGTTGGGAAAGTAGGGAGCAAGCCTCCCTGCAGACTTGTCATTTGGCAAGTGGGACAAGAGGAACAAACTGACATTATGAGGTTAGTCAAGGATGGGTGGTGGAAATAAGGATAGAGGAACCATGTGAGGGCTCTGGGTCTGATATGCAGTGATGAGTGTATCTGAGAAGGAATATCATGAGCCTGCTCAACTGGAAGAGCCACCTTGATATTGAGGAAGATCCAGCCACCAGGTGTTGGAGAACCTCCTTGTGTGAGGAGGTCTGCACATTCCCTGGAAGAGTAGGCCGGCTGGAGGGAAGGAAGAGTAAAGAAAAGAATTGGTGCCAGTAGGTTTGAAGTTAAGGGGTCTTTGGTTAGTTCCCATGTGACTGCATCAGCCCAGTTGTTTCCGTGGGTGACATTGGAGTCATCTGTTTGGTGCCCCTTGCAGTGGATAATGACCACTTGCAAGGGCAGCAGGAGGGCTTGAAGGAGGCATTGGATTAATTTAGCATTAATTACTGGTGAGCCCTTTGTGGTAAGGAATCCTCGCTCCCTCCGGATAGCTGAGTGGCAGTGTGCTATTAAAAAAGCATATATAGAATCTGTGTAAATATTAGCTGATTTCTGTTTAGCTAAGTGTAAAGCTCTGGTTAGGGCAATTAGCTCAGCTTTTTGGGATGTGGTTCCCTCCAGGAGTCGTATGGCCTCAAGTATTTCAGAGGGAGTGACTACAGCATATGAAGCTCTACACTTCCCCTGCTAGTCTATGATTGAACTGCCATCCATGAAAAGGGTAAGATCTGCCTCTGGCAGTGCTGTGTCTGAAAGACCCTGGTGTGGGGAGGCAAGCTCTTCCATGATTTCGGTGCAAAGGTGTGTGGGTTGGGGGAAGGGGTTTGACAAGGGCTTTTGAGGGAGAAGTGTGGCTGGGTTGAGACTAGGTGAGGTAGAGAGAGCAATGTCTGGGTTTTCCAGGAATAGTAAGTGAAATTCTTGGACACGAGAAGGAGTGAGCAGAGACAGATTTACGGGATAAGAGGTCTTGCAGATGGTGGGGGAACAGAACTTGGAGAGGTTTACCCAGGCTGAGTTTCAGAGCTTCACAGGTTAGGGTGGCCACTGCAGCTAATGCCCAGAGTTAGGTAAGCCAGCCATGGGCAGTAGGGTCCACCTGTTTGAAGAGGTAAGCCATTGGAGTATAGGTTGGCCCCAGAGGTTGGGTTAGAACCCCCACCGCCATTCCCTGCTTTTCATCAGTAAATAGAATAAATGGTTTGTTAGGATTTGGGAAGGCAAGAGGAAGTGACTGAGGTAAGGTACTGTGGAGGACCGAGAAGGCTTTGGATATGGTGGAGGGGTCATCCAGCAGACCTGCAGGTGTTGCTTTGGCTGCGTCATAAAAGGCCTTTGCTAGAATGGAAAAATTAGGGACCCAGTGCCAGAAAAATCCCATGAAACCTAAAAAGGATAAAATTTGTTCAGCATTTTCTGGAGGCTGGAGTTTGTGGAGTGCTTGCTGCCTGTCAAGAGTGAGGTGTCGAGAGGTGGGAGTAAGGAGGAGGCCCAGATAAGTAATGGTGGAACAGGAAAGTTGGGCCTTGGTTGGTGAAACCCGGTATCCTTTCCAGGCCAAGAAATGTAATAGGGTGTCCGTGGCTTCTGTAGAGGCATCTTCAGAAGGGCTGCAAATTAATAAGTCATCTACATATTGGAGAATAACACTGAGTTAGATTGCATTGTGTTAGGTCTTTGGCTAAGGCTTGGCCAAAGATGTGGGGGCTATCGCGAAACCCCTGAGGCAATACAGTCCAGGTCAGTTGCTGGGCAGCTAGAAAGTCCGGGTCTTCACAGTTCAAAGCAAATAGATTGTAACAGGCAGGGTCCAGAGGTATAGTAAAAAAAGGTATCTTTGAGGTCCAGGACCATGTAGTGAGTAGTGTGAGGAGGTATGTGTGAGAGAAGAGTATATGGGTTGGGGACCACTGGGTGGATAGAAATAACAGCTTCATTAATCAGTCTGAGATCCTGGACTAAATGGTAAAAAGCATCGGGTATTTTAACAGGTAAAATAGGAGTATTACATGGTGAATTAATAGGTATAAGGAGTTTTTTCCCTTTGAGCCAATTGATGATGGGTTGCAGTCCCCTTCAATGGGTTATGGAAATGGGGAATTGGGGCCGGGAGGGGAATGAAAATGGATTTTTTAGTCAGATGAGAATAGGTTCATGATGGGAAGCTATGATAGGGGTGGAGGTATCCCACACTTTTGGATTGACAAGTTGGGGTGGTAAGGGGTGAGCGAGAAGGATAGGGTCCTGGGCGGAGGCGGAGGCTACACATAAAGGCAGTAGTAGATTTGTGGGAGGAGTTTTTGTCCAGTGTAGTGACACCCCTAACTGGGTGAGAATATCCCGCCCCAGTAGCAGGCTGGGGCAAGAAGGCATTACTAAGAAGGAATGTGTAATAGGATGTCCCTCTATTAAACACGTGAATGGCTTAGTGGTTAAGGGGCACGAAGGATGGCCATCTATGCCCATAACCATGACCCGGGAAAGACAGAGTTGACCTGAATAGAATGGGAGGATGGAAAAGGTAGCTCCCATGTCCACTAAAAGTGATGTGGACTTGCCTGCTACCTTGATTGTTACCCTGGGCTTCATGAGGGTGATTGGGGTCACTGAGGCTGGGCATCATCAGTCATCGATGACCAAGCCCAGGACTGCCAGTGCTGGACTAGGGGTTGGAAGGATGGCCGCCCCATGGCCAGGCACTGAGGGGCAGTCACTTTTCCAGTGTCCCTTTTTTCCAGAGAGGGCATGGTCCCTTGGGCAGTTGAGGATTGGAGCACTAGTGGGACCAGTGTCTGTTGAGGCCATATTTGAAGCACTTTCCTGGTGGTGGATTAGTTGTAGCTGGCTTCTTCCCCATTGTGGTAGGCTGCAGGGCCACAGTTAGGGATTGGGTTTGTAAGTTTGCCTTTCAGCAGTCTCGGGATTCCTTTTCTGCCCTTTCCAACTCATCACATGTATTGAAAACTTTAAAGGCCAGCTATGCCAGGTTGTGAATAGGGGCCGGAGGACCATCCTCAATTTTTCTAAGTTTGTGCCTTATGTCTGGGACTGACTGGGATATAAAATGTGTGGCTCACACGGTTTTACCAGCCTCCGAGTCAGGGTCTAAGCAGATGTACTGAGAGAGGGCTTCTGTGAGTCAGTATAGAAATGCTGCCAGGTTTTCTTCAGGACCTTGGGTGATTTCCCTTAGTTTATGGAAGTTTATTATTTTATGTGAAGTTTTCTGCATACCCACTATGAGACATATAAGCATTTTATTCTGTTCACCTGTTTCTCCCTGTTGGAGTGTCAACCTGATATTCCCACCCTGGCTCTTGGTCTGGCACTGCTTCGGCTCCTACTGGCATGGAGTGGTCAGTTATATGGACCTGGTCAGCATGGGCCCTAGGTACACTGAAAATACAGTCTCTTTCATCTGGGGTTAGGGAAGAAGAGCAGATTATATGAATGTCATGCCAGGTTAAATCATAGGCATTAGCTAGATATTGAAATTCCTTAGTATAGGCGGTCGGGTCGCTGGAGAATGAACCTAGCCATTTCTCAATATTAGAGAGGTCAGCTAGGGAGAAAGGGGTGTGTACTCAAACTAACCGCTCAGGTCCTGCAACTTCCCGTAGTGGACAGAGTAAAGAGTCCTTTGAGCAGGTATGAGAGCTTATAGGTGAGGAGGGCAAGGCTGTTGAGGACAGTAGGGGACTGAATGGAGATGGAAGGGGAGGATAAGATGGTGGCAGGTGTGTTGCCAGGGTGGTAGGAAGAGAAGATGGGTACAGATAAGATGGTGGCAAGGGTGCAGGCAGAAAAGGAGACAGATAAGATGGTGGCTGGAGTGCCGTTGAGATAGGTGGGGAAAGTGAGGGATAAGATGGTAGATGAAGTGCGGCTGGAGCCGAAGAAGGAAGTAAGGGACAAAATGGCAGCTGAGGCTCTGCCAGACCAGAAGAAGATGGGAAGGGGCAAGATGGCATCTGAGGCACCACCAGAGGAGAAGAAGAGGGTAAGGACAAGATGGTGTTTGAGGCGCTGCCGGAGAAGAAGAAGATAAGGGGCAAGATGGTGTCTGAGGTGCTGCCAGAGGAGGAGAAGAAGATAAGGGGCAAGATGGTGTTTGAGGAGCTTCCAGAGGAGGAGAAGAAGATAAGAGGCAAATGGCATTTGAGGAGCTGCTGGAGAGAGAGAGAGACAGAGTGAGGGAGGAGGGAATAGTGTAGAAGGATCTCACGGAGACAGTGGTCACTTGAAGAAGGATGAGTGGATGAGTCAGGGGGTTCAGAAAAGGAGAAAATCTCATCAGAGGGGAGGGAGGGTTTAGGAGTTTCCTTGGCTAAGAGAATCTGAGCCGTGGAGCAAGGAGTACAAAGAGAGGGACGGGAGCACAAGAGTAAAGACCTGGACATAAGGAAATTCAGCCCACTTGTCATTCTTTTGGCAGAAATTGTGGAGGTCACTAAGGACCATAAAATTGAAAGTCCCCCCCTCAGGCCAATGAGAACCATTATCCAATTAGTATTGTGGCCAAGCCTTTTTACAAAACTAAGAGAGGCATTTTGGTCAGATGTCTGGAAGTAAATTCAATGTGGATAAGTTTGCCAGTAGGCAACTGAGAGGCATAAGGGGTGGGTTTTACAAGATTTATTGCCCATGCTGAGAGGTCTCACAGAACAAAGGAATGGCTCTAAGAACAAAGAACTGGCCCAGGGACATCAGTGTCCCAATGCCCTGAGAGAGTCCTTAAAGCTCTTATGAATGGGTTTAAAGTCCCATTCAAGTCTTGGACCTGAGTTTGGGAGGAAAATGAGAATCAGGGTGTCCCCACGACTTATCGAGTCCTGGAAAAAGAGTATGAGGCTTGCAGGCATCCCTGTTCACCTCAGCCCTCAGGAGAGAACCTGACGTGAATTCACAATTTTTGGAGAGTAATTTATGGACAGGCTCTCTCCTTCTCAGAACTGTGAGACCCAGCAGCTGAGCTAGGAGGGTGTCCGCGACTTCTCGCTCAGCGTCAAGCCCCCGGCCGGCGGGTGAGACAATGAGGAGAGACAGAGAGACGCAGACAAATCCGCGCTGGTGAGAAACACAGATCCAAGACACGTAGCAGTTGTAAGCACAGACCTTTACTGGAGTTAAGCTTGCATTCTCTGTTACAGGTTCCACGCGGGCCTAAGCACCCCGCGGGGAGACAACCTCTGTGCGGCCGTCAGGTACGGCTCCCTGTGGGTCGTCTCCACCCACCCTGTCCGGGTAACCTCTTATATACTGTGCCCAAACCCAATAGGTTAGTGCCACGTATACAGAGGTGATTGGAAGATAGGGTTGGTGGGCGCGTACGTCATACGCGGAAACAGGATGCGGGCGCCATCTTGACTCACTCGATGGGCGGGGGGAACTCTAGAGCAGGCTGCAGCGTGTCCACTAGGCCAAACCCGGAAAGCGGCTCTCTACAGGAGGGGAGGGACTTACCCAATGAGTGTTGGATGTAGTGGCAGGCCAAAGGATCCCTGGTCTCTGGCTATGTGGAGGAGGAGTGAGAGGAAGCTGGGGTGCCCCTGGCTGGGCAGGCAGCACCCTTGCTCCTCTCCCAGGTTTCGGCACCAAGATGAAAGGTTTTAAGATGTGAGGTATTTGAGTGAAAGGAAAGTAGATGAAAGGATTGTAAATGAGCATGCTTTATTGGCACTCCCTCCCCAAGAGGGAGTGAAGTGAATCCGCACCTGGGCTTTGGCAAGTGCAATTTTTTTGGCTTTGGCAAGTGCAGTTTTTAAGGGCAGGGGTTAGATGATGACATGAAAGGGGTGGCACATTAAACAAAGGATTATTATGCTAGCAGATTGAGCAGCAGGTGGTTAGATGTCCGTGAATAGATGTTTGCTGTGCAAAGACCTTGATTGTAACAGTTCACCTCCTATTCGAGAGTGACTTCATGATTCCAGCCATAGAGCCCCCCCTCATTCCCCCGACCTAACAGAATTAATTCACACATTCTGTCTACTGAAAATAGGCCCCAGCTCAGGTGAACCTGCTCAAAGCAGAGGTCGTTCATTTTTGCCCCAGCACCAAGGGGACATGGCTGATGGAAAAAGAAAAGAAAAAGAAACAAGAGTTTTTGGGGCTGTGTTTCTACTAAGTCTTGGCTGCCTTTGGATACAGTAGCAGGACTTCGCAGGCTGCAGCTTCCACAGGCATAGGCAGAAACAGGTGTCTTTGAGAGCTTGTCTGGAGCCAGTGTCTTCCCCAGGGGAGACATTAGGCCCAACTCAGGTGGAATCCCTTTCTCAAGGAATTCAGACCCCAGGGCTTGGTAATTTCAGGCCATTAAAACTGCCTACAACCTCTCCTCTGTCTCCACCATGCCCCCAGGAAGGAGAGTCTGCCAAAGTTAAAGAGACCGCATCATCTTATGCTAGTGGGACCTGCAGGCAGACAAGCACCACATACTGGGAAGGATAAGAAAAACAGAGTCCACAGAACCCACAGGAATGTCTTCCAACATGTGGGGTACACCCTCAGAAAACTGACAAGGGTGACTCTTTCCTCCTAACAGGAGGCCAGTTTGGTCTAGGAAAATCTGGCTGGTGTCTATAATACCTAAGTAGACCCTCCTAATGCTGAGGAGAAAAAGGCACCATACAGGCAAGACAAGAAACAAGAAAACAAAAACTGAAAATTCTCCTCTGTAAAACAAAACCTAGGCTAGTGGTGCAGAAAAAGCTGAAATGAATGTAAAAGAACAGACAAACAACAAATTCCTCCAGCAAGAAAACCCTAGGTAAAAGAAGTGAAAACAATCTCCAGAATAAACTAATTAAGATAATTATATGCCTAGACACCAGCAAAACATAACAAATCACACTAGAAAAATTGAAGATATGGCCCAGACAAAGGAACAAACCAGCAATTCAAAGGAGATACAGGAGCTGAAACAATTAATTCAGAATGTACACACAAACATGAAAAACTGCATTGAAAATCAAATCAATGAATTGAGGGAGGATATTAAGAAGGCAAGGAATGACCAAAAAGAAGAAATCAAGCATCTGAAAAAACAAATCACGGAACATATGGGAATGAAAGTTACAGTAGAATAGATGAAAAAAACCAAAGGAAACCTACAATGGTAGATTTTGAGAGGCAGAAAATAGGATTAGTGATCTGTAGCATGGAACATCTGAAAATCGAAAAGCAAAAGAAACTATAGGGTAAAAAATGGAAAAATATGAGCAGGGACTCAGGTAATTGAATGATAACATGAAGCGCACAAATATACGTGTTGTGGGTGTTCCATAGGGAGAAGAGAAGGGAAAAGGAGGAGAAAAAACTAATGGAGGAAATTATCACTGAAAATTTCCCAATTCTTGTGAAAGACTTAAAATTACATATCCAAGAAGTGCAGCATACCTCAAAGAGAATAGATCCAAATAGACATACTTCAAGACAATTACCAATCAGAATGTCAGAGGTCAAAGATTAAGAGAGAATCTTGAAAGCAGCAAGAGAAAAGCAATCCATCACATACAAGGGAAACCCAACAAGACTACGCATAGATTCCTCAGCAGAAACCATGGAGGCAAGAAGAGAGTGGGATGATATATTTAAATTACTAAAAGAGAAAAACCTTGAACCAAGAATTCTATATCCAGAAAAATTGTTCTTCAAAAATGAGGGAGAGGGCGGGCCGCGGTGGCTCAGCGGGCAAAGTGCTTGCCTGCTATGCCGGAGGACCTCGGTTCGATTCCCGGCCCCAGCCCATGTAACGAAAACGGAGAAACAAAATACAATAAAACAAGAAAATGTTTAAAAGATGTTTCCCTTTCTTCCTCTCTTCCTTCCTTCTATCCTTCCTTCCTTCTCTCTGTCTTTCCTTTAAAAAAAAAAAAAAAAAAAAAAATGAGGGAGAAATTAAAACATTTTCAGACAAAAAAGTCACTGAGAGAATTTGTGACCAAGAGACCAGCTTTGCAAGAAATACTAAAGGGAGCACTAGAGACAGATATGAAAAGACAGAAGAGAGAGGTGTGGAGAAGAGTGTAGAAAGGAAGACTATGAGTAAAGGTAAAAAGAAGGAAAATTAGATATGACATACAAAATCCAGAAGGCAAAATAGTAGAAGAAAGTACTACCCGTGCAGTAATAACACTGAATGTCAGTGGATTAAACTCCACAATCAAAAGACATAGTCTGGCAGAATGGATTAAAAAACAGGATCCATCTATATGCTGCCTCTACTCAAAGGACATGAGGGCAAGGAAACAAGTGGACATTTACACACCAGTGTTTATAGCAGCAGTATTAACAATTACCAAGAGATGAAAACAGCCAAAATGTCCATCAGCAGACAGTTGGCTAAACAAACTGTGGCATATATATAAGATGGAATATTATGCAGCTGTAAGACAAAATAAAGTTATGAAGTATGTAACAACATGAATGGACCTTAAGGACATCATACTGAGTGTGATTAGCCAGAAACAAAAAGACAAATACAGTATGGTCTCACTGATATGAACTGACATTAGTGAATAAACTTGGAATATTTCATTGGTAACAGAGACCATCAGGAGATAGAAATAGGGTAAGTATTGGGTAATTGGAGCTGAAGGGATACAGATTGTGCAACAGGACTGAATATAAAACTCAGAAATGGACAGCACAATACTACCTAACTGTAATACAATTATGTTGAAACACTGAATGAAGCTGCATGTGAGAATGATAGAGGGAAGAGGGCTGGGGGCATAAATGAAATCACAAAGAAAGATAGATGGTAAAGATTAAGATGGTATAATCTAGGAATGCCTAGGTGTATAATGATAGTGACTAAATGTACAAATTTTAAAAATGTTTTTGCATGAGGAAAACCAAAGCAATGTCATTACTGCAGTGTGCTAAAAACAGATGGCAATTAACATTTTAAAACTTCAACTTATGTGTGAGACTAAAGCAAAAAATGTTTATTTGGTACAGATTTATATTTTGACTAGTGCATCTCCTAATATAACTTATGCAGATAGTTGGTTGAACAGCTTAAGTACATGGAACTTAAGCCCATGGTAGGACATGAGGTATTGTTGGTTTGTCCAGGTGATGCCTTGATGAATCCCAGAATTGATCATTGAGTGGAAAACTATTTGCAAAGTCCCCTTCAGGGAATTCTGAGAAAGGGAGAAGACTCAACTTCTCCAAGTTGAATTCTTGATATTCTCACAAGCAGTGTGGACAACCAAAGCTATAGGCTGAGACCCCAGTCTTGGGGTTTCTTCATATGAAACTTAATCTCACAAAGAATAAGTAAAGCCTACTTGAAATTAGACCTAAGAGTCACCCCCAAGACAAACTCTTTTGTTGTTCAGATGTGGCCTCTCTGTCCAGCCAACACAGCAAGCAAACTCACCACCCTCCCCCTGTCTACATGGGACATGACTCTCAGGCATGCGTACCTTCCTGGCAATACAGGACAGAAATCCTGGAATGTGCTCAGATTCAGCATCAAGGGATTGAGAAACCCCCTAGAAGGAGCTGAGACTTATCAGGGGATTGAGAAAAACTTCTCGACCCAAAGGGGGAAGAGTGAAATGAGACAAAATAAAGTGTCAAAGGCTGAGAGATTCCAAACAGAGTTGAGAGGCTATCCTGGAGGCTATTCTTATGCATTAAATAGATATCACCTTGTTAATCAAGATGTAGTGCAGAGGCTGGAAGGAACTGCCGGAAAATGTAGAGTTATGTTCCAGTAGCCACGTTTCTTGAAGCTGATTGTATAATGATATAGCTTTCACAATGTGACTGTGTGATTGTAAAAACCTTGTATCTGATGCTCCTTTTACCTACCTTGTCAACAGATGAGTAGAACATATGGAATAAAAATAATTAATAGGGGGAACAAATGTTAAAACAAATTTAGTTTGAAATGCTAGTGATCAATGAAAGGAAGGGATAAGGAGTATGTTATGTAAAATTTTTTTTCTGTTTTTATTTTATTTTTCTGTTGTCTTTTTATTTCTTTTTCTGAATTGATGCAAATGTTCTGGGAAATAATCATGATGATGAATATGCAAATATGTGATGATATTGTGAATTCTGAGTGTATGTGTAGAGCGGAATGAGCATGTGTTGGGAATGTTTGTGTTTCTTTCTTGTAATTTTTTTAATTAATAAAAAATTTTTTTAAAAAGACCAATCCGAGGTTCCTTGTGAAAACTTCCAGCAAAACAAACTTAAAACGCTTATGGGATACATCATATTCTTGCCATACTTATGTAAATAATCAAGACAAATCTAATGGAAACTCTTATTTTCTGATCAAGAATAATATTACTTTGGTTATCTTTGATGAAAATGTTGAATTACAGTATCTTCCACCAAAATATGTTTTTAATCAATTCCTGTGAGTATGAACCAATTGCAAATAGGACATGTTAAAAATGTTATTTTTAATTAGGGTTTAGCACAACTGATTGAAGGCTTTATGGACAGAAAATCACAGGAAGGACTAACGTGGAAGGCAACAGGGAGGACATTAGCACTGTCATGTGATGGAAATGCCAAATGCACAAGGATTGCCAACAGCCAGCCCAGAACACCACAGTCCGAAAAAGAAAGCTTCACCTTACTGAAAACTTGAATTTGGACTTCTCCCAGCCTCAAAATCATGAAGCAAAAAGTTCCTGTTAAGCCAATCCATTTTGGGGTATTTGTGATTACAGCCAAGAAACCAAGTCAGAGGTGACTATAGGGAGAATTTTCATTGCTTAAACAGAAAACTAAAGCACCCTCTTGGGGGTTATCAAATTCTACTCCTGTTCATTGTCTTTGAGCTATTTTGTGCCCCTCTATTAACTGCAGAGAACTGCCTGATTTATTGCCTACCTATTAACTGGGCCAGACCCTGTCTTCTTGCACAGTGTGATAACATTTAACTTCTCAATTCTCCCAGGTTCCTTGGATATCAGCTTACAACTCTCTAGAGGAACATTCCCCTGTATTCTCTCACCCTCCTGAAAGGATATCAATGAGAATTAAAGTGTGACCGCCCAAATCTCTACCAGGACTCTAGGTTGCCTTGCAGCTGCCCTTGCCCCACGACTTGAAGAAGCACTGCAAGCTAAACTCAACAACTTAATGTATACATTGAAGGTCTCATTACTGCATAAGACAAGATTTCTCCTTGGCAAGCTGCTTGACTGAGTCACTAAGGAAGACTATCATCCCCTTTTGAAGAAGCCAGATCCTAAAACAACTGACCATTATTGCCACTGACACCAAGAGGTTCAACTGGTTTTCTAGGAACAGCCGTATCAGAAATCCTCAGTAGACCATTCTTAGATGATGCCTCACCCCACTCAGATCTATGACCCTGAGTTGTTCAGTGATGAACAAATATCATCATCTTGAGCAAAAGGGAAGACTTAGTGTTGAATTTTTTTTAATTTTTCTTAATTTATTTATTAATTTAAAAAATTAACAAATGAACTAAACTATTAACAAACATAATCAGTAATTCACAATATCATCACTTAGTTGCATATTCATCATTTCTTAGAACATTTGCATCAATTCAGAAAAAGAAATAAAAAGACAACAGAAAAAGAAATAAAACCAAATAAAAAAAAAATAAAGATTTTACATATCATACCCCTTATGCCTCATTTTCATTACCATTTCAAACTAAATTTATTTTAACATTTTCCCCCTATTAACTATTTTTATTCCATATGTTCTACTCATCAGTTCACAAGGTAGATAAAAGGAGCATCAGACACAAAGTTTTCACACACAGTCACATTGTGCAAGCTATATCATTATTCAGTCATCCTCAAGAAACATAGCTACTGGAACACAGCTCTACATTTTCAGGCAGTTCCCTCTAGTCTCTCCATTACTTCTTTTTTTTTTTTTTTTTTTTTTTTTTTTTAAAGGAAAGACAGAGAGAAGGAAGGAAGGAAGGAAGAAAGGGAAACATCTTTAAACATTTTCTTGTTTTATTGTATTCCGTTTCTTTGTTTTTGTTACATGGGCTGGGGCCGGGAATCGAACCGAGGTCCTCCGGCATAGCAGGCAAGCACTTTGCCCGCTGAGCCACCGCGGCCCGCCCTCTCCATTACTTCTTGAATAACAAGGTGATATCTAGTTAATGCGTAAGAATAACCTCCAGGATAACCTCTCGGCTCTGTTTGGAATCTCTCAGCCATTGACACTTTGTCTCATTTCACTCTTCCCCCTTTTGGTCAAGAAGGTTTTCTCAATCCCTTGATACTGAGTCTCAGCTCATTCTAGGGTTTTTCTCAATCCCTTGATGCTGAGTCTCAGCTCATTCTAGGATTTCTGTCCCATATTGCCAGGAAGTTCCACATCGGAAGTCATGTCTCATGTAGATGGGGGAGGGTGGTGAGATTGCTTGTTGTGTTGGCTGGAGAAAGAGGCCACATCTGAGAAACAAAAGAGGCTCTCTTGGGAGTGACTCTTAGGCCTAAATTTTAAGCAGACTTGACCTATCCTTTGTGGGGTTAAGTTTCATATGAACACACCCCAAGACTAAATTGTAAGTAGACTTGACCTATCCTTTGTGGGATGCTAGTCTTCCTTAGTGACTCAGTCAGTCAGCTTTGGTTGTCCACATTGCTTGTTAGAATGTCAAGAATTCAACCAGGGGAAGTTGAATTTCTCCCCATTCTAACCATTCCCCAAAGGAGACTTTGCAAATACTTTTTTATTCACTGTTCAAATTACTCTGGGATTTACTGGGGCATCACTCTGGACAAACCAACAAAATCTCATGCCCTACTCAAGGTTCCATGTACTTATGGTGTTCAATTAAGCTGTCTACATAAATTATATTAGGAAATTCACTAGTCAAAATATAAATTTTGTACCAAAGAAACATTTTTTGCTTTAGTCTAACAAGTAAGGTAAAATTTTTAAATCTTAATTACCATTTATTTCAGCACCCTGCAGTAATGACATTCCTTTGTCCTTCCTCATGCAAAAACATTTTTAAAATTTGTTCATTTAGTCACTATCATTATACACTCTAGGCATTCCTAGATTATACCAACTCAATCTTTAACATCTATCTTTCTTTCTGATTTATTTTATGCCCCCAGCCGTCCTCACTCTATCATTCTCACATGCAGCTTCATTCAGTGTTTTAACATAATTGTATTACAGTTAGGTAATATTGTGCTGTCCATTTCTGAGTTTTTACATTCAGTCCTGTTGCACAATCTGTATCCCTTCAGCTCCAATTACCCAATATCTTACCCTATTTTCTCCTGATGGTCTCTGTTACCAAGGAAATATTCCAAGTTTATTCACTAATGTCAGTTCATATCAGTGAGACCATATAGTACTTGTCCTTTTGTTTTTGACTAATCTCACTCAACATAATGTCCTCAAGATTCATCCATGTTGTTACATACTTCATAACTTTATTCTGTCTTAAAGCTGCATAATATTCCATTGTATGTATATACCACAGTTTGTTTAGCCACTTGTCTGCTGATGGACATTTTGGCTGTTTCCATCTCCTTGCAATTGTAAATAATGCTGCTATAAACATTGGTGTGCAAATGTCTGTTTGTGTCTTTGCCCTTATGTCCTTTGAGTATATACCTAGCAATGGTATTGCCAGGTCATATGGCAATTCTATATTCAGCTTTTTGAGTAACCACCAAACTGCCTTCCACAGCAGTTGTACCATTTGACATTACCACCAACAGCGAATAAGTGTGTTTCTTTCTCCACATCCTCTACAGCACTTGTCATTTTCTGTTTTGTTGATAATGGCCATTCTGGTGGGTGTGAGATGATATCTCATTGTGGTCTGATTTGCATTTCTCTGATAGCCAGGGAAGTTGAGCATCTCTTCATGTGCTTTTGGCCATTTGTATTTCCTCTTCTGAGAAGTGTCTGTTCAAGTCTTTTACCCATTTTATAATTGGATTGGCTGTCTTTTTGAGTTGAACAATCTCTTTATAAATTCTGGATACTAGACCTTTATCTGATGTATCATTTCCAAATATTGTCTCCCATTGGGTAGGCTGTCTTTTTACTTTCTTGATGAAGTTCTTTGATGCACAAAAGTGTTTAATTTTGAGGAGTTCCCATTTTTTTATTTCTTTCTTCAGTGCTCTTGCTTTGGGGTGAAGGTCTACAAAACCACCTCCAAGCATAAGATTTAAAAGATATTTACCTACATTTTCTTCTAACAGTTTTATGGTCTTAGACCTACTGTTTAGGTCTTTGTTCCATTTTGGGTTAACTTTTGTATAGGGTGTGAGATATGGGTCCTCTTTAATTCTTCTGCATATGGATATCCAATTCTCTAGGCACCATTTATTGAAGAGATGGTTCTATCCCAGGTGAGTTGGCTCAATTGCCTGTCAAAGATAAATTGTCCATAGATGAGAGAGTCTGCATCTGAAAGCTCTATTTGATTCCATCGGTCAATATATCTATCTTTATGCCAGTACCATGCTGTTTTGACCACTGTAACTTCATAATATGCCTTAAAGTCAAGCAGTGTGAGACCTCCCTGACTACATTTTTTTTCCTCAGGATACTTTTAGCTATTTGGGGCACCCTGCCCCTCCAGATAAATTTGCTTGTTGGTTTTTCTATTTCTGAAAAGTAAGTTGTTGGGATTTTGATTGGTATTGCATTGAATCAGTAAATCAACTTAGGTAGAATTGACATCTTAACTGTATTTAGTCTTCCAGTCCATGAACACAGTATGCCTTCCCATCTATTTAGGTCTTCTGTGACTTCTTTTAACAATTTCTTGTAGTTTCCTTTGTATAGGTCTTTTGCGTCTTTAGTTAAATTTATTCTGAAATATTTTATTCTTTTGGTTGCAATTGTAAATGGAATTGCATTCTTGATTTCCCCTTCAGATTGTTCATTATTAGTGTATAGGAACACCTTAGGTTTTTGAGTGTTGATCTTGTACTCTGCCACTTTGCCATACTCATTTATTAGCTCTAATAGTTTTGCTGTGGATTTTTCAGCATATAGCATCATATCATCTGCAAACAGTGAGCGTTTTACTTCTTTCTTTTCAATTTTGGTGCCTTGTATTTCTTTTTCTTGTCTAATTGCTCTGGCTAGAACTTCCAACTAAATGTTGAATAACAGTGGTGATAGTGGACATCCTTGTCTTGCTCCTGATCTTAGAGGGAAAGGTTTCAGTTTGTGCCCATTGAGGATGATATTAGCTGTGGGTTTTTCATACGTTCCATTTATCATTTTGAGGAAGTTCCCTTCTATTCCTATCCTTTGAAGTGTTTTCAACAGAAAAGGATGTTGAATTTTGTCAAATGCCTTTTCTGCATCAATCAAGATGATCATTTGGTTTTTCTGCTTTGATTTGTTGGTATGGTGTATTACATTAATTAATTTTCTTATGTTGAACCATTCTTGCACATCTGGGATGAATCCTACTTGACCATGATGTATAATTTTTTTAATGTGTTGCTGGATTCAATTTGCTAGAATTTTGTTGAGGATTTTTGCATCTATATTCATTAGAGAGATTGTTCAGTAGTTTTCTTTTTTTGTAATATCTTTGTCTGGCTTTGGTACAAGGGGGATGTTGGCTTCATAGAATGAATTAGGTAGCTTTACCTCCTCTTCAATTTTTTGAAGAATTTGAGCAGGATTGGTACTAATTCTTTATGGAATCTTTGGAAGATTCACATGTGAAGCCATCTGGTCCTGGACTTTTCTTTTGGGGGAGCTTCTTAAGGACTGATTCAATTTCTTTACTTGTGATTGGTTTGTTGAGGTCATCTATTTCTTCTCAAGTCAAAGTTGGTTGTTCATGCCTTTCTAGGAACTTGTCCATTTCATCTACATTGTTGTATTTATTAGCATAGAGTGGCTCATAGTATCCTGTCACTACTTCCTTTATTTCTCTGGGGTCAGTCGTTATGTCTCTGCTTCCATTTCTGATCTTATTTATTTGCATCCTCCCTCTTCTTCTTTTTGTCAATCTTGCTAAGGGTCCATCAATCTTATTGACTGTCTCAAAGAACCAGCTTCTGGTTTTATTGGTTTTCGCAATTGTTTTTATGTTCTCAATTTCATTTATTTCTGCTCTAATTCTCATGATTTCTTTCCTTTTGCTTGCTTTCGGGTTAGTTTGCTGTTCTTTCTCTAGTTCTTCCAAGTAGACAGTTAATTCCTTGATTTTTGCCCTTTCTTCTTTTTTGATATAGGCATTTAGGGCAATAAATTTCCCTCTTACCACATCTTTTGCTGCATCCCATAAGTTTGGATATGTTGGGTTTTCATTTTCATTTACCTGGAGATATTTACTGATTTCTCTTGTAATTTCTTCCTTGATCCACTGGTTGTTTAAGAGTGTGTTGTTGAGCCTCCACATATTTGTGAATTTTCTGGCACTCTGCCTATTATTGATTTCCAACTTCATTCCTTTATGATCTCAGAAAGTGTTTTATATGATTCCAATTTTTAAAATTTATTGAGACTTGCTTTGTGACCCAGCATATGGTCTATCCTTGAGAATGATCCATGAGCACTTGAGAAAATGGTATATCCTGCTGTTGTGGGGTTTACTGTTCCATAAATGTCTGTTAAGTGTAGCTCATTTATTGTATTATTCAAATTCTCTGTTTCTTTATTTATCCTCTGTCTAGATGTTCTGTCCATTGATGAGAGTGGGGAATTGAAGTCTCCAGCTATTATGGTAGATGTGTCTATTTCTCCTTTCAGTGTTTTCAGCATTTGCCACATGTATTTTGGAGCATTCTGGTTTGGTGCATAAATATTTATGATTGTTATGTCTTCGTGCTGAACTGTTCATTTTATTAATACATAGTGTCCTTCTTTGTCTCTGTTAACTGTTTTACATTTGAAGTCTAATTTGTTGGATATTTGTATAGCTACTCCTGCTCTTTTCTGATTTTTATTTGCATGAAATATCTTCTCCCAAACGTTCACTTTCAACCTATGCTTATCCTTGGGTCTAAGCTGTGTTTCCTGCATATAGATGGGTCCTGTTTTTTAATCCATTCTGCCAGTCTAGGTCTTTTGATTGGGGAGTTTAACCCATTAACATTTAGTGTTATTACTGCATGGGTAGTACTTTCTTCTACTATTTTGCCTTCTGGATTTTGTATGTCATATCTAATTTTCCTTCTTTTTACCTTTACTCATAGTCTTCCTTTCTACACTCTTCTCCACACCTCTCTCTTCTGTCTTTTCATATCTGTCTCTAGTGTTCCCTTTAGTATTTCTTGCAAAGCTGGTCTCTTGGTCACAAATTCTCTCAGTGACTTTTTTGTCTGAAAATGTTTTAATTTCTCCCTCATTTTTGAAGGACAATTTTGCTGGATATAGAATTCTTGGTTCAAGGTTTTTCTCTTTTAGTAATTTAAATATATCATCCCACTCTCTTCTTGCCTCCATGGTTTCTGCTGAGAAATCTATGCGTAGTCTTGTTGGGTTTCCCTTGTATGTGATGGATTGCTTTTCTCTTGCTGCTTTCAAGATTCTCTCTTAATCTTTGACCTCTGACATTCTGATTGGTAATTGTCTTGAAGTATGTCTGTTTGGATCTATTCTCTTTGGGGTATGCTGCACTTCTTGGATATGTAATTTTAAGTCTTTCACAAGAATTGGGAAATTTTCAGTGATAATTTCCTCCATTAGTTTTTTCTCCTTTTCCCTTCTCTTCTCCCTATGGAACACCCACAACACGTATATTTGTGCGCTTCATGTTATCATTCAATTACCTGAGTCCCTGCTCATATTTTTCCATTTTTTTCCCTATAGTTTCTTTTGCTTTTCGATTTTCAGATGTTCCATGCTACAGATCACTAATCCTATTTTCTGCCTCTCAAAATCTACCATTGTAGGTTTCCTTTGGTTTTTTTCATCTCTTCTACTGTGCCTTTCATGCCCATGAGTTCTGGAATTTGTTTTTCAGACTTTCAATTTCTTCTTTTTGTTCATTTCTTGCCTTATTTACGTCCTCCCTCAATTCATTGATTTGGTTTTTGACGAGGTTCTCCATGTCTGTTCGTGTATTCTGAATTAATTGTTTCAGCTCCTGTATGTCATTTGAATTATTGGTTTGTTCCTTTGATTGGGCCATATTTTCAGTTTTCCTGGTGTGATTTGTTATTTCTTGCTGGCACCTATACATTTAATTACCTTAACTAGTTTATTCTGGAGATTCCTTTCACTTCCTTTACTTAGGGCTTTCTTGCTGGATGAATTTGTTGTCTATCTGTTCTTTGACATTAATTTCAGCTTATTCTGGACCCCTAATTTAGGTTTTGTTTAACAGAGGAGAATTTTTCAGTTCTTGTTTTCTTGTTTCTTGCCCTGCTTATATGGTACCTTTTTCACCCCACACTTAGGAGGGTCTGCCTAGGTATTATAGACCCCAGTCGGATTTTCCCAGGCCAAACTGGCCTCCTATCAGGAGGAAAGAGTCATCTGCTTCAGTTTTCCCTGAGCATGAGATCCAGCAGGTTGAAAGACTTTCCTGTGAAGTCTCTAGACTCTGTTTTTCTTATACTGTCCAGTATATGGTGCTAGTCTGCCTGCAGGTCCCACCAGCATAAGATGGTGCAATACCTTTAACTTTGGCAGACTGTCCCTGCTGCGGGTGTGGTGGAGACAGAGGAGAGATTGTAGGCTAGTTTTAATGGCTTCAAATTACCAAGACCTGGTGTCTGAGTTCCTTAAGGGAGGGATTCCACCTGAGTTGGGCTTCACCCCTCCCCTGGGAAAGGCACAGTTTCCAGACAAGCCCTCAAACGAGCTTCTTTCTGCCTATGCCTGGGCCAGCTGCAGCCTAAGAAATCCTGCCAGTGAATCCAAAGGCAGTCAAGCCTCTGTAGAAACACAGCCACAAAAACCTCACTTCCCTTTTTTTTTTTTACTTTTTCCACCAGCCCGGCCCACTAGGCACCAGGCCAAAATGAGTGAACTCTGCTTTGAACAGGTTCACCTGAGCTGGGAGTCAATTTTTAGTACTGAGAATTTGTTAATTTGCTAAACAATTGGTGTTTGGTTGGGCTCAGCCCCTGTTGCTGTTAAAGTTGCTTTCCTTTCCATCTGGGAAGCAGCCTGTGGGGGTGGGCACCAGCCACCACGGCTTGGGGTACTCATGGTTCTGGGCAGGCTCACAACCGGTCCAGCTCGTCCAGACTGGTATACGCTGTGTGTCCAGTCACTGACATGGCCCCAGGAGCTGTTCTGTACTGTTTCAGTTATTCAGTAGTTGTTCTGGAGGATGAACTAAAATGCACGCATTGCTAAGCTGCCATCTTGGCCCAGCATGAGTCAGTCAAAACCACAGTGTTGAACTTCACCTGAACCTTGTGATCCAGGAACACTGTGTAAGATAAGAAATAACCTACCCATTAGGTTACTGTCTAAGATGGCCTTAATTTCTCCTTAGCTTACCTAATCTTTACATAAGCTTCTCTTTGTCTCTAGGCCCCTGACCTCCCTCACTTGGCCTTTGCAGAATCCACATACAACATGTTCTACCTGGCCTCAATAGGACACTCAGGAAATGATCTCCTTAATGGACACACCCAATTGCTTGACCTCCCCCTTCAGTACTCTTCCCTTTGCACATCCAGTCCTTGAATACTGTGTAGACCCCACTTCAGGGGAACTGTGTTCTCTCTTTCTTAGTGATGATAGCCTTACTAGTGACATCCTTTCTGCTTTGAATAAAGTGATCTTTCCCAGTGCACTGAGCATAATTGCTCAATGCACTTTTTTCTTCAATAATAACTAGGCTTGCATTTTGGTTAGAAAGGAATAACATACAGGATACATGATTAAACAATAGAAAAAAACGCATTATTACACTGTCATATCTGAGATGAAAAGCAATTAAAATATTTATGGGATGTTTAGGCAATGACATTGGTGGGAGAAAATGGGTGAACCGCTAATGGAGAGCAAAATATCTTAGAATAACTTTCTTCCCATTATGTAACCTCTCAATATGTCCTTAGATATTGTAGCCACTCCACCAAACCTTTTATCTTCCTCTCCAATCAAACTCGAAATTACCCAAGGGAACACCCAGGAAGCAAAATAGTAAGGCAAATGGTTTCTAACACAAAGGCAGAGGTTGGAGTATAGGAAGTAACTTTGGCAAGTGAAAAATCAGGAAAATATCATTAACGGAGGTGAATATTTCACTAGATAGTTAATGATGATGGGAAATGGGAAACAGGGCAGAAAAAGAATCCAGAAAAGGTGTCTGAGGTAGTGGGAAGCACAACAGCCCCGAGGAGGGGTAGCTGCAGACAACAGAATTCAAGCAGTTGGTCTCCCCTTCTTCAGGCAGGAATGAAGCAGAGCTGGAACAAGGGTGGCACTTGGACTATCCCAGTGGAAGCTGGGGTGAGGTCAATGTCCTTAGGCTCAACCACAGATTTCAGGGTGAAATTCTGTAAAATGGTGGTCAGGAATAAGAACAGCTCCATGCGCGCCAGGCCCTCTCCAGCACAAATTCGTTTTCCTACAAAGAAAACAAAAATTATTTTCTCTTTGAATCCTGTTTCTGAAATGACACCAGGTGAATCCCCATAACTATTTCAAGAATTACTAGGTGAGTGCGTCAGTGGATGTGTAGATGGATGGATGGATGAAAGGATGTACTTCCTGACCTTACCTCCTGTAATATTTGCTGAGTGCTTGCCCAACAAAAGGAATTTAAATCAACATTCACATAATGAAAATGTTCAACTACTGTGATTTGGGCCTTCCAGAATGACCCACATGTTGATCTGTCAAAGGGATGGAGCAGTAGACAAATGAAAGGGGCTGTGCAATTGTGTTTCTCCTCCTACTTCTGGAACAGAATTTAACAAAAGGTTCAAACCTCTCCTGTGATTTCTAGAGGTCTTGTCAAACTACTCCACTCCCCTATTTAACCACTTTACATGGCTCTCCTTACATGGTCTATAGGATTAGTTTCAAATTGTGAGGCATTCGTATTCTTTCCGCTGTCTTAGAGTCCATGCTCTTTCCTTCCACTCTTCCTACCTCTACCTGCAGGTACAGCCATATTCAGCACTCACCAATTCCCAAATAAGACGAGTTGTCAAATTAATCTCATTATGTTCTCTTTGATTGAAATGCACATTTCCCCTCCTCTACCCCTGCCTTCAGGACACAGCTTAAATTTCATTTCCTGTCCTGTGTGAAAATCTTTCTGACTACCTCTGTCAGCTAAAACTTTTCTTCTCTGGGTTTTCTTCAGCTTCACTTTAATGTTTCCACTGAAGCACGGATCAGCCCTAGACATAATCCTCCTATTGTTTCTCCATCTCCCCTGCTGGAATGTGGCACCAGAGGGCCGGATCTGTCCCAGTTTTTTGGTATCCACAGCATTGAGCCCAAATCAGGCACTAAATGCCATAGACTACAGGAGACTCCTGGTCAGAGGCTCAGTCTGAGAGGCCGCTGTAAGGTGGGACCTCCAATAACCAGGTAGGATAATCACAGTTGGTAGAACATTTCAAGGTTTAGAGATCATCACAACTGTCCTGCCTCACTCACAAGGCTGGTCTGACCCTTGAAGGAATGTTCTGACCCTACCTAGAGCTTAGCCTACGGCAGCCACATAGATGGGTCTCAATGAAGTTGATGAGGGAGCTCTCTCTTCAGAGCAAAAAGAAGGGCTTAATAGTGCTGAGCTCCTGAAAAGATCATTGGGGACAGAGTGCAGTTACTCCAGACTCTTGCTGCCTTGCCTTTGTAAGAAAGAGGGCCAGGCCTCAAGGTAATACTGAGCTGGTCCTATAATGAAGAGGTGTCATGAAATAAGAAAGAGCTGGGGCAGTGGGAATGGTGCTTAGGATTACTATAGAGAGCAGTCCTGACAACCCCAGAGAACCCCTCCTTTTCTTCAAAAGATCTATTCTTTCAGATGGATAAAAGAATTAGTCTTGCCTGCTGAGAAAGCCATGAAGTAGTCACTCTTCTTAAAGTTTCCACTTTCATCCAGGAAGTGACCAGGGTCAAACTGACCTGGGTTGGGGAACTCTTTGTTGTCATGCAGGACAGAACTCAGTGATACTAAAACAGTTGTGCCCTGGAATGAATAGAGACACTTCATTATAAGGAGCACATGGAGCTGCAGGTATCACTGAAAATCACTAGCCCAATATCCTTAATTTATAAATAAGGAAACATATTTCCAAGTAGAAGAAGCAGCATTCCCAGCTTAATTGTTATAGAAAAATTAAGCACCAGAACCTAAACTATACCCCAGGTATCCTGGGTTCAATTAGAGAACATATTCCCCAAACTTTCATTCTGTATCTCAAGATAAAGTGATTTATTTCTACAAAGTCATACAGTCAATTAAAATAAGACTAATCAATCCAATACAGAAAAGAAAGCCTTTCAACAAATGGTGCCAAAACAATTGCATATCCACATCTTCAAAAAGTTTATCAACTCATACCTGACATCATACACAAAAATTAATTCAAGATGAACCTAAACATAAAACCTAAAACTATAACACTCCAGAAGAAAGAATTAGAGAATGTTTGTGACTTAGCCATAGAGAAACTTATCTTAGGACACAGTAAGCAGTACTTATAAATACACAAATTGATGAATTAGACTTTTCCAAAATCAAAATTGTCTGTTTGCCAAAGATATTGTTAAAAAAAAATTAGGTGGCTCAGTGACAGAATTTTCGCCTGCCGTGCCATAGAACCAGGTTCAATTCCTGGACACTACCCATGCCCAAAAATGCAAAAAAAATAAAAATAAAAAAATAAGTAAGTGACAAATGGGGAGAAAATATCCACAATACATATTTAACAAAGGATTGGTATCTAAGATACATAAATATCTCCTATAACTTAATTATAACAAGACAAAAAATTTTAAAATGGGCAAAATACTTGAAGAGACACTTCAAGGAGAAGATATTACCAACAAGTGCATGAAAAAATGTTAAATATCATTAGGCCTTAGTGAAATGTAAATTAAACCTTAGTGAAATGCCTCTACACACCAGCCAAAATAGCTAAAATCTGAAAGACTTACAATACCAAATATCAGGGAGTGTGCAGAACCAGAACTCTCACATATACTTTCTTTTTGTATGCTGTTTGATGGGGTCACATATTTTTTTTTTCCACATTAGTATCTCGTTATTGCAGCACCAATGGTGGATTTTGCTTGTTGGTTGAAGTTTATTTATCTTTTTTTGCTCATTTGTTTGTTTTGGGGGAAGTGCACGGACCATGAATTGAACTCGCGTCTCCCACATGGCAGGCAAGAATTCTACCAATGAACTACCATTGCACCAACCTCCTATATACTTTTTGAAGTACAAAATGGTACACCCAAGTAGGAAAATTTCCTATAAGTTTCTTAGAAAACTAAACATTCCCCTAATGTATAGTCCAGCAATTCCAGGCTTGGTAATTACCCAAGAGAAATGAACCAATTGAAAGACGTGAGAAAGAACAAATTATTCAAAATGTTCCCATATTGGAGACAGTCTAGGTGTTCACCATCAGGAAAACAGATAAATTAATTGCAGTATATTTATGTAGGAATAATCAATCTGGAATACCAAGAAACAAAGTATTAATGCATGCAATAATATGTATGAATTTCAAAAGCATTATCCAGAATAAGAAGCCTTAAACTTCTTGGCTACATACTTACTGTGCTGATTTGAATCTGTTATGGACCCAAGAAAGCCATGTCCTTTAATCCTCATTCAGTATTGTTGGCTGAGAGCATCTTGATTGTTTCCAAGGAGATATGTGGTTATCTCACCCACATATAATGTGTATTAAATTTTGATTAGAGGGAGATGTGACTCCACCCATTCCAGGTGGGTCTTGATTAGTTTAATGGAATCCTTTAAAAGTGGAAACATTTTGGACAGAGTCCCTTTTTAGAGCAACGAAACAGAGGCCACACAGCCCAAGACCTTTGGATATGAACAAGGAAAGTGCTCCCAGGGAAGCTTCATGAAACAAGAAATCGGGAGAGAAAGCTGGCAGATGCCACAATGTTCACCATGTGTGTTTCTAGTTGAGAGAGAAACCCTGAATGTCATTGGCCTTCTTGAACCAAAGTATCTTTCCCTGGATGCCTGAGATTGGACACTTCTATAGCCTTGCTTTAGCTGGGACATTTTCATGGCCTTAGAACTGTGGACTTGCAACTTAATAAACTCCCCCTTTTACAAGTCGTTCTGTCTCTGGTTTATTGCATCCCAGCAACTAGCTAGTAGAACATGTACATATGGTAGAATTCCACTTATATGAAATTATACAACTATTCTTTGTTGTATAAAAAATCACAAAAGTCTTTGGGTAGAGTAGAGACCAAAAGAACAGGCATGAGGGAACAGGCTAAGACAGTAGTAATTTTTTCTGTTTGGATAGGGTTCTGAGGAAAAAATGGAGTGTACATTTGTCACAATTCATTGAAAGACACAAGAGTGGTTTGTGTAGTTCATGGCATGTAAACTTTACCTGAACAGTTAAAGAAAGGACTTCAAACAAATAGGGAACTGTACTAAATGATACCACACTGAAGTATTTACAGGTAAAATAAACTGAAGTCTTTAACATACTTTGGAGTGCATCAAATATAATAATGATTGATGGATGCATTCAGAAACTGAGAGAAATATGTGATAAAACAAATATATGTTAGTTGTAGGATGTGAGTAGAGAGATAAGTTTTCACTCTGTAATTCTTCCAAAGTCTCTGTTATAATATATTCATAATAAATTCATAGGCAAAAATTTTTAAAAAGTGATCAAATTTTACACACTGTTTTACATTCAGCCCTATTTAGGCAGCAGTGTAGCATAAACACATTTATCTTTCTATTAGGAAAGCTCCATATCATTCTCCAAATAGCTGCATAGTATTCCATGACATGGGTGTACCACAACTCATCATACCTCCAATTGTAGACACACGGAATTGATTTTCATACATGCTAAATATGTGATTCTCAAATAAAGTAAATCGTGGGTATATATTTTACAACTTGTAAAATGTCATGTGTTCAGAGGAAGGACAGTTAAAAGGCTATAAAAATCTAAGAAGTTATCAAGAGCTGCCATATCCAATATATTCCAGACACGATGAAGTTAAGAAATAGACACCTTGACCTTCTACATCTGCCCAAACTAATCTTCTAGCAACATCTTCACAGTGACTCACTCCTCTTTCCATTTTGTTATAGTTGAGAACTGACTGAAATCTTGCAATTATACCATGTCAATGGGCACTTCAAGGGCATGGGCAGGGAGTGAAGGAAACACACTAGACTCACCTTGGGGATGAGATACCCTCTAAACTGAACGTCCTGTGTCACTGCGTGGGGAAGGCTAGTGGGAAGGAGGTCAGTGTATCTCTGGATCTCGTGTACTACAGCGTCCGTGTAGGGCATGCTGCTCCTGTCCTGCATGCAGGGGCTGCGGTGTCTCCCAACCACACGGTCAATCTCTTCCCGAACTTTAGCTGATGAGACACAAGTGAAAATTGATGGGAAACGAAGAAAACACCACTTTCCCAAAGACTCTCAATGCAGTGTTGTATATTATTATTTGCAGATCAAGAGTTAAATTTAGCTTTTTAGGCAAGTTTGGGGTTCATAAGAGATACCCAGACCATATGCCCAGCAGAAGAACACCTAAACCTGGACTGGTCCTTTTCTTTACCAACAAATACCCACTCCTACGTCAATCTGTGCCTGCCCCACACTCCTTCCCTTGGAATCAAGACCTGCATCACAGCTGAGACAGCTGTCACTTTTCCTAAGACCCACACATTTTTTTTCCTCTCTGTTGTAGTGTGACTTTGTCACCATTGGGAGCCACTGAACAGATGAAGCTGGAGATATACAAATTCACATAATGAGTCTTTCTACATTGGGACTACCATGACTTGCTCATTTCTACTACTCATACCTGTGACCTCTGGGTATTTCAGCAGCACAAGGAGTCCATATCTCAGGGTTGTGCTTGTTGTCTCTGTCCCAGCCACAAAGAGATTACTTGCTGTGATTACCAAGTTCTCAATGAAAAATTTAGATTTCTGACTGTGCTTTTCCTAGCAATAATGTGATACAATTATGTTACAAATTAATTTGCCACATATTTAATCACAATTTATTTAAAGCTACTCAGGAGTGTAAAAGTCAGCAAAGCTAAAAATTGGAGAATGTAATGTTAGAAGAAACTGCTGTTTTAGCCACTCTGCTGAAATTAGCATTATTTTCTATATTACAAATCTGCATTTAAATCTTCTGTTTCCCCACCTCTTCTTTTGTCTTTGTAAATATTTACTTTTTAAAATGTCCTTTGTAATTATTTTAGAAGGACTTGTGATGGAAAGAGATAAATATGTGTGTTCAACTGTTACATAGTGACACCAAAAATTAAATTTTAATTTCTCACCCAACACTCAACACACCCTCACACACCCAGACTTGGTTTACATAATTAAATCTGATTATTAAATGATTAAATATCATTTTTGACAATGAAATATAACGTCAAAGATGTTGGCTTCATACGTCCTCCTTCTTTCAACATGCATGTGAAGATGAGGGTGGGACGATATACTAGGAAAGTTGGAGGAAAAGGGAAAGTATGCAGGTACCTGATGCTATTATGTGGTATTGAATTAGACTTGGGCATGCTGCTATGAGAGGAACACACCTGACTCGCACAGAGTCACTGGTTCAATTGACACCTTCAGAATCAAGCAAGCTAAGCAAGCACAGTGTTATTTCAGCTTCTACCACATTCTCTGCTTCCCCAAAGTGGTGAGCATTTTCATCATGCCAAAATGAAAAATAATCTAGCTATCCCTTCAACTTCATTCTTCCAGAACTCCATATCCTTCAGAACACCAGAAATAATTTGGCTCAAACACCTCCATGTTTGTTCAAACTGTTATCTAAAAATAATCTAAGATTTTCAACCCAGGATTCAAGTTTCTTCAAAAACACCAACCTCTGTTCAAACTCCTATTATAGGAAACCCATTTAAACCTCCCTCTTCCATCTCTTCGATAGCCGACACCTCTGGACCTCTATTGCCCATGTCACTGGAAATCCCTCGCCTGTTCCTCATTTTCAATTTACATCCTCATTTTCTTTCAATTTCATTTCAATACCTAATCAAAGCTAGGTATATACAAGTAGACGTCCTAGGCTATGCTCATTGTTCTTACTCTCCCATACACTACCTCCACTCATCCATGGGTAGCATACTGAATTGCATTTCATAGTTATGCTCATTTCTCCTAAAGAGTACAATGTGCTTGATTATAACTACCCCTCTTTCCTTTGTTATCAACACATCCAGATTAGGCACAAGGATTCCTAATTTTTAAACATTCACATTTTAAAACCCATGTGATGCATGGTACTGACCCTACAGCAAGGTCTAACTACTTGTCAAGTAGTGTTTACCAATTCAGCTAAATGTACTGGACTTATCAATGAATTATATAACTGTGATAGTTAACCACTTGTTCACGTCCTACCTTTTCCATTTGGATCAGGAAACAATCAATGAAGTCTTGAGGATTATTAATATCCAGGGATTCTTGGTGCTCCTTTACTTTCTCCAAAATAAAATTATGCAAGTAATCTTTATTTTTAAAATACTTGTTATGAATTCCTGGGAAAAAATGTGTGAAGATGGGAAATATGTTGCAGACCTAAAAGGGGAAAGTCTCATTTATTCAATGAAAAAACTATCAAGCACAACCATATATACTAACCATTATGCTAGGCAATGGCCTATTGCTTGAGAGATAACTTCATACTATACACACAAAACAATTCTGAACACTGACAGAGAATTTAAGGGGGACATCATACTACATGATTACAGACAATGTCAACCGCTTCAATCAATTTTCACATTCCTGCATCAGCATTCTCACAGCAATCCTGAGTACAGGATGGCAGTAATTACATGGGATCCAAATTTTACAAATAAGGACTGAATCTAACCCAGTTTTGGCAATTGGTTATAGAGCACAAAATTGGTCACTGCTCCTTGTACTTCCACCAGGCAATCACTAATACCATAGTTCAAAAATGAGAAGGGTCCAAATATATCACAAAATGGAGCTCCACACTTTATACTTAAATTGGCCTCAGACCAAGAGATTAAGTGATTACTACAAAGTCACACCATTAAATGAAGTTTAGGAAGAGTGCGAGCCATGGTATTTCAGTAGAGGGTAAAACTGTGATATATAACTATAATTCATACTCACACTCCACCATTTGAGCATCCCTGACCCAGATTTCTGGACTCCTGGTAGCTAGGGCACCAGCGGTAGCACGTTACTCTCTAGTCATATTTTACATCTTTATGTAAGTATCTGTTGCCCCAGACTTCCCTTTCCTCCACATCGCAAAGTAGGGTGGTGTTGTCCTGCATTACTACCAGGTAGAACATTGTCCCTGCTTCACAGAGGAAGAGTAAAGATGTCTGATTAGGGGACCTGTTGAGGTGTTCAGAAGGATTGGATGCACACTGAGGACTGTAGGCATGAGCCTGGAGAGCCCAGAGTCATCTATGTGGACATGGGGACAATGGACACAGTGAAAACATCACTAAATAGGGAGCCAGTGGACTTGGCTCCATCCCTACTTTCCACTCGAGCTTCTTGCATGACCTACCTTAAAACTTTGCATAGCATTTCTGGGCATTAGTTTCTTCATTAATAACATACAGGGATTGGAATAAATGATCCCCAGAGACTTTCCAAGATGTATACTCTATCACTTTAAGCTCTGAGCAAGGTTTTGTTGTTCAGATACTGTATATCACAGCTTGGTACACAAAGAATTTTGAACTTTCCAGCACAAGAGCATAAATAGTTTCTGAAGAAAAGGTCTTAAACTCACCTGGATCCATGGTGAGCTCAAAATCTTGAAATTTTCATTGAATTTGTCCATTAAATTAAGAAAACTCTCATCATTATACTCAAAACGATTTTTAAAAATGATGGAGCAGATCACATTGCAGGGAGCACATGCCAGGATAAAAGTGGGATCACAGGGAGAACCTAAACAGATAGAAATCTTTTTATTAATTAATACAAAGAATAAAATTCATGGCTTTTTAGATAACAGTACATTTAACTTCTAGAAGTTTTGAAGCCATTACCACCTGAAAATCCCATATTTAAAAAAGGGCAATTAAATCAAACATATCCTTCTACCCCAATAACTGAACTAATTGTTCCATCTTAAAAAATGTAATAATATTTCAAAACATCCACCTAACTCATCTGACTTTCAGGAGTGAAACTAGGGTGAAATGAGAGAAGCATTCCTCTTGAGTACAAAATTTAAGGAGGCAGCAAAATCTTAGCATTAAGATTTAAGAAAAATCTTATTTTATGCAATATCTCAAAAAATCAAAATTAATACCAAAATAAATGACAAAGTGAATATCGACAATTTTTGCATGCTTAATGGTCATATCGTTCATAAGATAAAGGTAGTTGTAATACTTCAAACTGAAACCTTGTAAATTACAATTCTCAATTTCAAGATAAATATTTGAGTCATAACAAAAACAGAATTGATCCTAATTTTACTTTCTTGACTTTAAAGGAAGCAAACTCATCAAGAATATTTTCATAAAAACCATTAACCATTAAAAAAATAACCATTAAAACCTGAATATAGGGGTGGGCATGTTTTCTGTGGCTTCAGGCTCCAGTATGGCTCAGCATGGCACTGCTGCCTTACTCACACTATCTGTAACCCTGTGAATCTGCAGGCAAACCAAACACATAGTAAGTGAAGTTATTTCTAATATCCCTTATGTGGATAAGAAGTTGGCAGCAGAGGGAGCTACTGCCCCACAAAAACAGCTAGCCGACAGGCAGAAATAGTCTGAAACAACTGTTCTGGGGCTCTGGAAGCCAGGGGAGCGCTCCACAGCACTCAGGGAAGAGCAGGACAAAGAGACTGAGAAACTGCGGTAAAAACTGTGAGTAACTTTTACACAGCAGCCAGGTGTCCACACCCCACTCTCGAGGAGAGCCAACTCGAGTTTCGTCCCTGACTAGCTGCTGCAGATGGAAATGTACGTCGAAACCCTTTTCCCCAATAATGGGGGTGAGGGAAGGTGTGGCTGAGCACTGATCATGGCTTTTATCTGCAAATTTAGATCTCTGGGACCCGGCTCTGACCTGCAGTTTCAGTCCGCCCTGCACAGGGAAGAACAACCATTGTTTCAACCCACACCTGATGGGAGCAAAGAGATGGAGGTTTAAAGATGAGGGTTTCCCAACACTGCAAACTTCACTGCAGTCTGCCATCTGCTGGGCAGGCCATGAAAGTGCAGCTCTGGGAAGCTGACCCAAAGGCTTTAAGGCCCCTTTCCTGACTCCGCCCAGGGCTTTCTGGCACTGATCTGCATCCCCTTCCTGGGTCCCTGCCCCTGCCTTAGCTGGGAAATCCTCCCTGGGAAAGTCCTCTCCAGGGTGACTCTCCTCCCACTATATGCCCTCCAGGTAAAAGCTACTAAAGCCAGACACAGTGAGTTGTTGTAAATTGTTACATTGGCCATCATTTGGGGTTTCATTTTCATTTTACAAATGAACTAATTTAGGTAAAAATGTAGTAGAGTGAATCTATAAAATGAGATTGTTGTGAGCAACTGATCAATAATCTGCGATGTAAAAGAACTAATTTTTACAATTCATACATGTAGAAAGAATTAGATGACTTGAGCTATACGCATTGTGAAAAAACTATTAGACATTGAAGAGTTAACTGGCCTTGTGCCACCTTCCCTTCTAGATTAAAAAAAAAAAAGACTGAGCTTTTAAAGAAAGTTGCATATTACCTAAAGAAGATATTTTGAAAGTATTTTGGACATTTCTTTATGTTTCTCAGATGAAAATCTTCCTTTCACCCTTTCTTCTTACTTATTTAATAGAAGGAATTAAAAACTGAGGAGGGGGATATTTGAATTCCAATATGATACTCAGAATCATGGAATGAATCAACCGCAGGTGCCATTGGAAGCTCAATAAGAGTCTTAGAGTTTGCAATAGGAGGGAAATAATCATACTAATGTTCTCACTCATAATAGCCATACAAATACAGTTAAAAACAAAAATACTTAAGCAGAACTGACAACAGAGTTAAATTTCAAACAGTGAGGAGATGGTAAGTACTATGAGTAGCAGATTAAATCTTATCAGAAGTAATGTTCTTACACCGGTATTATGCATGTGTATCTTTCATAATTTTCCATGTTTTCTTGAAATACATGAAACAGAACAGTAGTGAATAATTAAAGCATTTATATTACTAATTCATTATTTAAAACTACACTCTTCAAGGGTAGCTCTAACTTGTCTGTTTTTGGAAGATCTGTGAGCTTAGAATGTTTTTTATATTTTTCAGTGGTATATTTCAAATACTTACAGGTCCAACAGTTACAAAGTACACAGATGATATCCCTCATTTTGCCTCTTGGCTCCAAAGCCTAAAATTCATACTTACTGGCCCATTACATATAAATTAGTAGCTAGCTGGCACAGGATTTTCTTTGCCCCTGTTTTTCATGATAATTTCCTACCATCAGGATATTTTGAGTATAAAAGTCAAAGCTTGGGTAATGATACAATTAATTGAGGCTTTTATATCCTCACTGTACCTACGATCACATGGGCACCCACATAGAGAAGCTTCCTGCCCCCAGCTGACGGCTAACTTAGCCATTCCTCAGAAAGGTCAGCAGCTGCTGCAGTTCTTCCCAGGCCGAATCAGAGAAGAGATGAGTGTGGTGAGGCAGTGACAGAGGCAAGAGTCACCCACCGTTGGTCTTCCTCAGCTCCTCCACAAGGCAGCGGGCTTCCTCCTGGACGCGGTCCTCGATGCTCCTCTTCCCCATCCCGAAATTCCGCAGGGTCATGAGCGAGAAGCGCCGCGTTTGCTTCCACATTTCTCCATTGGTGAAAATGATTCCTACCAGGATGGGAAACAGGAGAAAATCCTCCCTCAAAGGTGTGGGGGTCAGAATAATGGCCCCCACATGTCTCCACCTCCTAAACCTGGAACCTGTGACTATCTTACCTGACATGGCAAAGGGCTTTGCGGATCTGATTATGTTAAGGCCCTTGAAATGGAGAAAATATCCTGGTTTATAGGGTAGATGGAATCTAATCATATGAGTCCTTAAATGCTGAGAGTTTTTGCCAGTTGTGCTTAGAAGATGTGCCTACAGAAAAGTCAGATGCATGCAGACTGTAAGATAACAAATGTGTGAAGTTTTAAGCCACTAATTTTGGGTAATTTTTATTAGCAAGCATAGAAATCTAGTACAATGTGGTGTTCCAGGCAGGAGGTCACAGCAGGGAAGACCTGGCTGGCATGCCCGTGTGCCATCCTCTGCCAGAGCTGCTCCAACTGGCATTTGTAATGGTCCCACCACCCACAATACACACGCAAACTACAAGAGGCCTCTTTCCTGCATTGTTGCATCTGAACTTCATCAAACCAAAAAGCAGTACTATTGTCCCCATTGAACAGATGTGACTCTGAGGCTCAGAGAGGTAAATGCCTGGCCCAAGATCTCATCATCATGATGGCTGTGAGAAAAGCACCATCAATTCTTACATGAATTCTCTCCTGAAATCTGGTCAGCCAGAAATTTGCACTGGCAGAGGATTTTATGCAGGGAATTTTGCTGAGAAGGGGTTAGTTTACTGAACACTTGATAAAGACATTTTACTCTTACTCTATGTTCTTGAATGTGTATGAGCCAAGTGAGCTTCCTTGAGTCAGGAGAACAGAAAATTTTGCAGGACACAGCTATGAGAACTTTATGGAAGAGCAAATCCCATCTCTCCTCAGCTGTCAGGAGCTGGGCAGGTTCACTAGGGATCCAGGTCTGAATAGTGCAACCAACTCTGACATTATTATGTCCAGTGCTGTCCTGCCAACAAAACAGGGGCTATCTCATTTAATCCTCGAAAGAGCCCCAGGAAGTGGGTACTATTACTATTCCCATTTTTACATATGAATGTGTAAGACAGAGAATCATGAAGGAACTCACCCAAAGTTACACAGCTGCAAACGCAGACCAGATAGTCAAGGAAGCCATAGAGGTGGACTCGAGGGTCTGCCTTGTCAACCATGGTTAGTGGATGCCAGTTCCAAAAGGAGGGGAAACTGCTTCATGTGACCATTAAGATAACCTGGTCCCACATCCACCCTAATCTGGACTGAACAAATGCCCATTTTAAGAACTTTTAAGGCTACTTGCTTAGCTCCACTCCACATGGTAAATTTTATTCATCTTTTCATAATAGATGATTTAAGACCAGGTTAGGGAAGTTCTTGGTCTTAGTGTAATTGGTGTAAATAATTTCAGTGTAAATAGCCTGCAACTATCACAGCTTTCATTGGTCCAGTCTAGGGGCAGGGAGGGGTCCTTAAGGGAGGGACAAGATAACCTCCATCCTTTCTCTGGTCATGCCCCACCATTCTTTGCTTCTCTTTAATTTTCTCCTTCTACCTCTTTATCCTTTTCCCTAACTGTCCAAAATTTAAAACTGAGTTATATTTTTCCATGTTTTGAAAGGATCCAGTATCTTTGGTGGAAGATGGTGAAGCGGGAAGCTACAGAACTCACTCCTCCTATGAAAACAGCTACTGGTCAGGCAGAAACCATCTGAAACAACTGTTCTGAGGCTCTATAGGCCAGGGGAGCACTCTACAGTATCCAGGGAAGATTATGACAAAGATTGAGAAACTGTGGTTAAAAAACCTGTGTAACATTCTCAAAAGTTGTAGCCAGGAGCCATCCCCGTCCTGCAAGGTGAGCCGCCTCAGGTCGGGCCGTGGCTGTTGGCTGCAGATGGAGAGAGACCTGGAACCTCCTTCCCAGGAGCAAGAATAGAGTTGTGTGTGTGGCAGTTGACGGAAAGTATAGATGGCAGAGGGAAAATGTAGCTGGCAGAGGAAAAGGTATCTGAGGAGGGCCATCTGCTGGGCAGGACAGGAAACTGCAGGCAGTCTACTTAATGGGAGAAACATTTGGAAACCACATTTCCAATAAGGGGTTTTCTTTGTCTGTTTGTTTTGGATGCTTTATGGTAGGGGTCACATTTCAATGTTTTTCCATGTGAGTATCCCCTTGTGCAGCACCATTTGTTGAACTTTTGTTTGTTTTGGTTTTTCGTTTCTTTGTTCGCTTGTTTGTTTGGGAAGTGCACGGGCTGGGAATTGAATGTGGGTTTCCCGCATGGAAGGCAAGAATTCTACCACTGAACTAACCCTGCACCCCCACCAATAAAGGTTTAGGATCCAGAATATACTAAGAAATTCTATAAATCAACAATAAAAAGCAACTCACTTTAAAAATGGGCAAAGGCTTGAATAGACATTCTTCCAAAGAACAAATACAAATGACTAAAAAGCACATGAAAGATATGCAACATCACAAGCTAACAGGGAAATAAAAATTAAAACCATAATGGGTCATCATTTCACACTTACTAGAAAGACCACTATTAAAAAATAATAGAAAATTACAAGTGTTGGTGAGGATGTGGAAGATTCATTCATTGGCAGTTCCTCAGGAAGCTAAGAATAGAATTGCCTTATAATCCAGCAAATGGGCTATTAATTTTATACCCAGAAAACTGAAAGCAAAGATGTGAACAGATATTTTCACACCTGTATTCATGGTGGCACTATTCACAACTGCCAAAAGATGAAAACAACTCAGGTGCTCATCAACCAATGAATGGATAAACCAAGTGTGGTACATACATGCGATAGAATATTATTCAGCTATAAGAAGGAATGAAGTCCTGATTCATTTGACAACATGGATTAACCTTGAGGACATTATGTTGTGTAACAAGCCATACACAAAAAGACAAATATTGTGCAATTGCACTACTATGAACTTATTATTATAAATAAAGTCACCAAGTTAAAATCTAGAATAGAGGTTACTAGGAGGTAGAATGTGGATAGAGAATGGGGAACTGATGGTTTTTTGTGCAGAAATTCTAATCAAGATGACTGTAAATGTCTGGAAAAGGATAGGGGAGGCAATGAAAGGTTATTGTGAATTTAACAGCACGGAACTATGTGTATGAATGTCATTGAAAGGGTAAGTTTAGGGTCACGTATGTCACTAGAAGGAAAGCTAGAGGATAAAACATGGTACTGTAGAGCACAGTGAGCCCATTGTGGATGATGACTGTGGTTAATAGTACAAGCAAAAGAATGTTCTTTCACGAACTATAATAGGTGTCCATCACTATTACAAGGTGTTAATAATAGGGTGGTATATGGGAAAAATATGTCCAATGTAAACTATGGACGATAGTTAAGAGTAACATTTAATATTCTTTCATCAATTGCAAGAAAGGTACTAGCCAATGCTAAGTGTCAACAGTAGGGGGGTAAAAGGGATATGGAGTTTTTCTTTTTGGAGTAATAAAAATGTTCTAAAATTGATTGTGATTATGGATGCAAAACTCTGTGATTTTATGGAGAACTATCGATTGTATACTTTGTATGGATTGAATAATATCTGAATATATCTCAATAAAAGTACTTATTAAAAATCTTGGGGAGTGGTGCGATGGTGGCTCAGCAAGCAGAATTCTCACGTGCCATGACAGAAACCTGAGTTTAATTCCTGGTGCCAACCCACGCGGAAAAAAAAAAAAAAACTAAGAAAGAAACTAAGTAAAAAAAAATCAATTTTCTATTAGTGGATTGTTTACTACTGTGTGGTATTCCGAGATTTGAATATGAATTTAATCTGGTCTTATGTATGCTACTACTACACACACACATGCACACACACACACACACACACACACACAGACACACCTACCAAGTCCTTGTTGAGTTTTTTCTATCACTGAGGAAGTTCCCCTTCCAGAAAACTCCTCTCCATGGTCAATCAGAGCTTCTTTCACGGCTTCATACCCATGCAACACCACGGAGGGCTTCATGCCCAAATGCACTGTGAACACGGGGCCATAGACTTTGGTTAGCTGGGAAACAAAAAAAGTGGGAAAACGTTCATCACAAAGGCATTTCTTTGGCCTGAAATGGTTGTATGTAATTCAGATTGATATCAATTTGTACCACTGATTTCTTAATCTGTACCCGCAATATCAAACATTTCTTTCATATATAGACCCCATAATCTGCTATTCATGAAATGCCCAGTGTGTGCTAGACGTAAGTCTAGGAACTTGGTACAAACCCTGTTCCAACCATGCTTTTAACAAACTCTCAAGATAAGGTTATCTATCCCTATTCTGCAAATGACAGAACCGAGATTCAGAGAGTTTATGGATCTGTCCCAGGGCCATAACTCTAAAAAGTAGAAAAGTACAATTCAAATCCTGTTTGGTCCAACTAAAGCCTAAGGAATGTGTCATCTCCTGTACCTGCCTGGGAACCAGGGCCCAAGCTGATAGTCCAGAATCATCAGGAAGGGCATTCTAAATGCATGTTGCTGGGCTCTGGCCTGGGAATTCAGATTCAGTAGAGCTATCAGGCATACTTACATTGCTTAGGGATTTGCTGAAGTTCTTCAGATTTAACTGGAGGAGATTTCCAATAATTGGAAGAGGAGTGGGGCCAGGAGGGAGCCTCCCTTTCCCATAGCTCTGTTTCAGGAGTGAAAGGAGGACCAAACACGAGAGACACAGCAGTAGGACCAAAATTGGATCCATCGGAACGATTTCTTCCTCCTAAGGCAGCTGGTAAGCTTGGAACTGAATGCCTTATAAACACCCAGTGCCCCCTTGACCTGTGCTCTACCAATCATTGCAGTGGCTGATCATCTACATCAATTTAGGTCTTTTCCAAGTGGACTTTGGCTGGCTATTAAATATTAAACTAGTGCATCTCTACGAATATATTCTAAGGTGCTATATTAGCAGTTACAACTGGATATATAAAAAATAGCATGAATAATGCATTCACACTGAATGGGAAAAATCATTTTTTGCATAATCACTATGTGTTAAGCAATTCTCCATATAATTTACCACTGAACTCTTCAAATAAACCTGGAAGATGGGTATCATTTTTTTTATTTTATAAATTAGGGGGAAATATGGATATTTTCCCATTGACAACTAGTACAATGCAGGGATCTGAACTAGTCATTTGGGCCCCATTGAAGAGCACCATCTAATGCATCCTAGCTGCCAGGAGGACAATATCAGTAAACAAAAATCATCAGTTACAATGAAAGTACCACCCACTTATGCCTTTCACACCACGTAGGAGCCCCTTTCTGATACACTGGGTCACAAGTGCTCCTAAGAAGCCAAACAAAAAGCCAAGGGCTGATTGCTCCATTCCCCATTGCAGTGGGGGTGAAAGAAGCTCAGCCCCGTTATGGAGAGACCTGGTCAGAGAAAGTCAGTGGGGAAGACTGAGAGACAAGGGCTTTTCCCTTCTCAATGTCCTCACCCCACCCCACCAATGGCTTCTGTAAAGCAAGGAAAAGAGGTTCTAGGGGAACAGCACCGTGTGGCCTTAGGGGGGAGATGGGAGACAGGGACTGCTCCCAACACAGCAGCAGCACAGGACACCACCACGTGCAGACCTGGGAGACAGCACGAGGGACCCTGCAGAGCTAAATGTAACAAGACTGAATCCCAACACTTCACACCAAGCTCCTATTGGGAACACAGTTTTTTGTTTTCAAAGCTTTTTTTGTGTAAATCACTATCAGATTTGTTTTCAACCATTTTGAGAAATTATTTTTAAAATACAATGTTACTTTGGTATTTTCAAAGTGTTTTTATCACATATTACTACAAGCGGGAACCGGGCAATGTACAAAGTATTTTGAAATCCTTTATATCTCTTTTGGTCATCACAATGGTCACCTCCATGAAAGTATTCCCATTTTTAGAGGTGATGAAAGAAAACCTCAGGTATTCAATGCCTTCCCAAGAACAAACAGTCTGTGACGGTCAGAGGTTAGGCTTGGACCCCATCTCTGGACTATCGGATTTTTCAATCCTGTTGACACATTAACTGGGGATTGACCAATATTTTCTGAGAATCTAATCTAACTCAGTATTGTATAATTCACTATAAATTGTAACTTTCAAAATAAACAGGAACTGTTAAGACTGCAATACCGTTGGTTAAAATGCAATTTAGAAAAGTTTGAAAAAAAACCAAATTCACTAGCTCTCTTTAGAGCAATCTTTTCTTCCCTGACTATTGAGTCTCTGCTCTGCTTTCTTTTCTTCAAGTGACGTTCCTTTAGTATCCTATCACAAATATTTCACTACTTTAGGGACCTCAGAGATACTCTAGTCAAATCCCTCACTATCAATATTAAGTAACTGCTGAGTCAGCAAGGTGAAGGAAAAACAATGCATCAGAACAAGGTCTTGTACTAGAATCCGGGTTTCCAAGCTCCACACACAGCATTGAGAACCTCAGCCCCTTCCACATTCTGCTCACAAGAACCCACAGCCAGCTACAGAATACTGAAGAAGTCTTCCCTGGAAAAACTAAATATCCTCAGAGAAACAACTTCCCTATGATGACATTTAGATAGAAAGGGTCCATCTAGTGCTTAGCACAATGCATAGATCTTTCTATCCCTCTCTTTAGGGATATTTGGGCTATGGCCAATCTAATTTTTCCATGTTGGCAGGGTCTGTCTATAATATGGTGTAGGGAGATGGAACTATCTGATGTTCTAGAGAGGCTGGGCTCTCTAGGTTTCAGGGCTTAGGTGTAAAAAAGGAGAGAGGGAAAAAAATAGAGAGAGATGTGACAAATAAAAACTTAAGGATAAGATGGTAGATTCAAGAACGACTTTAACGGTCATAACTTTGAATTGTAATGGACTAAATTCACCATTTAAAAGACACAGCTAGGCAGAATGGATCAAAAATAAATAATCTGTCTATACACTGTTCACAAGAGACACATCTCAGAACCAAGCACACAATTGGATTGAAAGTGAAAGGATGAAAAAGATATTCTATGCAAGTTGTAACCAAAAGACAGTGGGAGTAGCTATACTAACATCAGACAAAATAGACTTTAAATGTAAAGAGATCATAGGAGACAAAGAAGGACCCTGCATATTAACAAAAGGGATAATTCACCAAGAAGAAACATGAGGTAAACATTGGCAAAAACTGAAAGGAGCAATAGACATTTCAAAATTAATACTGAGAGACTTCAATACACCTCTCTCCTCCATAGATAGAAGAATCAGACAGAAGATCAACAAGGAAACAGAGAACTTAAACAATCTGATAAATGAATTAGACCTAACAGACACAGATAGATCATTACACCCCAAAACACCAGGATATGCATTCTTCTCTAGTGAACATGGAATGTTGTCCAGACAGAGCATATGCTCAGACACAAACTGAAAGTTTATAAATTTAGTAAGTTTGAAATTATCCAAAGCACTTCCTCTGACTACAATCACCAAAGAACAGGAACTTTCACAAATGCATGGAGATTAAACAAAACTCTCAAATAATCATTGGGTTAAAGAAGAAATTGCTGGAGAAAACAGTAAATATCTGGGGATGCATGACAATGAGAATTCAACATATCAGAACTTATGGGATGCACAAAAGGCAGTGGTGAGGCGGAAACTTATTCCCCTAAATGCATATATGTAAAACAAGAATGAGCAATAATCAAGGACTTAACTGCTTACATGTACAATTTAGAGAAAGATCAGCAAACTAATCCTAAGCAAAGAAAAGAAGAGAAATAAAAAAGATTAAAGCAGAAATAAACAAACTAGAGAAGATCAACAAAATCAAAGTTTATTAAATAGAAATCAATGAATCCCCACTGATAATATAAGATAGAAAAATAATTAATTAAATAAATAAATAAACAAAAAGGAAAAGGGGGGAACTCATCCCTCCAGTAGAATGATGACTGATAAGTGCAATGAGAGTAGTGTAGTTGGAAAATAATCATTATGCAAACACAAGAGTAAAGACTGGTTTGTGAAAAATCAACAACGAATATTAAGTCTAAGAAGGAAGTTTGTTGAGGACATTTGTATAACCTTAAAAGTGTCTTTTCACACATGCTGATTTTTTTTTACCAGGGGAAAAATATCATGAATATAATATCAGCACTATTTCTAATAGTGAAAAAGTGAAAACAACCCAAATTTCCATAAGCTGAATGGATAAACAAAATGCGGTATACACATACAGAGGAATATTATTCAGCCATTAAAAGAATGGAGTACTGATACATATTACAAAATGCAAGAACCTTGAACAAACTATTCTAAGTACTAGAGAGGGCTTATTTCCAATTAATTTGTGAGCATTGATTTATTTTGCATATGGGAGGGATGTGAACATGTCGGGTGAGAAAGTGTAATAGGGTAATGTGGTATCAGCCTTCGAGCTCACCTTCAATGCTCACTGCCTCTGGAGGTTCATGCCCCGTGTAGTTCTCTCACAAATTGAAAAAAGGCTGACTTGGCATGGAAAGTCAGAACCTGAGCAGGGGGAAGAAGCATCCAAGCACGAGGGGGCCTCACCAAGGGTCTCAGAAATAGAGGGTGAAAGGTGGGTTCCTGTTGGGTGGGCAGAGTACGGGAGGGTCACAGAGGGCGTCCACACATGGGAGCAGAACTGTACGGGGTTTCAGAGGCTGAGCAAGATGAAGAGGAGGAGGTCAAAACCCAGGAATGGTGAAGCTGTCTTCACGCTGGGGTATGGAGGGCTCGTGGCTGCCCATGAGAAGTCAAAGCACAAGCAGGGAAAGGAAAGGTTGCATGTGTGGGGAAAGGGGGTGGCAGTAGAGATAGGAGATGGATCACACATTGGAGGATTGATGAAATAAGTAAACATATGAAGAATAGTGAAAGCTAAGGTTTTTAATATTGGAAAAGGGAGTTACAAATAAAGAAGCGGGAGGACATACACTGAATCCTATAGTTTGGATTGAAATTAGGTCTCAGGGTGAACACATAGGAAAGGGGCAGGATCACTAAGAGTGCCCATCCCCCAAAACCAAGGACACGTTGCCTGCCTAACATTGAGGTTGAACCAGAAAAGCAGAGAATACATGCCCAGCTATCCCCACCAGGCTAGCAATTATGAATAACAAGGTATAGCAAAGTAAAAATAATTCTCATAGTAAATGTGGTATATGGATTAAATAAATTAAGGAAAGCTATACAAAGTTAAATTAGATTTTGAAATATAAATATGGATTAATGGGAAGTCCTGGCCATGAAAAGCATGATTGTACTTTATTGAAACCTATTGAACTACACACACACACGCACACATCCTTAATCTACAATATTATTCAAAAAAGAAATAAGCAGCATACCCTCCTTCACATGCCATCACTATAGGGAATTATTTCATCAGCTTCTCATTTGTAAAATTGTTGGTTCAAAGTAAAGGGTTAAGCTTTTACCTTGTCATTATTTCATGTTAAATAAATACCCATAGCTGATCAAAAAAAAACAGCTAATAAATTTTAGATATAGAAAATTACCATTTTCCAAACCCTATTGAAATAATTGATTTGGAAAATGATCATTACTGATATTAAAATCATTTACTGAAGAGCTAAGAGTGAACTAGATATTTTTTCCAAAGATGCTTAAGTATCACTCCCTAGATTATTGCTTTAGGAAAAAAAATAATCTTTATAGTGAAATGAACTGCCTTCACCATCCTAATTAGCATAATTATACAATTCACCACAAGCATCAAATGGTGATGAAACTACTAATCAATACCTGAAATTCAAAAGACAAAGCTGAATTTCTTGTTTACTATCGGTATAAGGAAGAGCTATGCTGGTCATGCTGCCTCCCCAAGCATGTCATTCAGCTCAGCTTATGTGGACTGCTCATCCTGTTTGGGAAGTGTGAAATTCAGGATTGTTGATTGACTGGCACTCAGAGATGTATTTATGGAAATGGTCCATCTCTAATTGGCTGACTTTCAAGAGCTAGGAGATGCTACTAAGAGATTGGCTTGTGAAAGCATGTTTGCTAAAACAAACTTGTTGATAGAATGAGCAGGTTTAATACTAGTTCCTGTGGCTATTTGTTATGATGGTCCATTATAGGTTTCCTTGTTTATAATAAAAGGAACACTTTACTATACAAAACATTTTGGAGGATTTTTATGTAAATTTAAATAAAGTCTGGGTGTAGGCAACACTCTGGAAGCATTGTTTGTATTGTTGGTATGATAAGAGTACTGTGGTTATGTAGGAGATTGTCCTTATGTTCTAGAAATGTGTTACAATTTTTCAGTTAAATTTCAAGTTATCTGTAATTTCCCATAAATGTTTCAGCAAAATTACATATAATCATGAAGGAAATATCGTAAAATATTGTTAAGCCTAGATTGAGGATTTATGGGTATTCTTTTTTAATACTCTTTCAAGTTTGCTATATGCTTGAATATTTTCAAGGAAAAAGGTGTATTTATAGTTATATTTTATGCTATTGTTTCAATTTAACTGAAAAATCTCAAGGTCTCATAGCTCGCTGCTTTTTTTTAATTGCACATACTCTTCTATCATAGTTCTTTTTTTCCTGAAATTACTTCAGATACTTATTTTGTCTTTTTCTTCATAATGTTATTTGAGTTAGGAAGTGTTTGCTTGCTGACAGCAGGCATCTCTCAAGGTGCCAAAGGCAGACAGAAATTTTATTATTTTACCTAAAAGCAAGGTGAGTGGTAGGACAGACTTCAGGCTTGGGGGATTCCGTCTCAGTGGTTCAGTCAAATATCTGATATCTTTCTGTGTGTTCTGTTTTGCTCAAAACAGACTCTGAAAATGAAATTACAAAAGAAGTTTACTGAGGGATGCGCCAAGATGGCATCTTAGTGAGGTGGGGGATTTAGTTCATCCTCCAGAACAGCTACTAAATAACCAGGAACAGTACAGAACAGCTCCTGGGGCCACATCAGTGACTGAACACACAGCGTACCCCAGTCTGGACCAGCTGAACCATCTGTGAGGCCCCCAGAACCGTGAGTTCCCCAAGCCACTGCAGCCGGCTCCCCTCCCCCCAGGCTACTTCCCTGGAGAAATAAAAGAAACTTTACTAGCAGCAGGGGCTGAGCACAACTAAGTTCCAAATGTGGAACTAATTCACCAATTCTGACTACTGAAAAAGGCCCCCAGCTCAGGTGAACCTGGTCAAAGCAGAGGTTGCTCATTGTTGCCCCATCACCAAGGGAGCACGGCTGACGGAAAAAGAAAAATACAGAGGTTTGTCTGGCTCTGTTTCTACAAAGTCTTGACTGCCTTTGGATACAGCGGTAGGACTTCAGGCTGCAGCTGCCCCAGACATAGGCAGAAACAAGCTCTTTGAGGGCTTCTCTGGAGCTGTGCCTTCCCCAGGGGAGGAGTTAGGCCCAACTCTGGTGGAATCCCTCCCTCAAGGAATTCAGAGCCCAGGGCTTGATAATTTGAAGCCATTAAAACCAGGCTAAAACCTCTCCTCTATCTCTACCAAGGCCCCAGCAGGAAGAGTCAGCCAAAGTTGAAGGTACCGCATCATCTTATGCTGGTGCAACCTGTAGGCAGTCAAGTGCCACATACTGGGCAGAATAATAAAAACGGAGTCCAGAGACTTCACAGGAAAGTCTTTCCACCTGTTGGGTCTCACCCTCAGAAAACTGACGCAAGTGACTCTTTCCTCCTGACAGGAGGCCAATTTCATCTGGGAAAACCCAGCTGGGGTCTATAATATATAAGTAGACCCTCCTAAGGGTGTGGGGGGAAAGACACCATACAGGCAAAGCAAGAACAGAAAAAAAACTGAAAAATTCTCCTCTGTTAAACACAACCTAAGCTGGTGGTCCAGAAAAAGCTGAACTGAATGTCAAAGAACAGACAAACAACAAACTCATCCAGCAAGAAAACCCTATGTAAAAGAACTGAAAACAGTCTCCAGAATAAACTAATTAAGGCAATTAGATGCCTAGATGCCAGCAAAAGATAACAAATCACACTAGGAAAATAGAAGATATGGCCCAGTCAAAGGAACTAACCAACAATTCAAATGAGATACAGGAGCTGAAACAATTCAGAATGTACAAACAAACATGGAAAACATCATCAAAAATCCGCCAATGAATTCAGGGAGGAGGTAAAGAAGGCAAGGAATGAACAAAAAGAAGAAATCAAAAGTCTGAAAAAACAAATCACAGAACTTATGGGAATGAAAGGCAAGGTAGAAGAGATAAGAACACGATGGAAACCTACAAAGTTCAATTTCAACAGGCAGAAAATAGGATTAATGAACCGGAGGAGGGAACATCTGAAATCTGGCAAGCAAAAGTAAATATAGGGAAAAAAATGGAAAATATGAGCAGAGACTCAGGGAATTGAATGACAATATGAAGTGCATGAATATATGTGTTGTGGGTGTCCCAGAAGGAGAACAGAAGAGAAAAGGAGAGGAAAAACTAATGGAGGAAATTATCACTAAAAATCTCCCAACTCTTATGAAAGACTTAAAATGACAGGTCCAAGAAGTGCAGCATACCCCAAACAGAATAGATCCAAATAGAGGTACTCCAAGACAGTTACTAATCAGAATGTCAGGCGTCAAAGAGAAAGAGAAAATCTTGAAAGCAGCAAGAGAAAAGCAATCCATCACACACAAGGGAAGCCATTAAGACTATGTGTAGATTTCTCAGCAGAAATCATGGATGCAGGAAGACAGTGGGATGATATATTTAAATCACTAGAAGAGAAAAACTGCTAACCAAGAATTCTATATCCAGCAAAATTGTCCTTCAAAAATGAGGGAGAAATTAAAACATTTTCAGTCAAAAAATCACTGAGAGAATTTGTAACCAAGAGACCAACTCTTAAAGAAACACTAAAGGGAGCACTAGAGGCAGATACAAAAAGACAGATCAGACAGGTGTGGAGAAAACTGTAGAAAGGAAGACCATCAGTAAAGGTAAAAAGAAGGAAAATTAGATATGACATATAAAATCCAAAAGACAAAATGGTAGAAGAAAGTACTGCCCATACAGTAATAACACTAAATGTTAATGGATTAAACTCCCCAATCAAAAGACATAGACCACCAGAATAGATTAAAAACAGGACCCATCTATATACTGTCTACAGGAAACTATCTTAGACACAAGGATAAACATCGGTTGAAAGTGAAAGGTTGGGAAAAGAAGCTCCATGCAAATAACAATCAGAAAAGAGCAGGAGTAGCTATACCAACATTCAACAAATTAGGCTTCAAGTGTAAAACAGTTAAAAGAGACAAAGAAGGACATTGTATTAACAAAAGGAACAATTCAACAAGAAGACATAGCAATCATAAATATTTAGGCACCAAGCCAGAATGCTCCAAAATACATGAGGCAAACACTGAAAACCCTGAAAAGAGAAATACACACATCTACCATAATAGTAGAAGACTTCAATTCCACACTCTCATCGATGGACAGAACATCTAGACAGAGGATCAATAAAGAAACAGAATTTGAATAATACAATAAATAAGCTAGACCTAACAGACATTTATAGAACATTACACACCACAACAGCAAGATATACCATTTTCTCAAGTGCTCATGGATCATTCTCAAGAATAGACCATATGCTGGGTCAGAAAACAAGTCTCAATAAATTTAAAAAGATTGAAATCACACAAAACACTTTCTCAGATCATAAAGGAATGAAGTTGGAAATCAATAACAGGCAGAGTGCCAGAAAATTCAGAAATATATGGAGGCTCAACAACACACTCTTAAATAACTAGTGAGTCAAGGGAGAAATTACAAGAGAAATCAGTAAATAACTTGAGGCAAATGAAAATGAAAACACAACATATCCAAATTTATGGGATACAGCACAGGCAGTGCTAAGAGGAAAATTTATTGCCCTATGAAGAAATGGCAAAATTTGAGGAATTAACTGTCCACTTGGAAGAACTAGAGAAAGAACTGCAAACTAACCCCAAAGCAAACAAAAAGAAAAGAAATAATGAATATTAGAGCAGATAAATTAAATTGAGAATGTGAAAACAATTGAGAAAATCAGAAAAACTAGAAGCTGGTTCTATGAGAAAATCAATAAGATTGATGGACTCTTAGCAAGATTGACAAAAAGAAGAAGAAGAAAGAGGTTAAAAATAAATAAGATCACAAATGGAAGAGAAGACATAACCACTGACCCCAGAAAAATAAAGGAAGTAATGACAAGATACTATTGACAACTTTATGCTAATAAACACAACAATGTAGATGAAATGGACAAATTTCTAGAAAGGCATGAACAACCAGCTTTGACTCCAAAAGAAAGAGATGACCTCAGCAAACCAATCACAAGTAAAGAAATTGAATCAGTCATTAAGAAGCTCCCCAAAAAGAAAAGCCCAGGACCAGACGGCTCCCCAGGTGAATTCTACCAAACATTCCAGAAACAATTACTACCAATCCTCCTCAAACACTTCAAAAAAATTGAAGAGGAGGGAAATATACCTAACTCATTCTACAAGCCAACATAACCCTCATACCAAAGCCAGACAAAGATATCACAAAAAAAGAAAACTACAGACTGATCTCTCTAATGAATATAGATGCAAAAATCCTCAACAAAATTCTAGCAAATCAAATCCAGCAAAACATTAAAAGAATTATACATCGTGATCAAGTAGGATTCATTCCAGATGTGCAAGGATGGTTTACCATAAGAAAATCAACTAATGTAATACACCATACCAACGAATCAAAGCAGAAAAACCACATGATCATCTCGATTGATGCAGAAAAGGCATTTGACAAAATTCAACATCCTTTCCTGTTGAAAACACTTCAAAGGATGTGAATAGGAGGGAACTTCCTCAAAATGATGAAGGGAATGTATGAAAAACCCACAGCTAACATCATCCTCAATGGGGAAAAACTGAAAATGTTCCCCCTAAGATCAGGAACAAGACAAGTATGTCCACTATCACCACTGTTATTCAACATTGTGTTGGAAGTTCTAGCCAGAGCAATTAGACAAGAAAAAGAAACACGGCATCAAAATTGGAGAGGAAGAAGTAAAACTCTCACTGTTTGCAGATGATATGATGCGGTATGTCAAAAACACCGAAAAACCCACAGCAAAACTACAAGAGCTAATAAATGCATACTGCAAAGTGGCAGCTTACAAGACCAACACTCCAAAATCTATACTGTTCAATACACTAGTAATGAACAATGTGAGGGGAAATCAAGAAAAGAATTCCATTTACAATTGCAACCAAAAGAATAAAATATTTAAGAATGAATTTAACTAACGAGACAAATGACCTATACAAAGGAAACTACAAGAAATTGTTAAAAGAAATCACAGAAGACCTAAATAGATGGAAGGGCATACCGTGTTCATGAATTGGAAAGCTAAATATAGTTAAGATGTCAATTCTACCTAAATTGATTTACAGATTCAATGCAATACCAATTAAAATCCCAGCAACTTAATTTTCAGAAATAGAAAAACCAATAACCAAATTTATCTGGAAGGGCAGGGTGCCACAAATAGCTAAAAGTATCTCTGAAAAAAAAAAAATGAAGTCAAAGTTCTCATGCTATCTGACTTTAAGGCATATTATGAAGTTACAGTGGTCAAAACAGCATGGTACTAGCATAAAGATAGATATACTGAACACTGGAATAGAATAGTGTGTTCAGATATTGGCTAGACCCTCTCATCTATGGACAATTGATCTTTGATAAAGCAGTCAAACCAACTCACCTGGGACAGAACAGTCTCTTCAATAGATGGTGCCTAGAAAACAGGATATCCATATGCAAAAGAATGAAAGAGGGCCCATATCTCACACGCAATACAAATATTAACTCTAAATGGATCAAAGACCTAAACATTTGATCTATGACCATAAAATTGTTAGAAGAAAATCTAGAGAAATATTCTATAAATTTAATGCTAGGAGGAAGTTTCCTAAACCTTATACCCAAAGCAAGAGTATTGAAGAAATAAATAAATAAATAAATGGGAAGTCCTCGAAATTAAGCACTTTTGCACATCAAAGAACTTCATCCAGAAAGTTAAAAAACAGCCTACACAATGGGAGACAATATTTGGAAACAATATATCAGATAAAGGTCTAGTATCCAGAATTTATAAGCAGATTGTTCAACTCAACAACAAAAAGACAGACAACGCAATTACAAATGGGGCAAAAGACTTGAACAGACACTTTTCAGAAGAGGAAATACAAAAGGCCAAAAGGCATATGAAGAGATGCTCAACTTCCCTGGCTATTAGAGAAATGCAGATCAAAAACCACAATGAGATACCATCTCACACCCACCAGAATGGCCATTATCAATAAAACAGAAAATGACAAATGCTGGAGAGGATGTGGAGAAAGAGGCACACTTATCCACTGCTGGGGGGAATGTCAAATGGTACAACCACTGTGGAAGGCAGTTTGGCAGACCCTCACAAAGCTAAATATAGAATTGCTATATGACCCAGTTAATACATTGCTAGGTATCTACTCAGAGGATAAGAGGGCAAGGACACAAACACACATTTGCACACCAATGTTTATAGCAGCATTATTTATAATTGCAAAGATATGGAAACAGCCAAAATGTCCATCGTGAGACGAGTGACTAAACACACTGTGGTATATACATATGATGGAATATTATGCAGCCGTAAGACAGAATATAGTTATGAAGTATGTAACAACATTGATGGACCTCAAGGACATTATACTGAGTGAGATTAACCAGAAACAAAAGGACAAATACTATACGGTCTCACTGATATGAACTGACATTAGTGAATAAACTTGAAGAATTTCATTGGTAACAGAGACCAGAAGGAGGTAGAAATGGGGTAAGATATTGGGTAATGGGAGCTGAAGGGATACAGATTGTGCAACAAGACTGAAAGTAAAAACTCAGATACGGACAGCACAATACTACCTAACTATAAAACAATCATGTTAAAACACTGAATGAAGCTGAATGTGAGAATGATTGAGGGAGGAGGGCTAGGGGAACAAATGAAATCAGAAAGTAAGACAATAAAGACTGAGATGGTATGATCTAGGAATGCCCTGGGTGCATAATGATAGTGACTAAATGTACATATTTCAAAAGTCTTTTTGCATGAGGAAGAACAAAGGAATGTCATTACTGCAGGGTGTTGAAAAAAATAGTAATTAAGATTTAAAAATTTTACCTTATGTGTGAGACTAAAGCAAAAAATGTTTCTTTGGTACAAAATTTATATTTTGACTAGTGAATTTCCTAATATAACTTATGTAGACAGCTTAATTGAACACCATAAGTACACGGAAACTTGAGTAGGGCATGAGATTTTGTTGGTTTGTCCAGAGTGATGCCCCAATAAATCCCAGAGTCATTTGAACAGTGAATCAAAATGTATTTGCCAAGTCCCCTTTGTGGAATGCTGAGAAAGGGGGAAAATTCAACTTCTCCAAGTTGAATTCTTGATATTCTCACAAGCAGTGTGAGCAATCAAAGCTATAGGCTGAGCCCCCAATCTTGGGGTTTGTTCATATGAAACTTAACCCCACAAAGGATAGGTCAAGTCTACTTAAAATTTAGGCCTAAGAGTCACCCCCAAGACAACTTCTTTTGTTGCTCAGATGTGGCTTCTCTCTCCAGCCAACACAACAAGCAAACCCAGCACCATCAGCATGTCTACGTGGGACATGACTCTCAGGAATGTGGACCTTCCTGGCAATGTGGAACAGAAATCCTGGAATGAGCCAAGACTCAGCCTCAAGGGATTGAGAAAACCCCTAGAAAGAGTTGAGACTCAGCATCAGGGATTGAGAAAACCTTCTCGATCCAAAGCGGGAAGAGTGAAATGAGACAAAATAAAGTGTCAATGGCTGAGAGATTCCAAACAGAGTTAAGAGGTTACCCTGGAGGTTATTCTTTAAATAGACGTCACCTTGACACATTAAATAGATGTCACCTTGTTAGTCAAGATGTAGTGCAGAGGCTAGAAGGAAATGCCTGAAAACGTGGAGCTGTGTTCCAGTAGCCATGTTTCTTGAAGATGATTGTAAATGATATAGCTTTCACAGTGTTACTGTGTGATTGTGAAAACCTTCTGTCTGATGCTCCTTTTATCTACCTTATCAACAGATAAGTAAAGCATATGGAATAAAGATGAATAAGAGGGGACCAAATGTTAGAATAAATTTAGACTGAAATGCTGGTGATCAGTGAGGGGGAGGGGTGGGGGGTATGGTATGTATGAATTTTTTCCATTTTCTTTTTATTTCTTTTACTGAATAGATGCAAATATTCCAAGAAATGATCATGATGATGAATTGCAGCCATGTGATGATATTGTGAATTACTGATTATATATGTAGAACAGAATGATCAAAAGTTACGATGTTTGAGTTAGTTTGGTGTTTTTTGGTATTTTTAAAAAACATTTTAAAATTAATAAAAGAAAAAATAATTTTACTGACTAAAGTAGAATTAACACAGAACAGCAACAAAAATTTAAGTGATCAAAAGGCAAGTTTTAGCCAGGCACTATATATGGCTGCTAGTAACAAAGGGAGAGTGTGGGAATGGAGAGACAGAAGAAGGGAGAGTGACCTACAGGAGTTGTTTAGGGTGGGGTGTCCTTGGGCCATGTCTCATTGATTATGCAAGCCGGAGAGGGAGGATGACTCTGCAGAAGCATGGCTATCTTGCAAAAATAAACAAACATGGTGTCCGCAGGACTTGTTTCTCTTCTGCAGGGACAAAGGTCTAAGTAAGCCCCATGAAGGATTATTGGTGTGGTGGCCTGATGCCCAGGTCCCCTCCTAAAAGTCCGTAACAAATCTGCTGGATCAAGGAAAAGTTTCAGAGACTAAATGATCTGCCATAGGGGGAGGACTGTAATTACTGATGCAAAAGGATTTTATCTTAAACTCTGACCTTAGAAATACGAGCTGTTAGGCCCCTATAATGATTAACTAGAGACCTGATGTTCTCATACTATGGAATGTCTCTGTTCTAAAAATGTGTATAGCCTTGTGCACTTCTGTTCCCTTTGTGGAATGCTCACAACTGAAATGGCCACCACCCGAAAAATCTTCTCTGGTACGAAATTCGCAATGAAATTCACATCTGCTTCTGTGCCTGGCTTGATTTTTCCATCTCACTACAACCCATGTCCGTCATCTACAAGAACTTGGCCTGGACTAGCCCAGTTGGTACATCAGCCTGACTGTTTTTCTGTTTCCTCTTTGTAGTTCCCGCATAAAAAGAACGTTCAAGCATATCAAGTGGATTAGTGAAGCTAACAACCGTTCCATTTTCACATTCCCTCCTTTTTATCCCCAAAAAGACCAAACACAGTGGGTTTGTGATTTTATAGGCTGCCACCCAAAAGCTACATGGGACAGGGAAAGAAGTGAGTGGCTTTTAGAGGCATGTGGCTTATTGTGTGAAGATAAAGACAGGTCAGAGGAGTAGGATAATGACTAACATGATCAGCAGTGAGACAAGGGAATACAACCGGGAGGCGCTAGGCAGACCCACTGATTGATTCCCAAATGTCTCTGGGGTTTCCTGTTCATGCCATCAAGCCATTTGGCTTGCTTGAAGATATTTTGGATGATGAATGGGACTTGTCTGGTGATATTGACCCAGAAGGATTTATAGGCAGCAGCCCAAATACCACCTTCTTCATCTGAAAGATAATCTAAAGCTAGTCGTTAACATCATTAATAATGTCTTATTTGAGAATAATGTTTAATCAGATATAACTAGACACATTTTGGCCATTTTATGTCTTACTTTATCGTACCTGGCTTACAGGGGCTCAAGCCTTCCTGGTGACTAAGGGAGTCACTTCCTGACAGGCATAGGAACCATATGTTAACTTGGGGATGGCAAGAAAGAAGATTTCATCCAGATCTATAGGTATTATAAGTGAAATCTGGTGGTGAGTTGGCTTGGCTTCCTATTCTTGAGAGGTTTTTAAAGACCAGTCTGAGATTCCTTATGAAAACTTCAGCAAAACAAACTTAAAAAGGCTCATGAGATAAATCATATTCTTGCTACACTTATGTAAATAATCAAGACGAATCTAATGAAACCTGTCTGATTTTCTGATCAAGAATAATCTTACTCTGGTTATCTTTGATAAAAAGGTTGAATTACAGTATCACCCCCAAAATATGTTCTTAATCAATTCCTGTGAGTATGAAACAATTGCAAATAGGACAATTGTTTTTTTTAATTAGTTATTTTTAATTAGTGTGTAGCACACTGATTGAAGGATTTATGAAGAGAAAATCACCAGAAGGACTAAGAGGCTGGAAGTCACCAAACGTGGAGATCAGGGAGGACATTAGCATTGTCATGTGATGGAAACGCCAAATGCACAAGGATTACCAACAGCCAGCCCAGAACACCACAGTCCTAAGAAGAAAGCTTCACCTTACTGAAACCTTCAATTTGGACTTCTCCCAGCCTCAAAATCAGGAAGCAAAAAGTTCCTGTTAAGCCAATTCATTTTGGGATATTTGTGATTGCAGCCCAGAAACCAAGTCAGAGGTGACTATAGAGAGAAATTTTGTTCCTTCAACAGAAAACTAAAGCACGCTCTTGGGGATTATCAAATTCTACTCCTGTTCATTGTCTTTGAGTAATTTTGTGCCCCTCTATTAACTGCAGATAACTGCCTGGTTTATTACCTACCTAGTAACTGGACCAGACCCTGTCTTCATGCACAGTGTGTTAACGCTTAACTTCTCACTTCTCCCAGGTTCCTTGGATATCAGCTGACAATCTCTCTAGAGGAATGTTCCCATATATTCCCTCACCCTCCTGAGAGAACATCACTGAGAACTAAAGTGTGATAGCCGAAATCCTTACCAGGACTCAAGGCTGCCTTGCAGCTGGCCTTGCCCCATGATTTGAAGCACTGCAAGCTAAACACAACAACTTAACATACACATTGAAGGTCTCATTAATGCATCAGACAAGAGTTCTCCTTGGCAAGCTGCTTAACTGAGTCACTAAGGAAGACGAGCATCCCCTTTTGAAGAAGCCAGAATCTAAAAGAAATGACAATTACTGCCAACAATACTAAGAGGTTCAACTGGTTTTCTAGGAAAAGTAGCATCAGAAATCCTCCATAGACCATTTTTAGATGATGCTTCACCACACTCAGATATATGACCCTCGGAGTTGTTCAGTGATGAACAAATATCATCATTTTGAGCAAAAGGAGAGACTTACAGTGTTGAATTTTACCTGAACCTTGTGATCCAGGAAAACAGTGTAAGATGAGAAATCCCCTACTCACTAGGTTACTGTCTAAGATGGCCTTAACTTCTCCTTAGCTTACCTAATCTTTACATAAGCTTCTCCTTGTCTCTAGGCCCCTGACCTCCCTCACCTTGACCTTTGCAGAATCCACATACAACATATTCTACCTGGGCTCAACCGTACACTCAGGAGATGATCTCCTTAATGGACACACCTGATTGCTTGACCTCCCCCTTCAGTACTCTTCCCTTTGCTCATTCAGTGCTTGAAAACTGTCTAGCCCCCCACTTCAGGGGAACTGTGTTCTCTTTTTCTTGGTGATGACGACCTTTCTAGTGACATCCTCTCTGCTTTGAATAAAGTGATCTTTGCCAGTGCACTGAGCATAATTGTTCAATGCACTTTTTTCTTCAATAATAACTAGGCTTGCATTTTGGTTAGAAAGGAATAACATACAGGATACATGATTAAACAATAGAAAAAGACACATTATTACACTGTCATATCTGATATGAAAAGTAATTAAAATATTTATGGGATAGGTAGGCAATAACAATGGTGGGAAAGAATGGGTAAATCATTAATATAGTGCAAAATATCTGAGAATAACTTTCTTCATATTATATAACCTCTCAATATACCCTTAGATATTGTAGCCACTGCCCCAAACCTTTTATTCTCCTCTCCAATCAAACTCCCAATTACCCAAGGGAACACTCAGGCAGCAAAATAGTAAGGCACATGGTTTCTAATACAAGGGCAGAGATTGGAGTATAGGAAGTAACTTTGGCAAGTGAAAAATCAGAAAAATATCATTAACGGAGGTGAACATTTCACTAGATAATTAATGATGATGGGAAACAGGGCAGGAAAAGAATCCAGAAAAGGTGTCCAAGGTAGTGGGAGGCACAACACCCCAGAGGAGGGGTAGCTGCATACAACAGAACACACGCAGTTGGTCTCCCCTTCTTCAGGCAGGAATGAAGCAGAGCTGGAACAAGGGTGGCACTTGGACAATCCCAGTGGAAGCTGGGGTGAGGTCAATGTCCTTAGGCTCAACCACAGATTTCAGGGTGAAATTCTGTAAAATGGTGGTCAGGAATAAGAACAGCTCCATGCGCGCCAGGCCCTCCCCAGCACAAATTCGTTTTCCTATAAAGAAAACAAAAATTATTTTCTCTTTGAAACCTGTTTCTGAAATGGCACCAGGTGAATCCCCATAACTATTTCAAGAATTACTAGGTGAGTGTGTCAGTGGATGTGTGGATGGATGGGTGTGTGGATGGATGGATGGATGGATGGATAGATGCACTTCCTGCCCTTACCTTCCATAATCTTTGCTGAGTGCTTGCCCAACAAAAAGAATTTAAATAAACATTCACATAATGAAACTGTTCAGCTTTTGGGATTTGGGCTTTCCAGAATGACCCACAAATTGATCTGTCAAAGGGATGGAGCAGTAGAGAAATGAAAGGGGCTGTGCAATTGTGTTGCTCCTTCTATTTCTGGAACAGAATTTAACAAAAGGTTGAGACCTGTCATGTGATTTCTAAAGGTCCTGTCAGACTACTCCACTCCCCTATTTAAACATTTTACATGGCTCCCCTTACATGGTCTATAGGATTAGTTTCTAATTGTGAGGCGTTCATATTCTGTCCCCTGTCGTGGAGCCCATGCTCTCTCCTTCCACTCTTCCTACCCTCTACCTGCAGGGACAGCCACACTCAGCACTCACCAATTCCCAAATAAGACAGCCAGTGGTAAAATTAATCTCATTCTGTTCCATTTGATTGAAATGCACAATTCCCCTCCTCTACCACTGCCTTCAGGACCCAGCTTCAATTTCATTTCCTGTCCTCTGTGAAAATCTCTCTGAATCCCTCTGTCAGTAGAAACGTTTCTTCTTGGGGTTTTCTTCAGTTTCATACTAAACTTTCCATTGAAGCATGGATCAGCCCAAGACATAATTCTCCTATTGTTAGTCCTTCTCCCCTGCTGGAACATGGAACCAGAGGGCAGGAACTGTTCCAGTTTCTTGGTATCCACAGTATTGAGCCCAAATCAGGCACTTAAATTCCATGGAATTCAGGATATTTCCTGGTCAGATTTCAGTCTGAGAGGTCACTGTAGAGGTGGGCCCTCCAATAACCAGGTAGGATGATCACAGTTGGTGGAACATTTCAAGTCTTAGAGATCATCACAAGTGTCCTGCCTCACTCACAGGCTGGTCTGACCCTTGAAGGAACGTTGGGACCATACCTAGAGCTTAGCCTATGGCAGCCACATAGATGGGTCTCAATGAAGTTGATGAGGGAGCTCACTCTTCAGAGCAAAAAAGAAAGGCTTAATAGTGCTGAGCTCCTAGAAGGATCACCTGGGGACTGAGTGCAGTTACTCCAGACTCCTGCTGCCTTGCCATTGTAAGAAATAAGGCCAGGCCCCTAGGTACCACTGAGCTGGTCCTATAATGAAGAGGTGTCATGAAATAAGAAAGAGCTGGGGCATTGGGAATGGTGCTTAGGAATACCATAAAGAGCAGTCCTGACAATTCCAGAGAACCCCTCCTTTTCTCCAAGAAGTCTATTGTTTCAGATGGATAAAAGAAATAGTCTTGCCTGCTGAGAAAGCCATGAAGTAGTCACTCTTCTTAAAGTTTCCACTTTCATCCAGGAAGTGGCCAGGGTCAAACTGACCTGGGTTGGGGAACTCTTTGTTGTCATGCAGGACAGAACTCAGTGATACTAAAACAGTTGTGCCCTGGAATGAACAGAGACACTTCATTATAAGGAGCACACGGAGCTGGAGGTATCACTGAAAATCACTAGCCCGATAAACTTAATTTATAAATAAGAAAACGTATATCCAAGTAGAGGAAGTAGCATTCCCAACCCCATAGAACAATTAAACACCAGAGCCTGAACTATACCCCAGGTATCCTGGGTTCAGTTACAAAACATATTCCCAAATTCTCATTCCATATCCCAAGATAAAGTGATTTCTATAAAGTCATACATTCAATTAAAATAAGACTAATCAATCCAATATGGAAAAGAAAGTCTTTCAACAAATGGTGCGAAAACAATTGCATATCCACATCTTCAAAAAGTTTATCAACCCATACCTGACACCATACACAAAAATTAATTCAAGATGGACCTAAACTTAAAACCTAAAACTACAACACTCCAGAAGAAAGAATTAGAGAATGTTTGTGACTTAGCCATAGACAAACTTATCTTAGGACACAGTAAGCAGTACCTATAAATACACAAATTGATGAATTAGACTTTTCTAAAATCAAAATAGTCTGTCAAAAGATATGGTTAAAAAAAATTAGGTGGCTCAGTGGCAGAATTTTTGCCTGCCATGCCAGTGACCCGGGTTCAATTCCTAGAGCCTACCCATGCCAAAAAATAAAAATAAAAAAATAGGTAAGGGTCAATGGGGAGAAAATATCCACAATACATATTTAACAAAGGATTGCTATCTAAGATATATAAATATCTCCTATAACTTAATTATAACAAGACAAAAAATTTTAAAATGGGCAAAATACTTGAAGAGAAACTTCAGAAAAGAAGATATTACCAACAAGTACATGAAAAAATGTTAAATATCATTAGGCCCTAGGGAAATGGAAATTAAACCTTAGTGAAATGCCTCAACACACCAGCCAAAATAGCTAAAATCAAAAAGACTTACAACACCAAATATCAGGGAGGGTGCGGAACCAGAACTCTCACATATACTTTCTTTTTGTTTGCTGTATGGTGGGTTCACATTTCTTTATTTTCCCACATCAGTATCTCGTTATTGCAATCGCCTTTGTTGGTTTTTGCTTGTTGGTTGAATTTTATTTATTTATTTTTGCTCATTTGTTTGTTTTGGGGGAAGTGCATGGACTAGGAATTGAACTCAGGTATCCCACATGGCAGGCAAGAATTTTACCAATGAACTACACTTGCACCACACTCCTATATACTTTTGAAGTATAAAATGGTACACCCAATAAGGAAAATTTCCTATAAGTGTCTTATAAAACTAAGCATACACCTAATGTATAGTCCAGCAATTCCAGGCTTGATAATTACCCAAGAGAAATGAAAAATTGAAAGACAGGAGAAAGAACAAATTGTTTAAAATGTCCCCATACTGGAGAAAGTCTTGGTGTCCACCATGAGGAAAATGGATAAATAAGTTGCATATATTTATGCAATGGAAAATCAATCAGGAATACCAAGAAACAAAGTATTCATGCATACAATAATATGTTGAATCTCAAAAGCATTATCCTGAATAAGAAGCCTTACACTTCTTGCCTACATACTTACTGTGCTGATTTGAATCTATTATGGACCCCACAAAGCCATGTCCTTTAATCTTCATTCAATATTGTTGGCTGAGAGCATTTTGATTGTTCCCACAGAGATGTGACTCACCAAATTGTGGGTAAAAATTTTTGATTAGCGCGAGATGGGACACCACCCATTTCAGGTGCGACTTGATTAGTTTAATGGAATCCTTTAAAAGTGGAAACATTTTGGACAGAGTCCATTTTTAGAACAACGAAACAGAGGCCACACAGCCCAAGACCTTTGGACATGAACAAGGAAAATGCTCCCGGGGAAGCATCATGAGTCAAGAAACCGGGAGAGAAAGCTAGCAGATGTCACAATGTTCACCATGTGCCTTTCTAGTTGAGAGAGATATCCTGAATGTCACTGGCCTTCTTGAACCAAAGTATCTTTCCCTGGATGCCTGAGATTGGACACTTCTATAGCCTTGCTTTACTTGGGACATTTTCATGGCCTTAGAACTGTGGACTTGCAACTTAATAAATTCCCCCTTTTACAAGCCATTCTGTCTCTGGTTCATTGCATTCCAGCTGCTAGCAAGGTAGAAAACGTACATATGGTAGAATTCCACTTATATGAAATTATACAACTATTCTTTGGTTAAAGAAAAAATCACAAAATTCTTTGTGTAGAGTAGAGACCAAAAGGACAGGCATGAGGGAACAGTTTAAGATGGTAGTAATTCTTTCTATGCTTTGATAAGGTTCTGAGGAAAAAATGGTGAATACATTTGTTACACTTCATTGAAAGACACAAGTGTGGTTTCTATAGTTCATGGCATGTAAATTTTTCCTCAACAGTTAAAGAAAGGACTTCAAACAAATAGGGAACTGTACTAAATGATACCACACTGAAGTATTTATGGGTAAAATAAACTGATATCTTTAACATACTTTGCAATGCATCAAATATAACAATCATCGATGGATGCATATAGAAACGATGAAAAATATGTGATAAAACAAATATAATACATGTTAGTTGTAGGATCTGAGTAGGAGAGAGGTAGATTTTCACTGTATAATTCTTTCAAAATCTCTGTTATAACATTTTCATAATAAATTGATGGTAAAAATTTTTAATAAGTGATCATATTGTACATATTGTTTTACATTCAGCCCTTTTCAGTTAGCAGTGTAGCATAAACACATTTATTTTTCTATTAGGAAAGCTCCATATCATTCTCCAAATAGCTGCATAGTATTCCATGACATGGGTGTACCAAAATTCATCATATCTCCAATTGTGGATATATGGAATTCACTTTCACACATGCTAAATATGTGATTCTCAAATACAGTAAATAGTGGGTATATATTTTACAACTTGTAAAATGTCATGTGTTCAGAGGAAGGACAGTTAAAAAGCTATAAAAATTTAGGAAGTTATTAAGAACTCCTGTATTCAATACATTCCAGGCATGATGAAGTTAACAAATAGACTCCTGACCTTCTACATCTGCCCAAACCAGTCTTCTAGCAACATTCCAGAATGACTCACTCTTCCTTCCATTTTGTTATAGTTGAGACCTGACTGAATTCTTGCAATTATACCATGCCAATGGGCACTTCAAGGGCATTGGCAGGGAGTGAAGGAAACACACTAGACTCACCTTGGGGATGAGATACCCTCTAAACTGAACGTCCTGTGTCACCGCACGGGGCAGGCTGGTGGGAAGGAGGTCAACGAATCTCTGGATCTCGTGCACCACGGCGTCCGTGTAGGGCATGCTGCTCCTGTCCTGCATGCAGGGGCTGCGGTGTCTCCCAACCACACGGTCAATCTCTTCCCGGACTTTAGCTGATGAGACACAAGTAAAAGTCGATGGGAAACGAAAAAAACACCACTATCCCAAAGACTCTCAATGCAGAGTCAGTATATTATGATTTGCAGATGAAGAGCTAAATTTAGCTTTTTAGGCAAGTATGGGGTTCATAAGAGATACCCAGACCATATGCCCAGCAGAAGAACACCTGAACCTGGACTGGTTCTTTTCTTTACCAACAAATACCCACTCCTACGTCAGTCTGTGCCTGCCCCAGCCTCCATCCCACGGAGTCAAGACCTGCATCACAGCTGAGAGAGTTGTCACTTTTCCTAAGACCCACACATTTTTTTTTCCTCTTTGTTGCAGAGTGACTTTGTCACCATTGGGAACCACTGAACAGATGAAGCTGGAGATACATAAATTCATAATGAGTCTTTCTACATTGGGACTATCATGACTTGCTCATTTCTACTGTCATACCTGTGACCTCTGGATGTTTCAGCAGCAGTAGGAGTCCATATCTCAAGGTTGTGCTTGTTGTCTCTGTCCCAGCCACAAAGAGATTAGTTGCTGTGATTACCAAGTTCTCAATGAAAAATTTAGAATTCTGATTGTGCCTTTCCTATGAATAATGTGATACAATTATGTTACAAATTAATTTGCCAGCATATTTAATCACAATTCATTTAAAGTTACTCAGGAGTGTAAAATTCAGCAAAGCTAAAAATTAGAGAATGTAATATTAGAAGAAACTGTTGTTTAGTCATTCTTCTGAAATTATCATTATTTTACACATTATAAATCTGCATTTAAATCTTCTGTATCCCCACCTCTTCTTTTGTCTTTGTAAATATTTACTTTTTTAAATGTCCTTTGTAATTATTTTAGAAGTACTTGTGATGGAAAGAGATAAAACAGTGTCCAACTGTTACATAGTGACTGCAAAAATTAAATTTTAATTTGTCACCCAACCCTCAACACACCCTCACACAGCCAGGCTTGGTTTATATAATTAAATGTGATTATGAAATGATTAAATATCATTTTTAACAATGAAATATAAGGGTAAAGATGTTGGTTTCACACGTCCTCCTTCTTTCAACATGCGTGTGAGGATGAAGGTGGGACAATATCTTAGGAAGGTTGGAGGAAAGGGGAAAGCATCCAGGTACATGATGCTATTACTGAGGTATTGAACTGGACTTGGGCATGTTGCTATGGAAGGAACACACCTGACACGCATGGGGTCACTGGTTCACTTGACACCTTCAGAATCAAGCAAGCTAAGCAAGCACAGTGTTATCTCAGCTTCTACCACATTCTCTGCATCCCCAAACTTGTGAGAATTTCCATCATGCCAAAATGAAAAATAATCTAGCTATCCTTTAAACTTCATTCTCCCAGAACTCCATACCCTTCAGAACACCAGAAATAGTTTTCCTCAAACACCTCCATGTTTGTTCAAACTGTTATCTAAAAATAATCTAAGATTTCCAACCCAGGACTCAAGTTTCTTCAAAAACACCAACCTCTGTTCAAACTCCTATTTTAGGAAACCCATTTAAACCTCCCTCTTCCATCTCTTTGATAGCCGACACCTCTGGACCTCTATTGCCCATGTCACTGGAAATCCCCTCACCTGTTCCTCATTTTCAATTTACATCCTCATTTTCTTTCAATTTCCTTTCAATATCTAATCAAAGCTAGGGATATACAAGTAGACGTCCTAGGTTATGCTCATTGTTCTTACTCTCCCATACACTATCTCCACTCATCACTGGATAGCATACTGAATTGCATTTCATAGTTGTGCTCATTTCTCCTAAAGAGTACAATGTGCTTGATTATAACTACCTTTTTTCCATTTATTATCAACACCTCCAGATTAGGCACAAGGATTCCTAATTTTTAACCATTCACATTTTAAAACCCATGTGATACATGGTACTGACCCTACAGCAAGGTCTAACTACTTATCAAGTAGTGTTTACCAACTCAGCTAAATGTACTGGACTTATCAATGAATTATATAAACTTGATAGTCAACCATTTGTTCACATCCTACCTTTTCCATTTGGATCAGGAAACAATCAATGTAGTCTTGAGGATTGTTAATATCCAGGGATTGCTGGTGTTCCTTTACTTTCTCTAAAATGAAATTATGTAAGTAATCCATATTTTTAAAAAACTTATTATGACGTCCTGGAAAAATATGTATGAGGATGGGAAACATGTTGCAGACCTAAAAGGGGAAAGTCTCATTTATTCAATGAAAAAGCATTCGAGCACAGCCATATATACTAACCATTATGCTAGGCAATCGCCTATTGCTTGAGAGATAACTTCATACTATATACACAAAACAGTTCTGAACACTGACAGAGTATTTAATGGGGGCATCATAATAAATGATTACAATGTCATTTCCTTCAATCAATTTTCACATTCCTACATCAACATTTTCACAGTAATCCTGAGAACGGGATGGCAGTAATTACACGTGATCCAAATTTTACAGATAAGGACAGAATCTAACACAGTTTTGGGAATTTGTTATAGAACACAAAATTACTCACTGCTCCTTGTACTTAAGGCAATCACTAATACTATACTTTAAAAATGAGAAGGGTCCAAATATATCACAAAATGGAGTTCCATACTTTATACTTGAATTGGCCTTGGACCAAGAGATTAAGTGATTTCTATGGGAGTCACACCATTAATTGAAGTTTAGGAACAGTGCAAGACATAGTATTTCAGGAGAGGGTAAAAGTGTGATATGTACCTATAATTCATACTCACACACCACCATTTGAGCATCCCTGACCCATTTCTGGACCCCTGGTAGCTAGGGCACCAATGGTAGCACGTTACTCTCTAGTCATATTTTACATCTTTATATAAGTATCTGTTGCCCCAAACTTCCCTTTTCTCCACATCACAAAGTAGGGTGTTGCAGTCCTGCATTACAACCAGGTAGAACATTATCCCTGCTTCACAGTAGAAGAGTAAAGACGTCTGATTAGGGGACCTGTGAGGTGTTCACAAGGATTGGATGCTCACTGAGGACTGTAGGCATGTGCCTGGAGAGCCCAGAGTCATCTATGTGGACATGGGGACAATGGACACAGTGAAAACATCACCAAATAGGGAGCCAGTGGACTTGGCTCCATCCCTAGTTTCCACTCGAGCTTCTTGCATGACCTACCTTAAAACTTTGCTTAGCATTTCTGGGCATTAGTTTCTTTATTCATAACATTCAAAGATTGGAATAAACGATCACCAGAGATTTTCTAAGACATATACTCTATCACTTTAAGCTCTGAGCAATGTTTGTTGTTCAGATACTGTATATCATAGCTTGGTCCGCAAAGAATTTTGAATTTTCCAGCACAAGAGCATAAATAGTTCCTGAAGAAAAAGGCCTTAACCTCACCTGGATCCATTGTGAGCTCAAAATCTTGAAATTCTCATTGAATGTGTTCATTAAATTAAGAAAACACTCATCATTATATTCAAAGCGATTTTTAAAAATGATGGAGCAGATCACATTGCAGGGAGCACATGCCAGGATAAAAGTGGGATCACAGGGAGAACCTAAACAGATAGAAATATTTTTATTAATTAATAGAAAGAATATAACTTATGGTTTATTGAGATAACAGTACATTTATCTGTTAGAAGTTCTGAAGTAATTACCACCTGAAAATCCCATTTTTTAAAAGGGCTATTAAAGCAAACATATCCTTTTACCCCAAACTGAACTAACTGTTCCATCCTAACCAATGCATTGATATTTTCCAAACATCCACTTAACTCATCTTTTTTTTTTTTGACTTTCAGGAGTGAAACTAGGGTGAGACGAGCAAAGCATTCCTCTTGAGTACAAAATTTAAGGAGGCAGCAAAATCTCAGCAATTAGGAAAAATCTTATTTTATGCAATATTTCAAAAAATCAAAATTAATGCCAAAATAAATGACAAAGTGAATATCAACAATTTCTGTTTACTTAATGGTCATATCTTTCATAAGATAAAGGTAGTTGTAATATTTCAAACTGAAAACTTGGTAAATTACAACTCATAATTCCAAGATAAATATTTTATTTATAACAAAAACAGAATTTATCCTAATTTTACTTTCTTGATTTTAAAGGAAGCAAAGCCATCAATAATATTTTCATTAAAACCATTAGCCATTAAAGAGAATAACCATCAAAACCTCAATATAGGGGGTGGGCATGTTTTCTGTGGCTTCAGGCTCCAGTATGGCTCAGCCTGGCACTGCTGACTTACTCACACTATCTGTAACCCTGTGAATCTGCAGGCAAAACAAACACATATTAAGTGAAGCTATTTTTAATATCCCTTATGTGGATAAGAAGATGGCAGCAGAGGGAGCTACTGCCCCACAATAACAGCTCGCCCACAGGCAGAAACAGTCTGAAACAACTTTCTGGGGCTCTGGAGGCCAGGGGAGCGCTCCTTAGCACTCAGGGAAGAGCAGGACAAAGAGACTGAGAAACTGCGGTAAAAAACTGTTGAGTAACTTTTGCACAGCAGCCAGGTGCCCACACCCCACTCTCGAGGAGAGACAGCAGGGATCTGGTCCCTGACTAGTTCTGCAGATGAAAATGGACATCAAAACCCTTTTCCCGAAGAATGGGGTGAGAGAGGGTATGGCTGAGCACTGATCACGGCTTTTGATCAGCAAATTGAGTCTCTGGGTCTCAGCTCTGAACTGCAGTTTCAGTCCGCCCTGCACAGGGAAGAACAACCATTGTTTCAACCCGCCCCTGATAGAAGCAAAGAGATGGAGGTTTAAAGATGAGGGCTTCCCAACACTGCAAAGTTCACTGCAGTCTGCCATCTGCTGGGCCAACCATGAAAGTGCAGCTCTGGGAAGCTGACCCAAAGGCTTTAAGGCCCCTTTCCTGACTCCGCCCAGGGCTTTCTGGCACTGATCTGCATCCCCTTCGTGGGTCCCTGCCCCTGCCTTAGCTGGGAAATCTTCCCTGGGAAAGTCCTCTCCAGGGTGACCCTCCTCCCACAATCTGCCCTCCAGGTAAAAGCTGCTAGAGCCAGACACAGTGAGTTGTTGTAAGTTGTCACATTTGTCCATAATTTGGGGTTTCATTTTCATTTTACAAATGAACTAATTTAGGCAAAAAATGTAGTAGAGTGAATCTATAAAATGACATTGTTGTGAACAACCATTCAATAATCTGAGATGTAAAAGAACTAATTCTTACAATCCATACATGTAGAAAGAATTAGATGACTTGAGCTATTATGCATTGTGAAAAACTATTAGACATTGAAGAGTTAACTGGCCTTGTGCCAGCTTCCCTTCTAGATTATTTAAAAATAAAAAAAAAAAAGACCGAGCTTCTAAAGAAAGTTGTATGTTACCTAAAGGAGATATTTTGAAAGGATTTGAGACATTTCTTTATGTTTCTCAGGTGAAAATTTTCCTTACACCCTTTCTTCTTACTTACTTACACCCTTTCTTCTTACTTATTTCTATTTACTTAAAACTAAGGATGGGCGCATTTGAATTCCAATATGATAGTCAGAATCACAGAATGAATCAAACCTCGGGCGCCACTGAACTCTCAACAAAGTCTTAGAGTTGGCAATAGGAGGGAAATAATCATACTAATGTTCTCATTCATAATAGCCAACAAATACAGTTAAAAACAAAAATAATTAAGCTGAACTGAGAACACAGTTAAATTTCAAACAGTGAGGAGATGGTAAGTACTATGAGTGGCAGATTAAATCTTATCAGAAGTAATGTTCTTACACCAGTATTATGCATGCGTATCTTTCATAACTTTCCATATATTCTTGAAATATATGAAACAGAACAGTAGTGAATAATTAAAGCACTTATATTACTAATTTATTATTTTAAAACTATGCTCTTCAAGGATAGCTCTAACCTGTCTGTTTTTGGAGGATCAGCAAGCTTAGAATGGTTTTTATATTACTTAGTGGTATATTTTAAATAGTTACAGGTCCAATGTCACAAAGTACAAACATGATATCCCTCATTTTGCCTCTTGGTTCCAAAGCCTAAAATTCTTACTTGCTGGCCTCTTATATGTAATATACTGGTTGGCTGGCCCAAGATTTTGTTTGCCCCTGTATTTGGTGATAATAAAAATATATCTCATAATTTCTTACATTCAGGATATTCTGAGTAAAAAAAATCAAAGCTTGAATAATGATACAAAGAAATGAGGCTTTTATATCCTCACTGTACCTACAATCACACGGGCACCCACATAGAGAAGCTTCCTGCCCCCCAGCTGAGGGCTAACTTAGCCATTCCTCAGAAAGGTCAGCAGCTGCTGCAGTTCTCCCCAGGCCGTAGCAGAGGAGACATGAGTGTGGTGAGGTCGTGACAGAGGAAAGAGTCACCCACCGTTGGTCTTCCTCAGCTCCTCCACAAGGCAGCGGGCTTCCTCCTGGACGCGGTCCTCAATGCTCCTCTTCCCCATCCCGAAGTTCCGCAGGGTCATGAGCGAGAAGCGCCGCGTTTGCTTCCACATTTCTCCACTGGTGAAAAGGATTCCTACCAGGATGGGAAACAGGAGAAAATCCTCCCTCAAAGGTGTGGGGATCAGAATAATGGCCCCGCACGTCTCCACCTCCTAAACCTGGAACCTGTGACCATGTTACCTGACACGGCAATGGGATTTGTGGATCTGACTATGTTAAGGCCCTTGAGTCGGAGAAAATATCCTGGTTTATAGGGTAGGTGTAATCTAAACATACAAGTCCTTAAATGCTGAGAGTTTTTGCCGGTTGTGGTTAGAAGATGTGCCTACAGAAAAGTTGGATACATTCAGACTGTAAGATAACAAATGTGTGAAGTTTTAAGCCATTAATTTTGGGGTAATTTGTATTAGCAGGCATAGAAATCTAGTACAATATGGTGTTCCAGGAAAGAGGTCCTAGGAGGGAAGACCTGGCTGGCATGCCCATGTGCCAACCTCTGCCAGAGATGCTCCAACTGGCATTTGTAATGGTCCCACCACCCACAATACACACACATACTACAGGAGGCCTCTTTCCTCCATTGTCATATCTAAACCTCATCAAACCAAAAGCAATACTATTGTCCCCACTGAACAGATGTGACACTGAGGCTCAGAGAGGAAAATACCTGGCCCAAGGTCTCACCATCAATTCTTTGATGAATTCTCTCCTGAAATCTGATCAACCAGAAATTTGCACTGGAGGAGGATTTTCTGCAGGGAATTTTGCTGAGAAGGGGTAAGTTTACTCAACCCTTGCAAAGACATTTTACTCTTACTCCATATTTTTGAATTTGTAAGGGCCAAGTAAGCTTCCTTCAGGCAGGAGAACAGGAAATTTTGCAGGACAGAGCTATGAGAACTCTATGGAGGAGCAACTCCCATCTCTCCTCAGCTGTCAGGAGCTGGGCAGGTTCACTAGGGATCCAGGTCTGAACAGTACAACCAGCTCCAACATTATCATGTCCAGTGCTGTCCTGCCTACAAAACAGGGCCTATCTCATTCAATCCTCAAAGGAGACCTGGGAAATGGGTGCTAATACTATTCCCATTTTTACACATGAATGTGTAAGACAGAGAATCATGAAGGAACTCACCCAAAGTTACACAGCTGCAAACGCAGACCAGATAGTCAAGGAAGCCATATAGGTGGACTCGAGGGTCTGCCTTGTCAACCATGGTTATAGGATGCCAGTTCCAAAAGGAGGGGAAACTGCTTCATGTGACCATTAAGATAACCTGGTCCCACATCCACCCTAATCTGGACTGAACAAATGCCCATTTTAAGAACTTTTAAGGCTACTTGCTTAGCTCCACTCCACATGGTAAATTTTATTCATCTTTTCATAACAGATGATTTAAGACCAGGTTAGGGAAGTTCTTGGTCTTAGTGTAATTGGTGTAAATAATTTCAGTGTAAATAGCCTGCAACTATCACAGCTCTCATTGGTCCAGTCTAGGGGCAGGGAGGGGTACTTAAGGGAGGGACAAGATAACCTCCATCCTTTCTCTGGTCATGCCCCACCATTCTTTGCTTCTACTTAATCCTCTCCTTCTACCTCTTTACCCTTATCCCTAATTGTCCAAAATTAAAAACTGAGTTATATTTTCCCATGTTTCGAAAGGATCCAATGATCTCTGGTGGAAGATGGTGGAGTAGGAAGCTATAGAACTCACTCCTCCTACAAAAACAGCTACTGGACAGGCAGAAACCGTCTGAAACAACTGTTCTGAGGCTCTGAAGGCCAAGGGAGCACTCTACAGCATCCAGGGAAGAGCATGACAAGGAGATTGAGAAGCTGTGGTTACAAAAAACTGAGTAACTCTCTTGAAAGTGGTAGCCAGTAGCCATCCCCCTCCCGCGAGGTTTGTCGCCTCGGGTCTGGCCCCTGGCTGGCTGCTGCAGATGGAGAGAGACCTGGAAGCTCCTTCCCAGGAGCGAGAATGGAGTTGTGTGTGTGGCAGCGGAGGGAAAGTATAGATGGCGGAGGAAAAAGTATCTGAGGAGGGCCATCTGCTGGGCAGGAGAGGAAAATGCAGGCAGTCTAATTAATGGGAGAAACATTTGGAAACCACATTTCCAATAAGGGGTTTTCTTTTTCTGTTTGTTTTGGATGCTTTATGGTGGGGGTCACATTTCAGTCTTTTTCCATGTGAGTATCCCCTTGTGCAGCACCATTTGTTGAACTTCTGTTTGTTTTGGTTTTTCGTTTCTTTGTTCGCTTGTTTGTTTGGGAAGTGCATGGGCTGGGAATTGAATGTGTGTCTCCCACATGGAAGGCAAGAATTCTACCACTGAACTAACCCTGCACCCCCACTGTAAGGGTTTAGGATCCAGAATATACAAAGAAATTCTATAACTCAACAATAAAAAGCAACTCATTTTAAAAATGGGCAAAATGCTTGAATGACATTTTTCCAAAGAACAAATACAAATGACTAAAAAGCACATGAAAAGATATGCAACATCACAAGCTAACAGGAAAATAAAAATCAAAACCATAATGGGTCATCATTTCACACTTACTAGAAAGACCACTATTAAAAAATAACAGAAAATTACAAGTGTTGGAGAAGATGTGGATGATTCATTCATTGGCAGTTCCTCAGGAAGCTAAGAATAGAATTGTCTTATAATCCAGCAATCCAGCCTTATAATTAATGTTATTAATTATATACCAAGAAAACTGAAAGCAGAGATGTGAACAGATATTTTCACACCTACATTCATGGTGGCATTATTCACAACTGCTAAAAGATGGGAACAACTCAGGTGTCCATCAACCAATGAATGGATAAACCAAGTGTGGTACATTCATGCAATAGAATATTATTCAGCTATCAGATGGAAAGAAGTTCTTCTACAAGGTTCAGCTGTAAGAAGGAATGAAGTCCTGTTTCATGTGACCACATGGATTAACCTTGAGGATATTATGTTGTGTAATAAGCCATACACAAAAGAACAAATACTGTGCAATTGCACTACTATGAACTAATTATAATAAGTAAAGTCACCGAGTTAGAATCTAGAATAGAGGTTACTAGGAGGTAGAATGTGGATAGAAAATGGGGAACTTATGCTTATTTGTGCCGAAATTCTAATTAAGTTGACTGTAAAAGTCTGGAAATGGATAGGGGAGGCAATGAAAAGTCATTGTGAATTTAGCAGCACTGAACTATGTGTATGAATGTCATTGAAAGGGCAAGTTTAGGGTCATGTATGTCACTAGAAGGAAAGCTAGAGGATAAAATATGGCACTGTAGAGCACAGTGAGCCCATTGTGGATGATGACTCCGGTTAATATACAAACAAAAGAATGTTCTTTCATGAACTCTAACAGGTGTCCATCACTATTACAAGGTGCTAATAATAGGGTGGTATATGGGAAAAATATGTCCAATGTAAACTATGGATGACAGTTAAGAGTAACATTTAATATTCTTTCCTCAATTGCAACAAAGGTACTAAACAATGCTAAGTGTCAACAATAGGGGGCTAAAAGGGATATGGAGTTCTTCTTTTTGGAGTAATAAAAATGTTCTAATATTAATTGTGGTTATGGATGCAAAATTCTGTGATTTTATTGAGAACTATCGATTGTATACTTTGGATGGATTGAATGGTATCTGAATTTATCTCAGTAAAAATGCTTATTAAAAAATCTTGGGTGGTGGTGCGATGGTGGTTCCGCAGGCAGAATTCTCATGCACCATGACAGAAACCTGAGTTTGATTCCTGATGCCAGCCCAGCAAAACGAAAAAAAGAAATAAACTAAATTTAAAAAATCAGTATTCTATTAGTGGATCGTTTCCTGCTGTGTGGTATTCTGAGATTTGAATATGAATTTAATCTGGTCTTGTGTGTGCTACTACTACTACACACACACACACACACACACACACACACACCTACCAAGTCCTTGTTGAGCTTTTTCTAGCACTGTGGAAGTTCCCCTTCCAGAAAACATCTCTCCATGGTCAATCAGAGCTTCCTTCACGGCTTCATACCCATGCAACACCAAGGTGGGCTTCATGCCCAAATGCACTGTGAACACGGGGCCATAGACTTTGGCTAGCTGGGAAATAAAAAAACAGGGAAAATGTTAATCATAAAGGCATCTCTTTGGCCTGAAATGGTTGTATGTAATTCAGATTGATATCACTTTGAACCACTGATTTCTTAATCTGTACCCACAATATCAAACATTTCTTTTATATATAGACTCCATAATCTGTTATTCACGGGATGCCCAGTGTGTGCTAGACATAAGTCTAGGAACGTGGTAGAAACCCTATTCCAATCATGCTTTTAACAAACTCTCAAGAGAAGGTTATCTATCCCTATTCTACATATGACAAAACTGAGATTGAGAGAGTTTATGGATCTGACCCAGGCATAACTCTAAAAAAGTAGAAAAGCAGAATTCAAATCCTGTTTGGCCCAACTAAACTAAGGAATGTGTCATCTCCTGGTGCCTGCCTGGGAACTAGTGCCCAAGCTGACAGTCCAGAATCATCAGGAAGTGCTTTCAAAATGCATGTTGCTGGGCTCTGGCCCCTGAAATTCAGATTCAGTAGAGCTATGATGAGCCCTATAAAACTCTATTTTAAATATTCACCCAGACCCAGTTTGAGAACCCCCGGTGGGACCAACGCAGAAAAAGTATGAGGACAGCGATGGTTGTTTAGTTAAATGCAGCTACAGGAAGACAACTTCTTCCCTCCTCCAGCATCTGCACCCCAGAGCCCTCTGCAGGATATGTCACCCCCTGATTGATTAGCTCACTTCCTCTGGCACTAAAGCCTGGCTCTTTCCTTGATTTCAACCATAATTTTCATCCTTTGAAACGTTTTTTGTAACAAATCTCAACAAAACACACTGCTTTAGAGGCAGTCTGAGGAAATGGGGCTGGGGAGGCCTTTGCAAAGAGATCTCTTTTGAAATATTTTAAGGTGTCATATTAACAGTTACAACTGCATATATATAAAATCACAAGAATAATGCATCCACACTGAGTTGGAAAATCATTACTTATGTGATTAATACATGCTAAGCAATTTACCACACCCTTTAACATTAAACTCCCAAATGGTTTATTGCATGGAAGAGGCAATAAAAGGTTTTATTTAATATAAAAGAGTGTATATACTATAGAGTTTGTAAACAATAATGATTGACTTAAAGCCTGGTTTCTTTATGTTATCACCATGCCCCCAGGAATTCTATACAATATCAGTGATTGAATGCATCTCCCTGCTGGGAACACTGTTCCTAACCTTCCCAGCTTCTTGATACACCAATGCAAGAGGAAATACACCTTTTTGAACAAAAATATACAAATCACAGAGACTGCCGTTCCATAACCATGGAAAAATCATTGAAAGCAAAGCCCTAATGTGGCCATTTCGCACATCACTGTTTCTATTCTTTCGATCTATGCTTTCTATGTCTTACTTCCCTAAACCACATTACTTTATTCAATTACGGTTGACAATGACCAGTCTGAAAATTAGCATTACAATTACTCAGTAATACAATGATCCTTTTAACAATTGGCTTCTGGGAACACATTTCATTTAGCAGTGCAGAGCTATGATACTTTCCCCTTCCAAGCCACTGAAAGAGCTTCAGGCATACTTACATTGCCTAGGGATTTGCTGAAGTTCTTCAGATTTAACTGGAGGAGATTTCCAATAATTGGAAGAGGAGTGGGGCCAGGAGGGAGCCTCCCTCTCCCATAGCTCTGTTTCAGGAGTGAAAGGAGGACCAAACACGAGAGACACAGCAGTAGGACCAAAATTGGATCCATCGGAACGTTTCCTTTCTCCTACGGCAGCTGGTAAACTTGGAACTGAATGCCTTATAAACACCCAGTGCCCCCTTGACCTGTGCTCTACCAATCATTGCAGTGGCTGATCACCTACATCAACTTAGGTCTTTTCCAAGTGGACTTTGGCTGGCCATTAAATATAAAATGAGTGCATCTCTACGAATTTGGAGGAAGTATAAAGTACAGAAGATTTTAGTTAAGAAAGAAAAAGAAAACCTGTTTTTCTCAAAAGAGAGGTTTCAGTTGAGTGGATGTTCTTGAGTTATCCCAAATATTATCTGGGTTTTATCTGAAACTCAAATGTACCTGGATGTAGTGTATACTCATTTGCAAAATCTGGCAGCTTTAGACAGAAATTCAGGCATTGATAAATTTATTAATAATCTCCCAGATGATTGCAATATGAGCAAGGATGAAGAACCACTCAGTAGAAGAGATGACTATTTTTATTAAATGCTAGTATTCTGAATTCTTATGATGACATATTAGGATGAGATAATATTTAGAGCAAAACATGTGATTAAGTCCTTGCTTTTAAAAAAGGAATCTTTCTCTTACGTCTTCAGCTAAAACTGTAATGCCTTGTCCTTGAAAATAGATATCTTTTGAAATATTATAAGGTGCTATTGGATATATTAAAAAAATAGCAAGAATAATGCATTCACACTGAATGGGAAAAATTGTTTTTTGCATAATCACTATGTGTTAAGCAATTCTCTACACGCTTTCCCATTGAACTCCTCAGATAAACCTGGAGAATGAGTATCATTGTATTTATTTTATAAATGAGGGAAAAATATGGAGACTTTCCCACTGACAACTAGTGCAATGCAGGGATTTGAACTAGCCATTTGGGCCCCATTGAAGGGCACCATCTAATGCATCCTAGCTGCCAGGAGCACAATATTAGTAAACAAAAATCATCAGTTACAATGAAAGTACCACCCACTTATGCCTTTCACACCAAATTCTGATACACTGGGTCACAAGTGCTCATAAGAATCCAAACAAACAGCCAAGGGGCTGATTGCTCCCTTCCCCATCACAGTGGAGTTGAAATTAGCTCAGCCCAATATAGAGAGACCTGGCTTCAGAGAAAGTCAGCGGGGAAGACTGAGAGACAAGGGCTTTTCCCCTTCCCAGTGTCCTCACCAAACCCCACCAATGACTTCTGTGAAGCAAGGAAAAGAGGTTCTAGGGAAACAGCACTATGTGGCCTTAGTGGGGAGATGGGAGACAGGGAATACTCCCTCCACGTGCTGACCTGGGAGACAACACGAGGGACCCTGGTGAGCTAAATGTAACACAACTGAATCCCAACACTTCACACCAAGCTCCTAATGGTAACACAGATTTTGTTTTCAAAGATTTTTTTTTTGTAAAGGACTGTAAGATTTGTTTTCAAACATTTTGAGAAATTATTTTTAAAATACAATATTACTTTGGTATTTTCAAAGTGTTTTTATCACATATTACTACAAGGAACTGGGCAATGTACAAAGCATTTTTACATCTTTTATCTCTTTTGGTCATCAAAATGGTTACCTCCAAAAACTATTCCCATTTTTAGAGGTGATGAAAGAAAACCTCAGGTATTCAATGCCTTCCCAAGAACACACAATCTGTGAAGGGCAGAGGTCAGGCTTGGACCCAATCTCTGCACTATTGGATTTTCCAATCCTGGTAACACATTAATTTAAGAGATTAACCAATATTTTCTGAGAATCTTATCTAACACAGTACTGTATAATTCATTACGAATTGTAACTTTCAAAATAACAGTAACTGTTAAGAATGCAACACCAGTTGGTTAAAATGTAATTTACAAAAGTTTGGAAAAAACAAATTTACTAGCTCTCTTTAGAGCAATCTTTTCTTCCCTGACTACTGAGTCTCTGCTCTGCTTTTCTCTTCTTGAAGTAATGTTCCTTCAGTATCCTATCACAAATATTTCACAACTTTAGGGACCTCAGAGATACTGTAGTCAAATCCCTCACTATCATTATTAAGTAACTGCTGAGTCGGCAAGGTGAAGTAAAAACGATGCATCAGAACAAGGACAAGTACTTGAAATCTGGGTTTCCAAGCTCCACACACTGGCATTGAGACCCTCAGCACCTTTCACAATCAGCTCACAAGAACCCAACAGCCAGCTACAGAATATTGGAGAAGTCTTCCCTGGAAATCTAAATATCCCCAGAGAAACAACTTCCATATGATGATATTTAGATAGAAAGGGTCCATCTAAAGTGGACAATGAATTGATCTTTCTATCCCTCTCTTTAGGGATATTTGGGCTATGGCCATTCTAATTTTTCCATGTTGGTAAGGTCTGTCAAAAATATAAAGTAGGGAGATGGAACTATCTGATGTTCTAGAGATGCTGGGCCATCTAGGTTTCATGAGTTAGGTGGTCCAGGGACCTATTTGGAGGTTGTAGGTCTCTAGAAGGTCACTCTAGTGCATGGAACCCTTGTGGAATCTTACAAATTGCCCTAAATGTTCTTTAGGGATTGGTTGGAATGGTCCTGGTTGGGGGTTAGCAAGTTATGATAGGTAGCAAGGTCTAACTGTCTCATATTGCTAGGGAGATTTACACCCATAGGAATCATGTCCCACATAGAGGACAGGACACACCTCCTGAGCTGCCTTAGAGTGAGAGGTCACATATGAGCAGCAAAAGAAGCTCTCTGTGGGTGACTCTTTGGCCTAATTTCAATTAGGCTCAGTCTATCCTTTCTAGGAATAAGCTTCACAGGGGCTATTGATAAAGAGTTATCAATAATATGGGATAGGGAGGTGGAACTATTTGATGTTCTGGAGAGGCTGGCCCAAGACATCTCCATTTTGTAAAGAGCCAACAGAGCCAACAGAATACACACAGCAGGAGAACTTTGGAGATACATAAAGAAAACACCCAGGGAAGCCGTGGAAGAAGTCTGGAGAAAAAGCTGGCAGATGTCACCATGTGCCTTTCCAGCTGAGGGAGAAACCAGAAACATCATCGTCCTTCTTGAACCAAGGTATCTTTTCTTGGATGCCTTAATTTGGACATTTTCATGGCCTTAGAAATGTAAACTTGCACTTAACACACTCCTCTTTTTGAAAGCATTTCCATTTCTGGTATATCGCATTTTAGAAGCTTACAGACGAGAACACTAGGATACCGTGCTTTCTGCTCCCCACCGTTCACGTGGACCCACGACTTAGGGGCAGGGTAGGGTGGTGATGATGGGAACAGACTCCTGAGCCACCTGTGGGTTTGACCCTAGATCTAGGACTGACTGTCCTTGGGACACTGGCAACATCAGTGAAAGTCTCTGTGTTCCAATGTTTCCATCTGTTAAATGAGAATGGATTGTTACTGTCCTTACCTCACTGGGTTTTGATAAGTCTAGAATCAATCGAGGTGTGTAAACTGTTTAGAACAGTACCTGGGACATAATCAACAATTCCCTATGTAACAGACAAAAATGATTTACTTTCTCATATCAGATCATGATATAGATGCATCGTGATTTATTTAAGCAGTCTCCTAGTGAAGAACAGGTAAATTATTTCTCACCTTTATCTCAAACTCCTGCAATGTATATACTTCACATATTTCTTTGTGCACATACTGAATATATCCAAGAAATGAATCCTAAGAATTTGAATTACTACATAGATCAAGTTAAACTGTTTAAATTTTTAAATGTGATGTATTTGTAAATATTTTAACAATGCTACAGGATTTTTTAGGGTATTTTTTAAGATACGTTCTACAAAAATCATGCAGGAAATACAAATTTCCCATATACCCATCTCTATTAATGAATACTTTGCATTTGCATCTACCCTAATAGAATTACAATATTGAGTGACTGATTTCAACACGTTCAGAGCTCTAAGATCACTAAGTGATCTGCCTGCACGTAGAAAGTGCTCTACATATGTCTGTTGACTACAACAGGTCTTTTGGGAGGAGAAAGGTGCCAACAGAAAATGAAAACATGGGATAAACGGGCCCAGGAGATGCAATATGAGGAGGCTTAGGACAGAAACGGTTACAATTTCCAATGAGATGGTCAGAGTAGGCTTCATTAGAAAGTGACAACTGAACAAAGTACCAAAGGGCCTTTTCCAACCATCTCCTCAATAATACTCTATATGATAAAATGCTGTTCCTCCTTATCATTCAAGTAGGTGAAATATAGTCAGTTATATATTTCATTTAGCTTTTTATGGGTTTTTTCATATGCTCACTAATCGTCTGCATTTTCTTTTCTGAAACGTGCCTACGGAAACCATGACTCTGCGGTTGAATTGTCCTTACCGCGATACTGTTAAGTTACAAACATCAAGCTGCAAGATAATGTGACTAACATGGACCCACCTGAGTAAATGGCCGCCCGTCCACAGCACTGGGCACACGTGTGCCTGTGTGTATGTGCTCCAGCCAGCCCTGGTCTCCTCTGGGATGAGAGCTGGGGCAGAGAAGGGGCTGCTACCTCCCTCTATTTCATATCATTCTAAAAGGAGAGAGGAAAGAAAAGAGAAAATACTTCTGTTTCCCAATGTTCGAGAATAAACCTTCAGTTCTTCCTTAACATAACATGAATATCACTACAATTTAAAATTATAGAAAGGCCAGTTGTCCACACATTGCAGGCAAGATAGAGCTGAAGACTACCTGACCATAACATCAAATTGCTATTGCTGTCATAACGCTTGTGAACATAGTGTGGGAAAATTTACAAAATAATAAATCCTGTAAATTGCTTCAAAACTAGGCATGAATTTGGAGTGGGAGGGAAAAATAACACATAGCAGTTTATTAAACCATATGGATGCATAGTATACTCTGTGTATCATTTCTGAAAACTAAAAAGTAATTGAAATTAAAATTAAAATGTAATTCGAATATTATATATAGAAGAGACTACCAATGAGGAGGTAGGTGGGTGATTGATGGAGAGCAAAATAATTAAAATAATTCCCCCCATCCCTTATTCACTCAATATACCCCTACAAGTTGGTGCTTGTCTTTGAAATATATTTATATGAAAATGTTTAGAATAATGCAGAAACATTTTAATTTTTAATCTCTTTACAGACTATATTTTGGAATTTAAACATATGTAGAATTAAAACATATGACAAGAATATTATAAAAATGGGATGCATGAAAAATCAATATACCATTGTATTACGCTTGATGTAATATAGTGTTATTTCAACATCAACCACAATAAGTTAATGATATATAACGTAAACCATTAAAACAAAATGAACAGAAAAAGTAGATATTTGAAATGAGATAGAATAAAAAAATACACAATTGAACCCAAAGCATGCAGGTGAAAACAAAAATATATAAACAAACAAATGAAATGACTAAAATCAAAACTAATAGTTTTCAATGACAAAAAATACATACAAAATATAAATGGTCGGTTCTGGGAAGATGAGGGAGCAGAGTAGACTGAAATCACCCCTGGTCTGTGGGATAAGATAGGGAGTGGGAGAGAATGACTGGGACTGCAATTCTGGGGAATAAGTCATTGAAGAGGGTCTTCAGGGTGTTTTGGGGAGGAGAGAGGTAGGGGGATCAGATCGTCAGGGATCCCCATTGTAGGTGGCCCCAGTGTGTGGGGTGGGGTGGATTGGAAGAAACCAACCTCCCTCTGATCCAGCCTGTCCCGGCTGCTGACTGAGGAGACCTCCCTGAGCAGCACCCTCGGGGACCACAGAGGTGGCCCCGCTGTCTGCTGTGAAGAGCCACACCCTGCAATGCTGGAGTGGTCACCTGGCCAGGTGCTAAAAACAGGCACAGTGCTGCAGGTCAGCTGCTCCCCTCCACGGGTGCTGATCTGCTCCCCCATCCCATGCACCAGGTCCAGCTGATCTGCCGTTGTGGACAGAGAGCGTCCCCCAATGTGATGCATGTAATCTCCCCAGCTGCTACCTTAGGCACGTGCCTGAGGGGAGAAGACATCTAAGGAGAGCCACCAGCTAGGGAAAGCGCTGACTACAAGAAAGCTGACTCCCTATATTCCTAGGCACTTTTTTCTTTTCCTCTTTTTTCTGATTATATGTACATATAAGGAATATATATATATATATATATACACATATACATGTACATACATTCTTTATAGGCAGCATTATTATTTTCATTTTTATATATGTATTAAATATTTACGTTTTCTGCTGATTTTTATTTCTTATTTCTATTTTCTTATTACATTATCTTATTTATTTATTTTTCTTTAATTTTTATTTTCTCTCCCTTCTGTGGGACAGTTTGAGTTCATTCACAACATACCTTGGTTTATCTCCTTTTGACTTTGGTGTAGTGTTTTTTTGTTGTTGTTATTGGGCTTTTTTCATATATATTAAATATTTATTTTATTACTATTATTTATTTATTTAACCTTTTTTGGTTGTTCATGGACCAGGTATTGAGCCCAGGTCTCTTGAGTGGCGGGCAGGCAGGTATGTTACCACTGAAGTACACTTGTACTTCAAGTCTACATGTAATAGACACTCAAGTAAAACTACACCCTATGAAGTACCGCATACTAGTTTCAATAGACCTCCAAGTAAAATTATATCCCCTATATGAGATCTGGGCCTTCATTTTGTGGGGAATTACCAACAAACCAAGTGCAAAGGGAAATCCTCAATGGAAAACCAAGTAAATAAAATGTTTAGATAATTGAAGGAAACCAATGTACAAAATAACCTTATTAAGATAAGCAAATGCCCCAAACACAACAGAAAATCACAGAGCCCGTGCAGATCCAAGGGGAAATGACAAAGCCAAATAAACAAATCAAAGCACCAGAGAGAACAGAGGATGTGGAACAACTATTCAAGGATATTTATAAAGAAATGAAGGAGATCTGGGAGACAATAAAAGAGCATAAAGAAGAAAATGAAAGATACATAGAAAAATGGTAGATCTTTCTGACATGAAAGATACATTAGACCAAACTAGAAATATACTAGAGATACACAATAGCAGATTCAAAAAGGCCAAAGGAAGAACAAGTGAGCTAGAAGACAGAACTATTGAACTAGAGCACATAAAAGGACAAATAGCAAGAAAGATGGACAAATGGAACTAGATCTCAGGGAAATGATGGAGAACAGGAGGCAGACAAGTATAAGAATCATTGGTGTCCTAGAAGGAGAAGGGAAGAATAAAGGGCTGGGAAAAGTAGTTGAAGACATAATTGGGAAAAACTTTCTAACCCTTATAAAAGACATAAATACATGAATCAAAGAGGCCCAATGAACACCAAACAGAATAAATCCAAATAAGCCTACTCCAAGACACAGACAAATCGAACTACCAAATATTGAAGAGAAACAGAAAGTTACTGAAAACAGCACGAGGAAAGCAATCTACTACATGCAGGAGAAAACACATATGACTAAGTTTGCAATATTCAACAGCCACCATGGAAGTAAGAAGGCAGAAGTATAATACATTTAAGATGCTGAATGAGAAAGATTTCAGGCCAACAGTTCTTTATCCAGCGCAGTTGTCCTTCAAAACTGACAGGGAGATTAAAATCTTCAAAGACAAACAAAAACTAAGAGAACTAGTCAACAAGAGACCTGTTCTACAAGAAATACTAAAGGGAGTCCTCTCAGCTGAAGAAATAGTCAGAAGAAGGAGATGTGAAGGAGGGCATAGAATTGAAGAATACAAGTATCAGTAATTGAAAGAGTAAAAAGGGAGAGAGGGAAAAAATAGAGAGAGATGTGACATAAAACTTAAAGAATAAGATGGTAGATTCAAGAATGACTTTAACAGTCATAACTTTGAATTCTAATGGACTAAACTCACCAATGAAAAGACACAGCTAGGTAGAATGAATCAAAAATATATAATCTGTCTATACACTGTTCACAAGAGACACATCTCAGAACCAAGGACACAATTAGATTGAAAGTGAAAAGATGGAAAAAGATGTTCTATGCAAGTTGTAACCAAAAGACAGCAGGAGTACTACACTAACATCAGATAAAAGAGACTTTAAATGTAAATAGGTCATAAGAGACAAAGAAGGACACTGCACATTAATAAAAGGGACAATTCACAAAGAACAAATAATAATCAGAATTAATTTTATGCTCCCAAACAAGGACCTCCAACGTATATGAGGCAAATATTGGCAAAAACTGAAAGGAGGTATAGACATTTCAACATTAAAACTGGGAGAATTCAATACACCTCTCTCCTCCATAGATGGAAGAATCAGACAGAAGATCAACAAGGAAACAGAGAACTTAAACATTCTGATAAACGAATAAGACTTAACAGACACAGATAGAATATTATACCCCAAAACTCCAAGATATACATTCTTCTCTACTGAACATGGAATGTTGTCCAGACAGATCATATGCTCAGACACAAACTGAATTTTTATAAATTTAGTAAGACTGAAATTATCCAAAGCACTTCCTCTGACCACAATGTAATAAGGTTGGAAATTAATAATCACCAAAAACAGTAACCTTCACAAATATATGGAGATTAAACAACACATTCTTAAATAACCATTGGGTTAAAGAAGAAATTCCTAGAGAAAACAATAAATGTCTGGGGATGAATGACAATGAGAATTAAACATATCAGAATTTATGGGATGCAGAAAAGGCAGTGGTAAGATGGAAAGTATTCCCCTAAATGCATATATTTAAAACAAGAATGAGCAAAACTCAAGGACTTTACTGCTTACATGTAGAATTTAGAGAAAGATCAGCAAACTAACCCCAAAGCAAATAAAAGAAGAATAATAGCAAAGATGAGCAGAAAGAAACAACCTAGAGAAAGATCAACAAAACCAAAAGTTTATTAAATAGGAATCAATGAATCCCCACTGAAAATATTAGGTAGAAAACTAAATTAATTAATTAATTAATTAAAGGAAAAGGGGGGACTCTTCTCACCAGTAGAATGATGACTGGTAAGTGCAATGAGAGCAGTGAAGTTGGAAAATTATCATTATATAAACATCAGAGTAAAGACTTGTTTGTGCAAAATCAATAATGAATATTAAATCTAGGAAGAAAGTTTGTTGAGGAGATCTGTATAACTTTAAAAGTGTCTTTTCACACATTGCTGATATTTTTTTAGGGGGGAAAAATATTACGAATACAATAGTACATTTATTTCTAATACTGAAAAAGAGGAAACAACCCAAATTTCCATCAGCTGAATGGATAAACAAAATGTGGTATACACATACAAAGGAATATTATTCAGCCATTAAAAGAATGGAGTACTGATACATACTGCTCAATGGGAGAACCTTAAGCAAACTATTCTAAGTACTAGAGAGGGCTTATTTCTAATTGATTTCTGAGCATGGATTTATTTTGCATATGGGAGGGATGTGAATATGTCGGGTGAGAAAGTGTAATAGGGTAATGTGGTATCAGCCTTCAAGCTCACCTTCAATGCTCACTGCCTCTGGAGATTCATGCCCCGTGTAGCTCCCTCACAAATTGAAAAAGGCTGACTTGGCATGGAAAGTCAGAACCTGAGCAGGGGAAAGAAGCATCCAAGCACGAGGTGGCCTCACCAAGGGTCTCAGAAATAGAGGGTGAAAGGTGGGTTCCTGTTGGGAAGGCAGAGTACGGGAGGGTCACAGAGGGCGTCCACACATGGGAGCAGAACTCTACGGGGTTTCAGAGGCTGAGCAAGACGAAGAGGAGGAGGTCAAAACCCAGGAATGGTGAAGCTGTCTTCACGCTGGGTATGGAGGGCTCATGGCTGCCCATGAGAAGTCAAAGCACAAGCAGGGAAAGGAAGGGTTGCATGTGTGGGGAAAGGGGGTGGCAGTAGAGATAGGAGATGGATCACACATAGGAGGACTGATTAAATAAGCAAATATATTAAGAATAGTGAAAGCGAGGGTTTTTAATATTGGAAAAGGGAGTTAAAAAGAAAGAAGGCAGAGGACATACACTGAATCCTGTGGTGTTGGATGGATATCAGGTCTCAGGGTGAACGCACAGAAAAGGGGCAGGATCACTAAGAGGGTCCATCCCCCAAACCTGAGAACACGTTGCCTGCCTCATATTGAGGTTGAACCAGAAAAACAGAGAATACACACCCAGCTATCCCCATCAGGCTAGCAATTGAGTAACAAGGTATAGCAAAGTAAAAACAATTCTCATAGTAAATGTGGTATCAGGATTAAATAAATTAAGGAAAGCTATGCAAAGTTAAATTAGATTTTGAAATATAAATATGGATTCATGGGACATCCTTGAAATCAAAAGCATGATTGTACTTTATTGAAACCGACTGACCTATGCATATACACATCCCTAATCTACAATCATATTCAAAAAAAGAAATAAACAGCATACTCTCCTTCACATGTCATCACTATAGGGGATTATTTCATCAGCTTCTCATTGGTAAAATTGATGGCTAAAAGTAAAGCGTTAAGGTATAACCTTGTCATTATTTCAAGTTAAATAAATGCCCACAGCTGATCAAGAAAAACCAGCTAATAAATTGTAGAACTGGAAAATCACCATTTTGCTAACCTTATTGAAATAATTGATTTTTAAAAGGATCATCACTGATATTAAAATCATTTACTGAACAGCTAAGTATGAACTAGATATTTGTATCCAAAGATGCCAACATATCACTCCCTAGATTATTTGCTTTAGGAAAAAAAATAAACTTTACAGTGAAATGATCTGCCTTTACCATCCTAATTAGCATCACTAATACAATACATTACAAGCATCAGATGATGACTACTAATTAATACCTGAAATGAAAAAAGACAAAACTGAATTTCTTGTTCAGTATCAGTGCAAGGAAGAGCTATGCTGGTCAGTCTGCCTCCCCAAGCATGTCATTCAGCTCATCTTATGTGGACTGCTCATCCTGTTTGGGAAGTGTGAAATTCAGGATCGTTGATTGACAGGCACTCAGAGATGTATTTATGGCAGTGAGTCCATCCCTAATTGGCTGACTTTCAAGAGCTAAGAGATGCTACTAAGAGATTGGCTTGTGAAAGCATGTTTAATAAAACAAACTCATTGATAGAATGAGCAGCTTTAATACTAGTTTCTGTGGCTATTTTTTATGATGGTCCTTGATAGTGTTCTGTGTTTATAATAAAAGGACACTTTACTACACAAAACATTTTGGAGGATGTTTATGTAAATTTAAATAAAGACGGGGTGTAGGCAACACTCTGGAAAGATTGTTTGTACTGGTGGTATGATAATAGTACTGTGGTTATGTAGGAGGTTGTCCTTATGTTCTAGAAATGTGTGTTACAATTCTTCAGTTAAGTTTCAAGATATCTGTAATTTCCCATAAATGTTTCAGCAAAATTAAATATATATCATGAAGCAAATATGGTAAAATATTATTAAGCCTAGATTGAGGATTTATGGGTATTCATTTCAATGCTCTTTCAATTTTGCTATATGCTTGAATATTTTCAAGGAAAAAAGTACATTTACAGTCATATTTTATACTATTGTTTCAATTCAACTAAAAGACCTCAAGGTTTCCTAGCCCACTGCTTTTTTTTTTAATTGCACATACTCTTCTATTATAGTTTTTTTTCCTGAAATTACTTCAGATACTTATTTTGTCTTTCTCCTTATAATGTTATTTGAGTTAGAAAGTGTTTGCTTGCTGACAGCAGGCATCTATCAAGATGCCTAAAGGCAAATGAAATTTTTTTTTTTACCTAAAAGCAAGGTGAGTGGTAGGACAGACTTCAGGCTTGGGGGATTCAGTCTCAGCGGGATAGTCAAATATCTGATATCTTTCTATATGCTCTGTTTTGCTCAAAACAGACCCTGAAAATGAGAGTATTAAAGAAGTTTACTGAGGGAGGAGCCAAGATGGTGGCTTAGTGAGGTGTGGGATTTAGTTTGTCCTCCAGAACAGCTACTAAATAACAAGAAACAGTACAGAACAGTTCCTGGGGCCATGTCAGTGACTGGAGACACAGTGTACCCCAATCTGGACCAGTTGAACCAGTTGCGAGGCCCCCCAGAACTGTGAGATCCCCTAGCAGCTGTGGCTGGTGCCCCTCCCCCACAGGCTGCCTCCCAGAGGGGAAAGAAAAGAGAACTAAGCTCCAACTGTGGAATTAATTCACAAATTCTGACTATTAAAAACAGGCTCCCAGCTTCGGTGAACCTGGACAAAGCAGAGGTTGCTCATTTTTGACCCAGTGCCAAAGGGGCAGGCTTATGGAAATAGAAAAAAAAAAAGAAACAGAGGTTTTGGTGGCTGTGTTTCTACAAAGTCTTGACTGCCTTTGGATACAGCGGTAGGACTTCTAAGGCTGCAACTGCCCCAGGTATAGGCAGAAACAAGCTTTTTGAGGGCTTCTCTGGAGCCAGTGCCTTTCCCAGGGGAGGAGTTAGGCCCAACTCAGGTAGAATCCCTTCCTTAAGAAATTCAGACATCAGGGCTTGGTAATTTGAAGCCATTAAAACCAGGCGACAACCTCTCCTCTAACTCCACCATGACCCCAGCAGGGAGAGTCTGCCAAAGTTAAAGGTACCACATCATCTTATACTCGTGGGACCTGCAGGTAGACAAGCACCACATACTGGGAAGTATAAGAAAAACAGAGTCCAGAGACTTCACAGGAAAGTCTTTCAACCTGTTGGGTCTCACCTTCGGAAAACTGACACAAGTGACTCTTTCCTCCTGACAGGAGGCCAGTTTCATCTGGGAAAATCCAGCTGGGATCCATATACCTAAGTAGAACCTCCTAAGGATGTCAGGGGAAAGATACCATACAGGCAAGGCAAGAACAAGAAAAAAAAAACTGAAAAATTCTCCTCTGTTAAACACAACCTAAGCTCGTGGTCCAGAAAAAGATGACTGAATGTCAAAGAACAGACAAACAACAAATTCATCCTTCAAGAAAACCCTGGTAAAAGAAGTGAAAACAGTCTCCAGAATAAACTAATTAAGGTAATTAAATGTCTAGACACCAGCAAAAGATAACAAATCACACTAGGAAAATTGAAGATACGGCCCAGTCGAAGGAACAAACCAAGAATTCAAATAAGATACAGGAGTTGAAACAATTCATTCAGAATATATGAACAAACATGGAAAACCTCATCAAAAATCAAACCAATGAATTGAGGGAGGATGTACAGAAGGCAAGGAATGAACAAAAAGAAGAAATCGAAAGTCTGAAAAAACAAATCACAGAACTTATGGGAATGAAAGGCACAGTAGAAGAGATGAAAGCAACTATGGAAAACTACAATGTTATATTTCAAGAGGCAGAAGATGGGATTAGTGAACTGGAGGATGGAACATCTGAAATCCAGTAAGCAAAAGAAAATATAGGGGAAAAAATGGAAAAACATGAGCAAGGACTCAGGGAATTGAATGACAATATGAAGCACATGAATATACATGTTGTGGGTGTTCCAGAAGGAGAAGAGAAGAGAAAAGGAGAAAAACAAATGGAGGAAATTATCACTGAAAATTTCTCAACTGTTATGAAGGACTTAAAATTACAGATCCAAGAAGTGCAGCCTACCCCAAAGAGAATAGATTGAAATACACATAGACACTTACTAATCAGAATGTCTATGTCAAAGAGAAAGAGAGAATCTTGAAAGCAACAAGAGAAAAGCAATCCATCACATACAAGGGAAGGCCAATAAAACTAGGTGTAGATTTCTCAGCAGAAACCATGGAGGCAAGTAGACAGTGGGATGATATATTAAGATTACTAGTAGAGAAAAACTGCCAACCAAGAATTCTATATCCAGCAAAATTATCCTTCAAAAATGAGGGAGAAATTAAAACATTTTCAGGCAAAAAGACCATGAAGAAAATTTGTGACCAAAAGACCGGCTCTGCAGGAAACACTAAAGGGAGCACTAGAGGCACATATGAAAAGACAGGAGAGAGGTGTGGAGAAGAGTGTAGAAAGGAAGACTATCAGTAAAGGTATAAAGAAGAAAAATTAGATATGATACATAAAATCCAAAAGACTAAATGTTAGAAGAAAATACTGCCCATACAGTAATAACACTAAATGTTAATGGGTTAAACTCCCCAATCAAAAGACATAGACTGGCAGAATGGATTAAAAAAAAAACAGGACCCATCTATATGCTGTCCTCAGGAAACAGGGTTAGAAGTGAAAGGCTGGGAAAAGATGTTCCACGCAAATAACAATCAGCAAAGGGCAGGAGTAGCTATACCAATATCCAACAAATTAGACTTCAAATGTAAAACAGTTAAAAGAGACAAAGAAGGATACTATGTATTAATAAAAGGAACAATCCAACAAGAAGTCATAACAATCATAAATATTTATGCACCAAGCCAGAATGCTCCAAAATACATGAGGCAAACACTGAAAAGGGAAATAAACACATCTACCATAATAGTTGGAGACTTCAATCCCACATTCTCATCAATGGACAGAACATCTAGACAGAGGATCAATAAAGAAACAGAGAATTTGAATAATACAATAAATGAGTTAGACTTAGCAGACATTTATAGAACATTAAACCCCACAACAGCAGGTTACACCATTTTCTCAAGTGCTCATGGATCATTCTCAAGGATAGACCATATGCTGGGTCAAAAAGCAAGTCTCAATAAATTTAAAAAGATTGAATCATACAAAACACTTTCTCAGATCATAAAGGAATGAAGCTGTAAATCAATAATAGGCAGAGTACCAGAAAATTCACAAATATGTGGGGGCTCAACAACACACTCTTAAATAACTAGTGGGTCAAAGGAGAAATTACAAGCGAAATCAGTAAATAACTTCAGGCAAATGAAAATGAAAACACAACATATGAAAACTTATGGGATGCAGCAAAGGCAGTGCTAAGAGGGAAATTTATTGCCCTAAATGCCTATATCAAAAAAGAAGAAAGGACAAATTTGAGGAATTAACTGTCCACTTGGAAGAAGTAGAGAAAGAACAGCAAACTAACCCCAAAGCAAGCAAAAGAAAAGAAATAATAAATATTAGGGCAGAAATAAGTAAAATTGAGAATATGAAAACAATTGAGAAAATCAACAAAAACAGAATCTGGTTCTATGCGAAAGTCAATGAGATCGATGGACCCTTAGCAAGATTGACAAAAAGAAGAAGAGAGAGGTTACAAATAAATAAGATCAGAAATGGAAGAGAAGACATAACCACTGACCCCAGAGAAATAAAGGAAGTAATGACAAGACACTATGAACAACTTTATGCTAATAAACACAACAATGGAGAGGAAATGGACAAATTTCTAGAAAGGCCTGAACAACCAGCTTTGACTCGAGAAGAAATAGACAACCTCAACAAGCCAATCACAAGTAAAGAAACTGAATCAATCATTAAGAAGCTCCCCAAAAAGAAAAGTCCAGGACCAGATGGCTCCCCAGGTGAATTCTACCAAACATTCCAGAAACAATTACTACCAATCCTCCTCAAACACTTCAAAAAAATTGAAGAGGAGGAAAATATACCTAACTCATTCTAAGAAGAAAACACCACCCTACTACCAAAGCCAGACAAAGATATTACAAAAAAAGAAAACTACAGACCAATCTCTCTAATGAATATAGATGCAAAAATCCTCAACAAATTTCTAGCAAATCTAATCCAGAAACACATTAAAAGAATTATACATCAAGACCAAGTAGGATTCATCTGAGGTATGCAAGGATGGTCCAACATAAGAAAATCAATTAATGTAATATACCATATCAAAAAATCAAAGGAGAAAAACCACATGATCATCTCGATTCATGCAGAAAAGGTACTTGACAGAATTCAACATCCTTTCCTGTTGAAAACACTACAAAGGTTAGGAATAGAAGGGAGCATCCTCAAAATGATAAAGGGAATATATGAAAAACCCACAGCTAAATCATCCTCAATGGGGAAAAATTGAAAACTTTCCCCCTAAGTTCAGGAACAAGATAAGGATATCCATTTCACCACTATTATTCAACATTGTGTTGGAAGTTCTAGCCAGAGCAATTAGACAAGAAAAAGAAATACAAGGCATCAAAATTGGAAAGGAAGAAGTAAAAAATCTACAAATCCACTGTTTGTAGATGATATGATACTATATGTCAAAAAACCACAATAAACCCACACCAAAACTACTAGAGTTAATAAATGAGTACAGCAAAGTAGCAGGTTACAAGATAACCCTCAAATTTCTGTACTGTTTTGATGCACTAGTAATGAACAATCTGAGGGGGAAATCAAGAAAAGAATTCCATTTACAATTGCAACAAAAAGAATAAAATATTTGGGAATAAATTTAACTAAACAGGCAAAAGACCTATACATAGAAAGCTACAAGAAATTGTTAAAAGAAATCACAGAAGACCTAAATAGATGGAATATGTGTTCATGGATTGGAAGACGAAATATAGTTAAGAATGTCAATTCTACCTAAATTGACTTACAGATTCAATGCAAGACCAATTAAAATTCCAACAATGTACTTTTCATAAATAGAAAAACCAATGACCAAATTTATCTGGAGGGGCAGGGTGCCGCAAATAGCTTAAAATATCACGAGAAAAAAAATGAAGTCGGAGGTCTCATGCTATCTGACTTTAAGGCATATTATGAAGCTACCGTGGTCAAAACAGCATGGTACTGGCATAAATACAGATATACTGACCACTGGAATAGAATACTGTGTTCAGATATAGACCCTCTCATCTATGGATAATTGATCTTTGATAAGGCAGTCAAACCAACTCACCTGGGACAGAATATTCTCTTCAACAAACAGTGCCTATAGAACTGAATATCCATATGCAAAAGAATGAAAGAGGACCCATATCTCACATGCAATACAAAAATGAATTCAAAATGGATCAAAGACCTAAACATTAGATCTAAGACGATAAAACTGTTAGAAGAAAATGTAGGGAAATATCTTATAAAACTTACACTAGGAGGCAGTTTCCTAGACGTTACACCCAAAGCAAGAGCATTGAAGAAATAAATAAATAAATGGGTACTCCTTAAAATTAAACACTTTTGTGCATCAAAGAACTTCATCAAGAAAGTAAAAAGACAGCCTACACAGTGGGAAACAATATTTGGAAACAATATATCAGATAAAGGTCTAGTATCTAGAATTTATAAAGAGATTGTTCCACTCAACAACAAAAAGACAGTCAACCCAATTACAAAATGGGCCAAAGACTTGAACAGACACTTCTCAGAAGAGGAAATACAAATAGCCAAAAGGTACATGAAGAGATGCTCAACTTCCCTGGCTATTAGAGAAATGCAAATCAAAACCACAATGAGATATCATCTCACACCCACCAGAATGGCCATTATCAATAAAACAGAAAATGACAAATGCTGGAGAGGATGTGGAGAAAGAGGCACACTTATCCATTGTTGGTGGGAATGTCAAATAGTACAACCACTGTGGAAGGCAATTTGGCGGTTCCTCAAAAAGCTAAATATAGAATTGCTATATGACCAGGTAATACCATTGCTAGGTATCTACTCAGAGGATAAGAGGGCAAGGACACAAGTGGACATTTGCACACCAATGTTTATAGCAGCATTATTTACAACTGCAAATAGATGGAAACAGCCAAAATTTTCATCAAGCATCAAGAGACGAGTGTCTAAACAAACTGTGGTATATACATATGATGGAATATTATGCAGCCATAAGACAGAATATAGTTATAAAGTATGTAACAAATGGATGGACCTTAAGGACATTAGTGAATAAACTTGGAGAATTTCATTGGTAACAGAGACCAGCAGGAAGTACAAATAGGGTAAGATAATGGGTAATTGGAGCTGAAGGGATACAGATTGTGCAACAGGACTGAATGTAAAAACTCAGAAGTGGAGAGCACAATACGACCTAACTGTAATACAATTATGTTAAAAACACTGAATGAGTCTGAATGTGAGAACGATATAGGAAGGAAGGCTGGGGGGACAAATGAAATCAGAAAGAAAGATAGACGATAAAGACTGAGATGGTATAATCTAAGAATGCCTAGAGTGTATAATGATAGTGACTAAATGTATATATTTCAAAAATGTTTTTGCATGAGGAAGAACAAAGGAATGTCATTACTGCAGGGTGCTGAAAAAAATGGTAATTAAGATTTTAAAATTTTACCTTATGTGTGAGACTAAAGCAAAAAATGTTTCTTTGGTACAAAATTTATATTTTGACTAGTGAATTTCCTAATATAACATGTAGACACCTTAATTTAACACCATAAGTACATGGAACCTTGAGTAGGGCATGAGATTTTGTCAGTTTGTCCAGAGTGATGCTGCAATAAATCCCAGAGTCATTTGAACAGTGACTTAAAAAGTATGTGCAAAGTCCCCTTCAAAAATGCTGAGAAAGGGGGAAAATTCAACTTCCCCAAGTTGAATTCTTGATATTCTCACAAGCAGTGTGGACAATCAAAGCTATAGGCTGAGCTCCCAATCTTGGGGTTTGCACATATGAAACTTAACCCTACAAAGGATAGGTAAAGCCTATGTGAAAGGCCTAAGAGTCACCCCCAAGACAACCTCTTTTGTTGCTCAAATGTGGCCTCTCTCTCCAGCCAACACAACAAGCAAATTCAGCACCCTCCCCCTATCTACATGGGACATGACGCTTGGGGATGCAGACCTTCCTGGCAATGTGGAACAGAAACCTGGAATGAGCTGAGACTCAGCATCAAGGGATTGAGAAAACCCCTAGAAGGAGCTGAGACTCAGCATCAGGGAATTGAGAAAACCTTCTCAACCAAAAGGAGGAAGAGTGAAATGAGACAAAATAAAGTGTCAATGGCTGAGAGATTCCAAACAGAGTTAAGAGGTTATCCTGGAGGTTATTTTTATGCATTAAATAGTTATCACTTGTTAGTCAAGATGTAATGGAGAGGCTGGAGGAAACTGCCTGAAAATGTGGAGCTGTGTTCCAGTAGCCATGTTTCTTTAAGATGATTGTATAATGATATAGCTTTCACAGCGTGACTGTGTGATTGTGAAAACCTTGTGTCTGATGCTCCTTTTATCTACCTTATCGACAGACAAGTAAAACATATGGAATAAAGATGAATAATAGGGGGACCAAACATTAAAATAAATTTAGAGGAAAATGCTGCTGATCAGTCAGGGGGCGGCATGGGGGGTATGGTATGTATGAATTTTTTGCTGCTTTCTTTCTATTGCTTGTTTTGAATTGATGCAAATATTCTAAGAAATGATCATGATGATGAATATGCAACTAAGTGATGATATTGTGAATTACTGATTATATATGCAGAACAGAATGACCAAAGTTACGAATGCTTGAGATTGTTTGGTGTTATTTAGTATTTAAAAAAAATTAAAAATTAATTTAAAAAAAGAAGTTAATTGGCTAAAGTAGCATTAGTGCATCACTGCAACAAAAAGTTAAGTGCTCGAAAAAGCAAGTTTTAGCCAGGCACTATACATAGCTGCTAGGAACAAAGGGAGAGTATGGGAATGGGGAGACAGAAGAAGGGAGCGTGAGCTACAGAAGTTGATTGGGGTGGGGTGTCCTTGGGCCATGTTTCATTAATTTTGCAATCTGGAGAGGGAGGATGACTCTGCAGAAGCATGACTATTTGGCAAAAATAAGCAAACTTGGTGTCCGCAGGACTTGTTTCTTTTCTGCAGGGGCAAAGGTCTAAGTAAGCCCCATGAAGGATTACTGGTGTGGTGGCCTGATGCCCAGGTCCCTTCCTAAAAGTCTATTACAAACCTGCTGGAGCCAAGGACAAAGGTTAAGAGACAAAATGATCTGCCAGCAGGGGAGGACTGTAATTACTGATGCAAAAAGATTTTATCTTAAACTCTGACCTGAGAAATATGAGCTGTTAGGCCCCTATAATGATTATACTAGAGACCTGATGTCCTCATACTATGGAATGTCTCTGTTTTAAAATGTGTATAGCCTTGTGCACTTCTGTTCCCTTTGTGGAATGCTCACTTCTAGAATGGCCACCACCAGAAAAATCTTCTCCTGTTCAAACTTCCAATGAAATTCACGTCTGCGTCTGTGCCTGGCCTCTTTTTTCCATCTCTCTGCAGCCCAGGCCCGTGGTCTGCAAGAACGTGGCCTGGACCAGCACAACAGGTACATCAGCATGTTTTTCTGTTTCCTCTTTGTAGTTCCTGCATAAAAAGAAAATTCAAGCATTCAAGTGGGTTAGTGAAGCTAACAACCATTCCATTTTCACATTCCCTCCATTTTACTCCAAGAAGACCAAACACGGTGGGTTTGTGATTTTATAGGCTGCCACCCAAAAGCTACACGTGACAGAGAAAGAAGTGGGTGGCTTTTAGAGGTGGGTGGCTTATTGTGTGATGAAGCTGGTGAAGGTGAGGATAAAGACAGGTCTGAGGAGTAGGAGAATGACTAACATGATCAGCAGTGAGACAAGGGAGTACAACCGGGAGGTGCTAGGCAGACCCGCTGATTGATTCCCATGTGTCTCTGGGGTCTCCTGTTCATGCTGTGAAGCCATTTCACTTGCTTGAAGATGTTTTGGATGATGAGTTGGACTTGTCCGGTGGCAGTGACCCAGCAGGATTTATAGGGAGCAGCCCAAATACCACCTTCTCCATCTGAAAGATAATCTAAAGCTAGTTCGTTATCCATACCTAGCAATGTCTTATCTGAGAATAATGTTTAATCAGATATAACTAGACACTTTTTGGCCATTATTACGTCTTACTTTATAGTACCTAGCTTACATGGGTTCAAGCCTTACTGGTGACTAAGGGAGTCACTTCCTGGCAGACATAGGAACCATATGTTAACTTGGGGACTACAAGAAAGAAGATTTCACCCAGATCTATAGGTATTATAAGTGAAATCTGGTGGTGAGTTGGCTTGGCTCCAATCCTGGAGAGGTTTTTAAAGACCAATCTGAGGTTCCTTATGAAAACTTCCAGCAAAACAAACTTTAAAAAGCCTATGGGGTAAATCATATTCTTGCTACACTTATGTAAATAATCAAGACGAATCTAATGAAACCTGTCTGATTTTCTGATCAAGTATAATCTACTTTGGTTATCTTTGATGAAAAGGCTGAATCACAGTATCTTCCCCCAAAATATGTTCTTAATCAATTCCTGTGAATATGAACCAATTGTAAATAAGACATTTTAAAAATGTTATTTTTAATTAGGGTATAGCACAACTGATCAAAGGCTTTATGAAGAGAAAATCACAGGAAGGACTAGGAGGCTGGACGTCACCAAACGTGGAAGACAACAGGGAGGACATTAGCATTGTCATGTGATGGAAATGCCAAATACACAAGGATTGCCAACAGCCAGCCCAGAAGACTACAACTTAAGAAGAAAGCATCACCTTACTGAAACCTTGAATTTGGACTTCTCCCAGCCTCAAAATCGTGAAGCAAAAACTTCCTGTTAAGCAAATCCATTTTGGGGTATTTGTGATTGCAGCCCAGAAACCATGTCAGAGGTTGACTATAGAGAGAAATTTTGTTGCTTCAACAGAAAACTAAGCTCACTCTGGGGGTTATCAAATTCTTCTCCTGTTCATTGGGCTGTTTTGTGCCCCTCTCTTAACTGCAGATAACTGCCTGGTTTATTACCTACCTATTAACTGGACCGGACCCTGTCTTCTTGAACAATGTGTTAACACATAACTTCTCACTTCTTCCAGTTTCCCTGGATATCAGCTGACAACTCTCTAGAGGAACGTTCACATGTATTCTTTCACCCTTCTAAGAGAACATCACTGAGAACTAAAGTGTGACAGCCCAAATCCCTACCAGGACTCTAGGTTGCCCTGCAGCTGGCCTCGCCCCACGTTTTGAAGAAGCACTGCAAGCTAAACTCAACAACTTAACATATACATTGAAGGTCTCATTAATGTATCAGAGAAGATTACTCCTTGGCAAGCTGCTTGACTGAGTCACTAAGGAAGGCTAGCAACCCCTTTTGAAGAAACCAGATCCTAAAACAACTGATATTACTGCCAACGATACTGAGAGGTTCAACTTGTTTTCTAGGAACAGTAGCATCAGAAATCCTCAGTGGACCATTCTTAGATGATGCTTCACCCCACTCAGATCTACGACCCTCTGAATTGTTCAGTGATGAACAAATATCATCATCTTGAGCAAAAGGGGAGACTTACAGTGTTGAATTTTACCTGAACCTTGTGATCCAGGAAAACAGTGTGAGATGAGAAATCGCCTACTCACTAGGTTACTGTCTAAGATGGCCTTAACTTCTCCTTAGCTTACCTAATTTTTAAATAAGCTTCTTCTTATCTCTAGACCCCTGACCTCCCTTACCTTGGCCTTTGCAGAATCCACATACGACATGTTCTACCTGGCCTCAACAGTACACTCGGGAGATGATCTCCTTAATGGACACACCCAATTGCTTGACCTCCACCTTCAGTACTCTTCCCTTTGTTCATCCAGTACTTGAACTCTGTCTAGACCCCCACTTCAAGGGAACTGTGCTCTCTCTCTCGGTGATGATAGCCTTTCTAGTGACATCCTCTCTGCTCTACTTCATACAGCTTTGAATAAAGTGATCTTTGCCAGTGCACTCAGCATCATTGTTCAATGCACTTTTTTCTCCCATATTAACTAGCTTTGCATTTTGGTAGAAAAGGATAACATACAGGATACATGATTAAACAATAGTAAAAGGTACATTATAATACTTTCATATCTGAGATGAAAGTAATTAAAATATTTATGGGATGTGAAAGGCAACGACAATGGGGGGAGAGAATGGATGAGTCATTAATGCAGAGAAAAATTTCTTAGAATGACTTTCTTCACGTTATTTACCCTCTCAAAACATCCTTAGATATTGCAGCCACTCCCCCAAACATTTATCTTCCTCTCAAATCAAACTCCCAATTACTCAATGGAGCACCCAGCCAGCAAAATAATAAGGCAAATGGTTTCTAATACAAGGGCAGAGACTGGAGTATAGGAAGTAACTTTGGCAAGTGAAAAATCAGGAAAATATCATTAATGGAAGTGAACATTTCACTAGATAGTTAACAATGAGGGGAAACAGGGCAGGAAAAGAATCCAGAGAAAGTGTCTCAGGTAGTGGGAAGCACAACACCCCAGAGGAGGGGTAGATGCAGACAACAGAACGCGAGCAGTTGGTCTCCCCTTCTTCAGGCAGGAATGAAGCAGAGCTGGAACAAGGGTGGCACTGAGACAATCCCAGTGGAAACTGGGGTGGTTTCAATGTCCATAGGTTCAACCAGAGATTTCAGGGTGAAATTCTGTAAAATGGTGGTCAGGAATAAGAACAGCTCCATACACCTAGGCTCTCCTCAGCACAAATTCATTTTCCTATGAAGAAAACAAAAATTATTTTCTCTTTGAATCCTGTTTCTGAAATGGCACCAAGTGAATCCCCATAATTGTTTCAAGAATTATTAGGTAGTGCATCAGTGGATGGATGGATGGATGGATGGATGGATGGATGGGTGAAAGGATGCACTTCCTGCCCTTACCTTCCATAATATTTCCTGAGTGCTTGCTCAACAAAAGGAATTTAAATAAACATTCACGTAATGAAACTGTTCATCTTTTGGGATGTGGGCTTTCCAGAATGACCCACATTGAATTGTCAAAGGGATGGAGCAGTAGAGAAATGAAAGGGGCTGTGCAATTGTGTTTCTCCTTCTATTTTTGGTACAGAATTTAACAAAAAGTTGAGACCTCTCATGTGATTTCTAAAGGTCTTGTCAGACTACTCCACTCCTGTATTTAAACACTTTGCATGGCTCTCCTTACTTGGTCTATAGGATTAGTTTCTAATTGTGAGACATTCATATTCTGTCCCCTGTCTTACAGTCCGTGCTCTTTCCTTCCACTCTTCCTACCCTCTACCTGCAGGGACAGCCACACTCAGCACTCACCAATTCCCAAATAAGACAGCCAGTTGTACAATTAATCTCATTCTGTTCCCTTTGATTGAAATGCACAATTCTCCTCCTCTACTCCTGCCTTCAGGACCCAGCTTAAATTTCATTTCTATTCCTGTGGGAAAATCTCTCTGAATTTGTCTGACAGTAGAAACGTTTCTTCTCTGGGTTTTCTTCAGCTTCACATTAATGTTTCCATTGAAACATGTTTCAGCCCAAGACATAATCCTCCTGTTGTTTATCCTTCCCCCCCTGTGGGAATATGGCACTAGAGGGCAGGACATTTCCCAGTTTCTTGATTAACATAGCATTGAGCCCAAATCAGGCATTAATTGCCATAGAATACAGGAGACTCCTGGGTCAGAGATTCAGCACCGAGAGGCCACTGTGGAGGTGGGCCCTCCAATAACCAGGTAGAATGATGACGGATGGTGGAACATTTCAAGGTTTAGAGACCATCACAGGTGTCCCTCTTCACTCACAAGGCTGGTCTGACCTTTCAAGGAATGTTCTGACCATACCTAGAGCTTAGCCTATGGCAGCAACATAAATGGGTCTCAATGAATTTGATGAGGGAGTGCTCTCTTCAGAGCAAAAAAGAAAGGCTTAATAATGCTAAGCTCCTGAAAGGATCACTTAGGGACAGAGTGCAGTTACTCCAGACTCCTGCTGCCTTGCCTTTGTAAGAAATAGGGCCAAGCCCCAGGTACCACTGAACTGATCCTATAACGAAGAGGTGTCATGAAATAAAAAAGAGCTGGGGTACTGGGAATGGGGCTTAGGATTACTATAGAGAGCAGTCCTGACCACCCCAGAGAAACCCTCCTTTTCTCCAAGAGTTCTATTGTTTCAGATGGAAATAAGAATTAGTCTTGCTTGCTGAGAAAGCCATGGAGTAGTCATTCTTCTTAAAGTTTTCACTTTCATCCAGGAAGTGGCCAGGGTCAAACTGACCTGGGTTGGGGAACTCTTTGTTGTCATGCAGGACAGAACTCAGTGATACTAAAACAGCTGTGCCCTGGAATGAACAGAGAAATTTCATTATAAGGAGCACATGGAGCTGGAGGTATCACTGAAAATCACTAGCCCGATAAACATAATTTATAAATAAGAAAACATATTTCCAAGTAGAGGAAGTAGCTCCAACTCCATAGAACAATTAAGCACCAGAGCCTAAACTATATCCCAGGTATCCTGAGTTCAATTACAAAACCTACTACCCAAACTCTCACTCTGTATCCCAAGATTAAGTGATTTCTATAAAGTCATACAGTCAATTAAAATAAGACTAATCAATCCAAAATGGAAAAGAAAGTCTTTCAACAAATGGTGCGAAAACAATTGCATATCCACATCTTCAAAAAGGTTATCAACCCATACCTGACACCATACACAAAAATTAATTCAAGATGGACCAAAACATAAAACCTAAAACTATAACACTCCAGAAGAAAGAATTAGAGAATGTTTGTGACTTAGCCATAGACAAACTTATCTTGTGACACAGTACGCAGTAACTATAAGGGAACAAATTGATTAATTAGACTTTTCCAAAATCAAAATTGTCTGTCTGCCAACAGATATTGCTAAAAAAAATTAGGTGGCTCAGTGGCAGAATTTTCGCCTGCCATGCCAGAGAACCAGGTTCAATTTCTGGAGCCTACCCATGCCAAAAACTAAAAATAAAAAATAGGTAAGGGTCAAATGGGGAGAAAATATTCACAGTACATATTTAACAAAGGATTGGTATCTAAGATAGATAAATATCTCCTATAACTTAATTACAGCAAGACAAAAAATGTTTAAATGGACAAAATTCTTGAAGATACACTTCAAAAAATAAGATATTATCAACAAGTACATGAAAAAAATGTTAAATATCATTAGCGTTTAGGGAAATCAAAATTAAACCTTAGTGAAATGCCTGTACACACCAACCAAAATAGCTAAAATCTAAAAGACTTACAATACCAAATATCAATGAGGGTGCAGAACCAGGACTTTCATATATAATTTTTTTGTATCCTGTCTGATGAGGTCACGTTTCATTATTTTTCCACATTAGTATCCCGTTATTGCAGAATCATCTGTTGGAGTTATGTTTCTTTCTTGAATTTTATTCAATTTTTTTTTTTGCTTGTTTGTTTGTTTTGCGGGAAGTGCATGGACCAGGAATGGAACGTATGCCTCACACATGGCAGGCAAGAATTCTACCAACGAACTACCCTTGCAAGACACTCCTATATACTTTTTGAACTATAAAATGGTACACCCAAGTAGGAAAATTTCCTATAAGTTTCTTATTACACTAAACATACCCCTTATGTATAGTCCAGCAATTCCAGGCTTGGTAATTAACTGAGAGAAATGAACCAATTGAAAGAAGTGAGAAAGAACAAATTATTCAAAATGTTGCCATATTGGAGACAGTCTAGGTGTCCACCATCAGGAAAATGATTAAATAAATTGCAGTATATTTATGCAACGGAAAATCAATCAGTAATACCATGAAACAAAGTATCAATGCATGCAATAATAAGTATGACTCTCAAAAGCATTATCCAGAATATTAAGCCTTACACTTGTAGGCTATATACTTACTGTGCTGATTTGAATCTCTTATAGACCCCAGAAAGCCATGTCCTTTAACCCTCATTCAATATTCTTGGCTGAGAGCATCCTGATTGTTCCCAAGGAGATATGTGGTTATCTCACCCACATACAGTGTGTATTAAATTTTGATGAGAGGGAGATGTGACTCCACCCATTCCAGGTGGGTCTTGATTAGTTTAATGGAATCCTTTAAAAGAGGAAACATTTTGGACAGAGTCCCCTTTTTAGAGCAACAAAACAGAGGCCACACAGCCCAAGACCTTTGGACATGAACAAGGAAAGTTCTCCCGGGGAAGCTTCATGAAACAAGAAACTAGGAGAGAAAGCTAGCAGATGCCACAATGTTCACCATCTGCCTTTCTAGTTGAGAGAGAAACCCTGAATGTCATTGTCCATCTTGAACCAAAGTATCTTTCCCTGGTTACCTTAGATTTGACGTTTCTATAGCCTTGCTTTAGTTGGGACATTTCCATGGCCTTAGAACTGTGGACTTGTAACTTAATAAATTTCCCCTTTTAGAAGCCATTCTGCCTCTAGTACATTGCATTCTGGTAGCTAGCAAAGTAGAACACTTACACATGCCAAAATTCCACTTATATGAAATTCTACAACTATTCTTTCATTAAAGGAAAAATCACAAAGATCTTTGGGTGGAGTGGAGACCAAAAGCATGGGCATGAGTGAATAGTCAAAAATGGCAGTAATTTTTTCTATGTTTTGATAGGGTTCTGAGTAAAAGATGGTGTATGCATTCGTTAGAATTAATTGAAAGACACAAGTGTGGTTTGTGTACTTCATGGCATGTAAATTTTACCCCAATAGTTAAAGAAAGGACATCAAACAAATAAGGAACTGTACTAAATGATACCACACTGACACATTTACGGGTAAAATAAACTGATATCTATAGCATACTTTGCAATATATCAAATATAACAATGATTGATGGATGCATATAGAAACAGAGAGAAATATGTGATAAAACAAATATAATACATGTTAGCTGTAGGATTTAAGAAGTAGAGAGGTAGATTTTCACTGTATAATTCTTCCAAAGTCTCTGTCATAATATTTTCATAATAAATTGATGGTAAAAACTTTTAAAAAGTGATATTTTACACACTGTTTTACATTCAGCTCTTTTCAGTTAGCAGTGTAGCATAAACACTTTTATCTTTCTATTAGGAAAACTCCATATCACTCTCCAAATAGCTGCATAGAATTCCATGACATAGGTGTACCATAACTCATCATATCTCCAATTGCAGATATATGGAATTGACTTTCATACATGCTAAATATGTGATTCTCAAATACAGTAAATAGTGGGTATATATTTTACAACTTGTAAAATGCCATGCATTCATGGAAGGACAGTTAAAAGGCTACAAAAATTTAAGAAGCTATCTAGAGATGCCATAACCAATAAATTTCAGGCACGATGAAGTTAAGAAACAGACTCCTGACCTTCTATATATGCCCAAACCGGTCTTCTAGTGATGGCCAAACAATGATTCACTCCTCCTTCCATTTTGTTATAGTTGAGAACTGACTGAATTCTCTGCAAGTATACTGTGCCAATGGGCACTTCAAGGGTAAGGACTGAAGAAAACACACTAGACTCACCTTGGGGATGAGATACCCTCTAAACTGAACGTCCTGTGTCACAACATGGGGCAGGCTGGTGGGAAGGAGGTCAGTGTATCTCTGGATCTCGTGCACCACAGCGTCCGTGTAGGGCATGCTGCTCCTGTCCTGCATGCAGGGGCTGCTGTGTCTCCCAACCACACGGTCAATCTCTTCCCGGACTTTTACTGATGAGACTCAAGTAAAAATCGATGGGAAAAGAAGAAAACATCACTTTCCCAAAGACTCATAATGCAGTGTCTGTATATTATGATTTGCAGATCAAGAGCTAAATTTAGCTTTTTAGGCAAGTATGGGGTTCATAAGAGATACCCAGACCACGTGAGAGAGTTGTCACTTTTCCTAAGACCAACACATTTTTTTTTCTCTCTGTTGTAGTGTGACTTTGTCACCATTGGGAACCACCGAACAGATGAAGCTGGAGATACATAAATTCAAATAAAGAGTCTTTTCTACATTGGGATTACCATGACTTGCTCATTTCTACTGTCATACCTGTGACCTCTGGGCGTTTCAGCAGCAGTAGGAGTCCATATCTCAGGGTTGTGCTTGTTGTCTCTGTCCCAGCCACAAAGAGATTACTTGCTGTGACTACCAAGTTCTTAATCAAAAACTTAGAATTCTGATTGTGCTTTTCCTAGGAATAATATATACAATTATTTTACAAATTAATTTGCCAGCATATTTAATCACAATTCATTTAAAGTTACTCAAGAGTTGTAAAACTCATCAAAGCTAAAAATTGAAGACTACAATATTAGAAGAAGCTGCTATTTTAATCACTCTGCTGAAATTATCATTTTTTACATTACAAATCTGCATTTAAATCTTCTGTTTCTCCTGCTCTTCTTTGGACTTTGTAAATATTTACTTTTTAAAATGATATTTGTATTTATTTTAGAAAGACTTCCGATGGAAAGAGGTAAATATATATATTGAACTGGTATGTGCTGTGGCAGACAATGTAGGTGGTTTCATTCCCAACCTCCTTCTCCTTTGTTCTAATCTAACATAGTGATTTTAAAAATTAAATTTTACTTTCTCACCCAACTCTCAACACACACACATACAGCCAGGTTTGGTTTAATAATTCAATATGATTATTAAATGATTAAATATCATTTTTGCCAAAGAAATATAAGGACGAGCATGTTGGTTCATATGTTCTCTTTCTTTCAACATGGATGTGAAGATGAACATGGGACTATATGCCAGGAAAGTTGAAGGGGAAATGGAAAGCATTTGGCTACCTGATACTGTTACTGAGATACTGAACTAGGATTAGGTCTGATGCTATGGGAGAAACACACGTGACACATGTAAAGTCACTCTTTAACTAGACACCTTGAGAATCAAGCAAGCTAAGCAAGCACAGTGTTACTTCAGTTTCTATCACATTCTCTGCATTCCCATACTTGTAATAATTATCTAGAATCTTATCATGCCAAGTCTAGAAAATGAAAAATATTCTAGCTATTCCTTGAACTGCATTCTCCCAGCACTCCATATCCTACAGAACACCAGAATTCCCCTCAAACATCTCATGTTGGTTCAAATTCCCATCTAAAAATAATCTCAGATTTCCAAACCACTATTCAAGTTTCTTCAAAAACACCAACCTCTGCCCAAACTCTTATTTCATCAAATCCAATTAAACTTCCCTCTGCCATCAACTCTATCTCTTTGATAGCCCATACCTCTGGACTTCTATTGCCCACTTCACTGGACATCCCCTCACCTGTACCCCACTATCACATTTTAAAGGCTCTTATATGCATGGTACTGACCCTTAGGCAAGATCTAACTGCTTATCAAGCAGTGTTTAACAAGCCAGCTAAATGTCCCCAGAATATACTGGACTTATTGATAAATTATATAACCTTGACAGTCAATTATTTGTTCACATCCTACATTTTCCATTTGGATAAGGAAACAATCAATGAAGTCTTGAGGATTGTTAATATCCAGAGATTCTTGGTGCTCCTTTACGTTCTCCAGAATAAAGTTATATAAGTCATCTTTATTTTGTAAATACTTACTATGACTTCCTAGCAAAAAGTTTATGAAGATGGGAAACATGTTGCAGACCAAAAGGGAAAAGACTCATTTATTAAATGAAAAAGGATTTGAGCACAACCATATAACCCAACCATTATGTTAGGCCATGGCTTCTCGCTTGAGGAATAACTTCCTACTGTACACACCAAACAATTCTCTACAATGACAGAGGATTTGAGGGAGGCATCCTACTAAATGTCAAATACTACATCATTTCCTTCAATCAATTGTCACATTCTTGCATCAACACTTTCACAGCAATCCTGAGTTACAGGACGGTAGCAATTACAGGTGATCCAAATTATGCAGATAAGAACAGAGTCTAAGACAGTTTTGGCAACTTGTTATAGGGCACAAAAGTAGTCACAGCTCCTTCTACTGCCACCAGTCAACCACTTATACCATAGTTTAAAAATGGCAAGTGTCCAAATATATCACAAAATGTAGTTCCATACTTCATACATGAATTGGCCTTGGACTAAGAGATTAAGTGATTTCTGTAAATTCACACCATTAATTGAGGTTTAGGGTGAGTGTGAGACATGGTAGTTCAGCAGAGGGTAAAAATGTGGTATGTACCTAAATTCATACTCACATTCCACCATCTGAACATCTCTGACCCAGATTTCTGGACCCCTGGTAGCTAGGGCACAGGCGGTAGCACATTACTCTCCAGTCATATTTTACATTTTATGTAAGACTCTGTTGCCCCAAACTTCCCTTTTCTCCACATCACAAAGTAGGGTGTTGCAGTCCTGCATTACAACCAGGTAGAATGTTGCCCCTGCTTCACAGTAGAAGAGTAAAGCCATCTGATTAGGTGGCCTGCGAGGTGTTCACAAGGATTGGATGCTCATGGAGGACTGTAGGCATGCGACTGGAAAGCCCAGAGTCATCTATGTGGACATGGGGACATGGGAGACAGTGAAAACATCACTAAATAGGGAGCCAGTGGACTTGGCTCCATCCCTAGTTTCCACTCAAGCTTCTTGCATGACCTACCTTAAAACTTTGCTTAGCATTTCTGGGCATTAGTTTCTTTACTCATAACATTCAGGGATTGGAATAAATGATTACCAGAGACTTTTCAAGATATATACTCTATCACTTTAAGCTCTGAGCAATGTTTTCTGTTCAGATACGGTATATATTCGCTTGGTCCTCAAAGAATTTTGAATTTTCCAGCACAAGAGCTTTAATAGTTCCTGAAGAAAAGGTCTTAATCTCACCTGGATCCATGGTGAGCTCAAACTCTTGAAATTCTCATTGAATTTGTCCATTAAATTAAGAAAACTCTCCTCATTATACTCAAAACGATTTTTAAAAATGATGGAGCAGATCACATTGCAGGGAGCACATGCTAGGATAAAAGTGGGATCACAGGGAGAACCTAAACAGATAGAAACATTTTTTTAATTGATACAAACATGAATCTCATGGTTTTTTGAGATAATGGTATATTTAACTTTTAGAAGTTCTAAAGCAATCACCACCTGAAAATCCCATTTTCTAAAACGGGTATCTAAATCAAACATATCCTTTTACCCCTATAACTGAACTAATTGTTCATCCTAACCAACATAAAGGCGGGTTTCCAAACACCCACTTACCTCTTCTGCCTTTCAGAGTGATATTAGAGTGAGATGAGTGAGACATAACTCTTGGGTCCAAAATTTAAGCAGGCAGCAAAATTTCAGCAATTACAAATCTCATATTTTATGCAATATTTCAAAAATCAAAATTAACGCCAAAATAAATGACAACATGAAGATCAACAATTTTTTGTATACTTAGTGGTTATGTGTTCCAGAAGATAAAGTAGTTGAAATATATTAAAGAACTGAACACTTGGTATATTAAAATTCATAATTTCAGACTTCCGGAGAAGATGGTGGCTTAGTAAGACGCGCGGATCTTAGTTCCTCCTCCAGAATAGCTACTAGGGGAGTAGAAACGATACAGAACAGCTCCCGGATCCATGACAGAGATCAAAAAGACAGCGTACCCCATCCTGGAACGGCTGACTGGCTGAGAGAACCCGCTCCGGTGAGATCGCCGGGGGCGCGGGCTTCCCCGGGCAGGGCGGCAAGTGGCCAGAGTCACTCCCTTCCTCCTTCCCGGGCCAGCTGGCAGAATTGGGCAGGTGGTACACTCAAGCCGCGGCGGCTGGTGCCCCCACCACGAGAGGCCCCCCGGACCAACTGAGAGATTTGGATCAGAAATCCCCAGGCCACGGAGAACGGTGACCAGGGGGGTCCCTTCCAAACACGTGACTCCCCGGTCCGGCTGGGAAAGGTGCACTCTCCAGGGCCGCGGCGGCTGGCGCCCTCCCGCCATGCTTGGCGCCCCGGGCCGACTAAGAAATTTGGACAGGCGCTCTCCCGGGCTGCGGCGGCCGGCGACCCTCCCCGCGTTTGGACCCCCGGGCCACCTGGCACTCTTCCAAGCCGCTTCGGCTGGCGAACCTCCCCCACAGCGAGAGTTTTCCAAAGTTAAAGGACCTACAGCACCTTTTACTGGTGGGACCTGCAGACAAACGTGTGCCACGAGCGCCACCTACTGGGCAGGATAAGAAAAACAGAACTCAGAGATTTCACAGAAAAATCTTTCAACCTGTTGGGTCCAACACCCAGGGAAACCAGACTAAATGCCCAGACGCCAGCAGAAGATAACGGATCACGCTCAGAAAATTGAAAATATGGCCCAGTCAAAGGAACAAACCAATAGTTCAAATGAGATACAGGAGCTGAGACAACTAATGCTGAATATACGAACAGAAATGGAAAACCTCTTCAAAAACGAAATCGATAAATTGAGGGAGGACATGAAGAAGACATGGGCTGAACAAAAAGAAGAAATAGAAAAACTGAAAAAACAAATCACAGAGCTTATGGAAGTGAAGGATAAAGTAGAAAAGATGGAAAAAACAATGGATACCTACAATGATAGATTCAAAGAGATAGAAGATAGAATTAGTGATTTGGAGGATGGAACATCTGAATTTCAAAAAGAAACAGAAACTATCGGGAAAAGAATGGTAAAATTTAAACAGTGTATCAGGGAACTCAAGGACAATATGAACCACACAAATATACGTGTTGTGGGTGTCCCAGAAGGAGAAGAGAAGAGAAAAGGAGGAGAAAAACTAATGGAAGACATTATCACTGAAAATTTCCCAACTCTTATGAAAGACCTAAAATTACAGATCCAAGAAGTGCAGCGCACCCAAAGAGAATAGACCCAAATAGGCGTTCTCCAAGACACTTATTAGTTAGAATGTCAGAGGTCAAAAAGAAAGAGAGGATCTTGAAAGTAGCAAGAGAAAAACAATCCAACACATACAAGGGAAACCCAATAAGACTATGTGTAGATTTCTCAGCAGAAACCATGGAAGCTAGAAGACAGTGGGATGATATATTTAAATTAATAAAAGAGAAAAACTGCCAACCAAGACTCCTATATCCAGCAAAATTGTCCTTCAAAAAAGAGGGAGAAATTAAAACATTCTCAGACAAAAAGTCACTGAGAGAATTTGTGACCAAGAGACCAGCTCTGCAAGAAATACTAAAGGGAGCACTAGAGTCAGATATGAAAAGACAGAAGAGAGAGGTATGGAGAAGAGTGTAGAAAGAAGGAAAGTCAGATATGATATATATAATACAAAAGGCAAAATGGTAGAGGAAAATATTATCCAAACAGTAATAACACTAAATGTTAATGGATTGAATTCCCCAATCAAAAGACATAGATTGGCAGAATGGATTAAAAACAGGATCCTTCTATATGTTGTCTACAGGAAACACATCTTAGACCCAAAGATAAACATAGGTTGAAAGTGAAAGGTTGGGAAAGGATATTTCATGCAAATAACAACCAGAAAAGAGCAGGAGTGGCTATACTAATATCCAACAAATTAGACTTCAAATGTAAAACAGTTAAAAGAGACAAAGAAGGACACTATATACTAATAAAAGGAACAATTAAACAAGAAGACATAACAATCATAAATATTTACGCACCGAACCAGAATGCCCCAAAATACGTGAGGAATACACTGCAAACACTGAAAAGGGAAATAGACACATATACCATAATAGTTGGAGACTTCAATTCACCACTCTCATCACCGTACAGAACATCTAGACAGAGGATCAATAAAGAAACAGAAAATCTGAATATTACTATAAATGAGCTAGACTTAACAGACATTTATAGGACATTACATCCCACAACAGCAGGATACACCTTTTTCTCAAGTGCTCATGGATCATTCTCAAAGATAGACCATATGCTGGGTCACAAAGCAAGTCTTAACAAATTTAAAAAGATTGAAATCATACACAACACTTTCTCGGATCATAAAGGAATGAAGTTGGAAATCAATAATAGGCGGAGTGCCAGAAAATTCACAAATACATGGAGGTTCAACAACACACTCTTAAACAACGAGTGGGTCAAAGAAGAAATTGCAAGAGAAATTAGTAAATACCTCGAGGCAAATGAAAATGAAAACACAACATATCAAAACTTATGGGATGCAGCAAAGGCAGTGCTAAAGAGGGAAATTTATTGCCCTAAATGCCTATATCAGAAAAGAAGAAAAGGCAAAAATGCAGGAATTAACTGTTCACTTGGAAGAACTGGAGAAAGAACAGCAAACTAACCCCAAAGCAAGCAAAAGGAAAGAAATAACAAAGATCAGAGCAGAAATAAATGAAATTGAAAACATGAAAACAATAGAGAAAATCAATAAGACCAGAAGTTGGTTCTATGAGAAAATCAATAAGATTGATGGGCCCTTAGCAAGATTGACAAAAAGAAGAAGAGAGAGGATGCAAATAAATAAGATCAGAAATGGAAGAGGAGACATAACCACTGACCTCACAGAAATAAAGGAGGCAATAACAGGATACTATGAACAACTTTACGCTAATAAATACAACAATTTAGAGGAAATGGACGGGTTCCTGGAAAGACATGAACAACCAACTTTGATCAAGAAGAAATAGATGACCTCAACAAACCAATCACAAGTAAAGAAATTGAATTAGTCATTCAAAAGCTTCCTAAAAAGAAAAGTCCAGGACCAGACAGCTTCACATCTGAATTCTATCAAACATTCCAGAAAGAATTAGTACCAACTCTCCTCAAACTCTTCAAAAAAATTGAAGTGGAGGGAAAACTACCTAATTCATTCTATGAAGCCAACATCACCCTCATACCAAAACCAGGCAAAGATATTACAAAAAAAGAAAACTACAGACCAATCTCTCTAATGAATATAGATGCAAAAATCCTCAATAAAATTCTAGCAAATCGTATCCAACAACACATTAAAAGAATTATACATCATGACCAAGTAGGATTCATCCCAGGTATGCAAGGATGGTTCAACATAAGAAAATCAATTAATGTAATACACCATATCAACAAATCAAAGTAGAAAAATCACATGATCATCTCAATTGATGCAGAGAAGGCATTTGACAAGATTCAACATCCTTTCCTGTTGAAAACACTTCAAAAGATAAGAATACAAGGGAACTTCCTTAAAATGATAGAGGGAATATATGAAAAACCCACAGCTAATATCATCCTCAATGGGGAAAAATTGAAAACTTTCCCCCTAAGATCAGGAACAAGACAAGGATGTCCACTATCACCACTATTATTCAACATTGTGTTGGAGGTTCTAGTCAGAGCATTTAGACAAGAAAAAGAAATACAAGGCATCAAAATTGGAAAGGAAGAAGTAAAACTATCACTGTTTGCAGACGATATGATACTATACGTCGAAAACCCAGAAAAATCCACAGCAAAACTACTAGAGCTAATAAATGAGTGCAGCAAAGTAGCAGGTTACAAGATCAACATTCAAAAACCAGTAGCATTTCTATACACTAGTAATGAACAAGCTGAGGGGGAAATCAAGAAACGAATCCCATTTACAATTGCAACGAAAAGAATAAAATACCTAGGAATAAATTTAACTAAAGAGACAAAAAAACCTATATAAAGAAAACTACAAAAAACTGTTAAAAGAAATCACAGAAGACCTAAATAGATGGAAGGGCATACCGTGTTCATGGATTTGAAGACTAAATATAGTTAAGATGTCAATCCTACCTAAATTGATTTACAGATTCAATGCAATACCAATCAAAATCCCAACAACTTATTTTTCAGAAATAGAAAAACCAATAAGCAAATTTATCTGGAAGGGCAGGGTGCCCCGAATGCTAAAAACATCTTGAGGAAAAAAAAAGAAGCTGGAGGTCTCGCGCTGCCTGACTTTAAGGCATATTATGAAGCCACAGTGGTCAAAACAGCATGGTATTGGCATAAAGATAGATATATTGACCAATGGAACCGAATAGAGTACTCAGATATAGACCCTCTCATCTATGGACATTTGATCTTTGATAAGGCAGTCAAGCCAACTCACCTGGGACAGAACAGTCTCTTCAATAAATGGTGCCTAGAGAACTGGATATCCATATGCAAAAGAATGAAAGAAGACCCATATCTCACACCCTACACAAAAGTTAACTCAAAATGGATCAAAGATCTAAACATTAGATCTAAGACCATAAAACAGTTAGAGGAAAATGTAGGGAGATATCTTATGAAACTTACAATTGGAGGCGGTTTTATGGACCTTAAACCTAAAGCAAGAGCACTGAAGAAGGAAATAAATAAATGGGAACTCCTCAAAATTAAACACTTTTGTGCATCAAAGAACTTCATCAAGAAAGTAGAAAGACAGCCTACACAATGGGAGACAATATTTGGAAATGACATATCAGATAAAGGTCTAGTATCCAGAATTTATAAAGAGATTGTCCAACTCAACAACAAAAAGACAGCCAACCCAATTACAAAATGGGAAAAAGACTTGAACAGACACCTCTCAGAGGAGGAAATACAAATGGCCAAAAGGCACATGAAGAGATGCTCAATGTCCCTGGCCATTAGAGAAATGCAAATCAAAACCACAATGAGATATCATCTCACACCCACCAGAATGGCCATTATCAACAAAACAGAAAATGACAAGTGCTGGAGAGGATGCGGAGAAAGAGGCACACTTATCCACTGTTGGTGGGAATGTCAAATGGTGCAACCACTGTGGAAGGCAGTTTGGCGGTTCCTCAAAAAGCTGAATATAGAATTGCCATACGACCCAGCAATACCATTGCTGGGTATCTACTCAAAGGACTTAAGAGCAAAGACACAAACAGACATTTGCACACCAATTTTTATAGCAGCGTTATTTACAATTAGAAAGAGATGGAAACAGCCAAAATGTCCATCAACAGATGAGTGGCTAAACAAACTGTGGTATATACATACGATGGAATATTATGCAGCTTTAAGACAGGATAAACTTATGAAGCATGTAATAACATGGATGGACCTAGGGAACATTATGCTGAGTGAGTCTAGCCAAAAACTACAGGACAAATGCTGTATGGTCCCACTGATGTGAACCGACATTAGAGATTAAACTTAGAATATGTCATTGGTAACAGAGACCAGCAGGAGTTAGAAACAGGGTAAGATAATGGGTAATTGGAGTTGAAGGGATACAGCCTGTGCAACAGGACTAGATACAAAAACTCAAAAATGGACAGCATAATAATACCTAATTGTAAAGTAATCATGTTAAAACACTGAATGAAGCTGCATCTGAGCTATAGGTTTTGTTTGTTTGTTTGTTTTTGTTTTTGTCTGTCCGGTTGTTTGTTTGTCTTTTTTTTTTTTTACTATTATTATTACTTTTATTTTTTTTCTCTATATTAACATTCTATAGCTTTTTCTGTTGTGTTGCTAGTTCTTCTAAACCGATGCAAATGTACTAAGAAACGATGATCATGCATCTATGTGATGATGTTAAGAATTACTGATTGCATATGTAGAATGGTATGATTTCTAAATGTTGGGTTAATTTCTTTTTTCCGTTAATTAATAAAAAAATGAAAAATTCATAATTTCAAGATCAAATGTTTTACTTATAAAAAAAAAACAGAATTGATCCTAATTTTACTTTCTTGACTTTAAAGCAAGCAAATTCATCAATAATATTTTCATTAAAACCATTACCCATTAAAAAAAACAACCATTAAAACCTGAATATAGGGGTGGACATCTTTTCTGTTCCTTCAGGCTCCACTATGGCTCAGCCTGGCACTGCAGACTTACTCACACTATTCTGTAACCCTGTGAATCTGCAGGCAAACCAAACACGTAATAAGTGAAGCTATTTTTAAAATCCCTTATATAGATAAGAAGATGGCAGCAGAGGGAGCTACTTCTCCCACAAAAACAGCTAGGAGACTGGCAGAAACAGTCTGAAACAACTGTTCTGGGGCTCTGGAGGTCAGGGGAGCGCTCCACAGCACTCAGGGAAGAGCGGGACAAAGAGACTGAGAAACTGCAATAAAAAACTGTGAGTAACTTTTACACAGCAGCCAGGTGTCCACACCCACTCTGGAGAAGACCCAGCAGGGGTCTGGTCCCTGACTAGTTCTGCAGATGGAAATGGACATAAAAACCCTTTTCCTGAAGAATGGGGTGAAAGAGGGTATGGATGAGCACTGATCATGGCTTTCAATTAGCAAATTTAAATCTCGGGGATCCAGCTATGAATAGCAGTTTCAGCCCGTCCTGCACAGGGACCAGCAACTATTGTTTCAACCCATCTCTGATAGGAGCAAAGAGATGGAGGTTTAAGGATCAGGGTTTCCCAACACTGCAAACTTCACCGAAGTCTGCCATCTGCTGGGCAGGCCATGAAAGTGCAGCTCTGGGAAGCTGACACCCAAAGGCTTTAAGGCCCCTTTCCTGACTCCGCCCAGGGCTTTCTGGCACTGATCTGCATCCCCTTTGTGGGTCCCTGCCCCTGCCTTAGCTGGGAAATCCTCCCTGGGAAAGTCCTCTCCAGGGTGACCCTCCTCCCACAATCTGCCCTCCAGGTAAAAGCTGCTAGAGCCAGACACAGTGAGTTGTAAGTTGTCACATTGGTCATTATGTATGCGTATCTTCATTAATTTTTAATGTTATCTTGAAATATCTGAAAAAGAACAATAGCGAATAATTAAAGCACTTACATTTATTGTTTTAAAACTGTACTCTACAAGGATAGCTCTAACGTGTGTTTTCTGAAGATATGTGAGCTTAGAATGGTTTTTACATTTTTCAGTGGTATATTTTAAATAGTTACAGGTCCTACAGTTACAAAGTACACACATGATATCCCACATTTTGCCTCTTGGCTCCTAAGCCTAAAATTCTTTCTTGCTGTCCCTTTATATGTAAAATACTGGCTGCCTGGCCCAGGATTTTGTTTGTCCCTGTTTTTTGTGATAATGAAAATATATCTCATAATTTCCTACTATCAGGATATTTCGAGTAAAAAAAATGAAAGCTTGAATAATGATGCAATTAAATGAGGCTTTTATATCCTCACTGTACCTACAATCACATGGGCACCCACATAGAGAAGCTTCCTGCCCCCCAGCTGAGGGCTAACTTAGCCAGTCCTCAGAAAGGTCAGCAGCTGCTGCAGTTCTCCCCAGGCCGTAGCAGAGGAGAGATGAGTGTGGTGAGGTCGTGACAGAGGAAAGAGTCACCCACCGTTGGTCTTCCTCAGCTCCTCCACAAGGCAGCGGGCTTCCTCCTGGACGCGGTCCTCAATGCTCCTCTTCCCCATCCCGAAATTCCGCAGGGTCATGAGGGAGAAGCGCCGCATTTGCTTCCATGTTTTTCCATTGGTGAAAATGATTCCTACCAGGATGGGAAACAGGAGAAGTTCCTCCTTCAAAGGTGTGGGGGTCAGAATAATGGCCCCGCACGTCTCCACCTCCTAAACCTGGAACCTGTGACCATGTTACCTGACATGGCAAAGGGATCTGTGGATCTGCTTATGTTAAGGCCCTTGAGTCGGAGAAAATATCCTGGTTTATAGGGTAGATGGAATCTAATCATATGAGTCCTTAAATGCTGAGAGTTTTTACCACTTGTGGTTAGAAGATGTTCCTACAGAAAAGTCGGATACATGCAGACTGTAAGATAATAAATGTGTGAAGTTTTAAGCCATTAATTTTGGGGTAATTTTATTAGCAGGCATAGAAATCTAGTACAATGTGGTGTTCCAGGAAGGAGGTCCTAGGAGGAAAGACCTGGCTGGGATGCCCATATGACAACCTCTGCCAGAAGTGCTCCAACTGGCATTTGTAATGGTCCCACCACCCACAATACACACACATACTACAGGAGGCCTCTTTCCTCCACTGTCGCATCTGAACCTCATCAAACCAAAAGCAATACTATTATCCCCATTGAACAGATGTGACACTGAGGCTCAGAAAGGAAAATACCTGGCCCGAGATCTCACCATCATGATGGCTGTGAGAAAAGCACCATCAATTCTTTGAGGAATTCTCTCCTGAAATCTGGTCAACCAGAAATTTTGCACTGACGGAGGATTTTATGCAGGGAATTTTGCTGAGAAGGGGTAAGTTCTCCCAACCCTTCACAAAGACATTTTACTCTTACTCTATACTCTTCTATATCTTCTGCTTTGGAAGCTTCACAATCAAAAGAATGTGTAAGAGCCAAGTGAGCTTCCTTGAGGTAGGACAACTGGAGAACAGGAAATTTGGCAGGACTGAGCTATGAGAACTCTATGGAAGAGCAACTCCCATCTCCTCAGCTGTCAAGACCAGGGCAGGTTCACTAGGGATCCAGGTGAACAGTACAACCAGCTCTGACGTTATTATGTCCAGTACTGTCCTGCCAACAAAACAGGACTATCTCATTTAATCCTAGAAAGAGCCCTAGGAAGTGGTTGCTATTACTATTCCCATTTTTTATGTATGAATGGGTAAGACGGAGAATCATGAAGGAACTCACCCAAAGTTACACAGCTACATACTCAGACCAGATAGTCAAGAAAGCCATATAGGTGGACTTAAGGGTCTGCCTTGTCAACCATGGTTAGTGGATGCCAGTTCCAAAAGGAGAAGAAACTGCTTCATGTGACTATTCAGATAGGCTGGTCCCACATCCACCATAATCTGGACTGAACAAATACCCATTTTAAGAACTCTTGAGGCTTCTTGCCCTGGTCCACTCCACATGGTCATTTTTATTCATTTTTTCATAATAGATGATTTAAGACCAGGTCAGGGAAGTTCTATGTCTTAGTGTAATTGGTGTAAATAATATTAGTGTAAATAACCTGCAACTATCACAGCTCTCATTGGTCCAATCTAGGGGCAGGGAGGGGTACTTAAGGGAAGGACAAGATAACCTCCATCCTTTCTCTGGTCATGTCCCACCATTCTTTGCTTCTACTTAATCCTCTCCTTCTACCTCTTTACCCTTATCCCTAATTGTTCAAAATGAAAAACTGAGTTATATTTTTCCATGTTTCAAAAGGATCCAATGATCTTTGGCAGAAGATGATGGAGTGGGAAGCTACAGGACTCACTTATCCTATAAAAACAGCTACTGGACAGGCAGAAACCATCTGACACAACTGTTCTGAGGCTCTGGAGGCCAGGGGAGCACTCTACAGCATCCAGGGAAGAGCAAGATGAAGAGACTGAGAAGCTGTGGTAAAAAAAAAAAAAACTGAGTAGATGGAAACAGCATGTGAATGACTAAAAGGGTCATACTGCAGGTGATTCCGGAAATGAGAATGAGAGTGCGCCATGAACATGGGGAAGCACAACATAACAAGCAAGCATGCGACCATGAAATGAATGCTTAGTCTCTGAGATCAGAGGCTTAAAGAAAAGGACAGATTAAAACCTAAAAAGAAAGATCCCAGTGCACTCAAGGAAAGAGAAGTGTCCCAACACTCTTCCAGCTTATTCTTCCAATATAATACACAGCTGAGCCCACCTTACCACATCCTAGTCCATACCAATTTTATCAACTTTTCCATTAAAGCCAAACTGGATTTAGTGCAGTCAATGCTGGACTGTTTGTATGCCAAGTGTATCCTTCGTATAACTGACTACATAATGGCTAAAATTGAGAAATTGGAATAGAAGATCCAAATGGCTCTAAGGATCGCTAAGGATCGAAGATTTGAGTGACTGCCGTGCACGCCCAAAGGAACCTATGCAGATGACTGCTTAGTACAGAGAGTAACTCAGCACAAGGGTTATATTGTGGCCACGACTGACTGGGACTTTAAGCAAAGAATCCAAAAGATGTCCTGAGTGCTTATCATGTACATTTCTAACCATAGGTACAACATCAAATGGATGCCAGATGATTAGGGAGCCCCTCAATACTAGTCCTTACAAGACAAAAGTTCTCTGCCTTCCTTCAACTGACTTTCTCTGTTACTAGTTTATTAAACATACTGCTATGAGTTAATTGAATGTTATTAAATGTGCTCACTTTTTGATGCTGTTTTAAAAATATCACTTAAAGATTTGTTGCATTTTTTTATAAATCAGATGCTCGAAAGATTGCTCAGATCATTTGATGGTCTTTGTTTTATATTCATTTATTCAACAAATATTTATTAAGTCCATGCAAGGTGCTTAGTAAAGGATATGGTCCTGCCCTCAAGACTCAATGTTATAGTGGGGAGGAAGAACACACAAATAAATAAATACAGTAAAATAGTGAGCTAGGGTAAAAGTATGGAGGGGTAGTGTGGTAGTTAGATTCAGTTGTCAACTTGCCCAGGTGAAGGCACCTAGTTCTGTTGCTGTGGACTTGAGCCAATGGTATGTGAACCTCATCTGTTGCTAATACATAGCAGTCGGCTGGAGGCATACCTGCTGCAATGAATGACTTTTGACTTAACTGGCTGGTGCTTAAATGAGAGAGCACAACTTAGCACAGCCTAAGCAGCTCGGCATTCCTCATCTCAGCACTCGCAGCTCAGCCCAGGCCTTTGGAGTTGCAGAAAGAAGTCACCCCAGGGAAAGTTGTTGGAACTCAGGGACCTGGAGAGAAGGCCGGCAGAGACCATCCTGTACCTTCCCACGTAAGAAAGAACCTCAGTGGAAAGTTAGCTGCCTTTCCTCTGAAAAACTAACAAAATAAATCCCCTGTTATTAAAAGCCAATCTGTCTCTGGTGTGTTGCATTCTGGCAGCTAGCAAACTAGAACAGGTAGGATATAGATACATAAGCATGGAAATAATGATGTCTTTCCACTGGGTTGTGATCGAACAGAAGAAAGACCGGAGGTGGTTGTGTTTTGACGTGTCAGTAGGTTATTTTGGAGTTTTCTGTGTGGGGCTGGTATTATTTTTGCAACTGTCCTGTAACTCTGAAAATATTTGAAAATAAATATTTTTTTAATAAAAAAAAAGAAAACCTGAGTAATTCTCTCAAAAGGGGTGGCTGGTGGAAATTCCCCTTCCTCAAGGTGAGCCACCTTGAGTCTGGCCCCTGGCTGGCTGCTACAGATGGAGAAAGACCTGGAAGCTCCTTTCCAAGAATAAGAACAGTGGAGGGCAGTGGAGGGAAAGTAAACATGGCAGAGGGAAAGTTATCTGAGGAGCGCCATGTGCTGGGCAGGAAAGGAAAGTACACGCAGCCTACAAAATGGGAGGAAATATTTGGAAACCACATACAAAATATGGTTTTAATATCCAGAACATACAAAGAAATCCCATAACTCAATAATAAAAAACACAATTAATTCTAAAAATGGGAAAAAGGCTTGAATAGACATTGTTGCAAAAAGCAAATACAAATGGCTAAAAAAACATGTGAAAAGATATGCAATATAATGAGCTAATAGGGAAATAAAAGTCAATACCACAACGAGTGATCATTTCACAATTACTAAAGAGACCACTATTGAAAAAAAAAACAGAAAACTACAAGTGTCAGAGAGGATGTGGAGGACTCATTCACTGCTGGTAGGAAAGTAAAAAGGTGCACACACTGTGGAAAACAGTTTAGTAGTTCCTCAGGAAGCTAAGAATAGAATTGCCTTATGATCCAGCAATCAGACCACTATGTATATATCCAGAAGAACTGAAAGCAGAGATGTGAACAAACATTTTCACACCTACATTCATGGTAGCACTATTTGGTGCCCATCAACCAATGAATGGATAAACCAAGTGTGGTACATACATGTCATAGAATATTATTTAGCTATAGGAAGGAATGAAGTCCTGATTCATGTGACAACATGGATTAACCTTGAGAATATTATGTTGTGAAATAAGCCAAACACAAAAGGACAAATGTTGTGCAATTGCACTACTATGAACTAATTATGATAAGTAAAGTTACCGAGTTAGAATCAAGAATAAAGTTTACTAGGAGATAGAATGTGGATAGAGAATGGGAAACTGATGCTCATTTGTACAGAAATTCTAATTAAGTTGACTGTAAATGTCTGGAAATGGATAGTGGTGATGATGAAACGTTTTGTGAATTTAATTAACAGCACTGAACTATGTGTATGAATGTCATTGAAAGGGTAAGTTTAGGGTCATGTATGTCACTAGAAGGAAAGCTAGAGGATAAAACATGGCACCGTAGAGCACAGTGAGCCCGTTGTGGATGATGACTGTGGTTAATAGTACAAATAAAAGAATGTTCTTTCACGAACTCTAACGGGTGTCCATCACTATTACAAGGTGTTAATAATACGGTGGTATATGGGGAAAATATGTCCAATGTAAACTATGGACTATAGTTAATAGTAGCATTTAATATTCTTTCATCAATTGTAAAAAAGTTACTAAACAATGCTAAGAGTCAACAATAGGGTCGAAGGGATATGGAGTTTTTCTTTTTGGAGTAATAAAAATGTTCTAAAATTGATTGTGGTTATGCATGCACAACTTTGTGATTTTATTGACAGCTATCAATTGTACACTTTGGATGGATTGTATGGCATGTGAACAAAATGCTCATTAAATAAACTTTCGAGAAAAAGGAAAGAATGAAAGTAAAAAAAAATCAGTATTCAATTAGTGGATGGTTTCTTGCTGTGCAGTATTCTGATATTTGAATATGAATTTAATCTGGTCTTTTGTAGGCTACTATTACACACACACACACACACCTACCAAGTACTTCTTGAGCTTTTCTAGCACTGTGGAAGTTCCCCTTCCAGAAAACTCCTCTCCATGGTCAATCAGAGCTTCCTTTATGGCCTCATACCCATGCAACACCACGGAGGGCTTCATGCCCAAATACACTGTGAACACGGGGCCATAGAATTTTACTAGCTGTGAACCAAAAAATTGGGAAAACATTAATCACAAAGGCATTTATTTGGCCTGGAATGGTTGTATGTGACTCAGATTGATATCAATTTGTACCATTGATACTCTTAATCTGCACCCACAATATCAAACATTTCTTGTATATATAGTCCCCATAATCTGCTATTCATGGGATGCCCAGTGTGTGCTAGAAATAAGTCTAGGAACTTGATACAAACCCTATTTCAACCATGCTTTTAACAAATTCTCAAGATAAGGTTATCTATCCCTATTCTACATATGACAAAACCGAGATTCAGAGAGTTTATGGATCTGTCCCAGGGCCATAACTCTAAAAAGTAGAAAAGCAGAATTCAAATCCTGTTTGGCCCAACTAAAGCCTAAGGAATGTGTCATCTCCTGTACCTGCCTGGGAACCAGTGCCTAAGCTGACAGTCCAGAATCATCAGGAAGGGCATTCAAAATGCATGTTGCTGGGCTCTGGCCCTGGGAATTCAGATTCAGTAGAGCTATGATAAGCCCTATAAAACTCTATTTTAAATAATCACCCAGACCCAGTTTGAGAACCCCCAGTGACACCAACACAGAAAAAGTGGGAGGACAGCGATGGTTGTTTAGTTAAAAGCAGCTACAGGAAGACCAGCTTCTTCCCTCCTCCAGCATCTGCACCCCAGAGCCCTCTGCAGGATATGTCAGCACCTGATTGATTAGCTCACTTCCTCTGGCACTAAAGCCTGGCTCTTTCCTTGATTTCAACCATAATTTTCATCCTTTGAAATGTTTTTTGTAACAAATCTCAACAAAACACACTGCTTTAGAGGCAGTCTAAGGAAATGGAGCTGGGGGTGCCTTTGCAAAGAGATATCTTTTGAAATATTTTAAGGTGTCATATTAACAGTTACAACTGCATATATATATAATCACAAGAATAATGCATCCACACTGAGTTGGAAAATCATTACTTATGTGATTAATACATGCTAAGCAATTTACCACACCCTTTAACATTAAACTCCCAAATGGTTTATTGCATGGGAGAGGCAATAAAAGGTTTTATTTAATTAAAAGTGTATATATTATAGAGTTTGTAAACAATAATGATTGACTTAAAGTCTACTTTCTTAATGTTATCACCATGCCCCCAGGAACTCTATATAATATCAGTGATTCTGGAATATCAGGAATTCTATACAATGCATCTCCCTGCTGGGAACACTGTTCCCAACCTTCCCAGCTTCTTGATACACCAATGCAAGAGAAAATATACCTTTTTGAACAAAACTACACAAATCACAGAGACTGCCATTCCATAACCATGGAAAAATCATTGAAGGCAAAGCCCTGATGTGGCAATTTCACAACTTCACTGTTTCTATTCTTTCCATCCAGGCTTTCTATGTCTTACTTCCTGCAAACCACATTACTTTATTCAATTATTGTTGACAATGACAGGTCTGAAAATTAGCATTACAATTGCTCAGTAATATAATGATCTATTTTAACAGTTGACCTCAAAGAACACATTTCATTTAGCAGTGCAGAGCTATGCTACTTTCCCCTTACAAGCCCCTGGAAGAACATCAGGCATGCTTACATTGCCTAGGGATTTGCTGAGGTTCTTCAGATTTAACTGGAGGAGATTTCCAATAATTGGAAGAGGACTGGGGCCAGGAGGGAGCCTCCCTTTCCCATAGCTCTGTTTCAGGAGTGAAAGGACGAGCAAACACGAGAGACACAGCAGTAGGACCAAAATTGGATCCATCGGAACGTTTCCTTTCTCCTACGGCAGCTGGTAAACTTGGAACTGAATGCCTTATAAACACCCAGTGCCCCCTTGACCTGTGCTCTACCAACCGTTACAGTGGCTCATCACCTACATCAACTTAGGTCTTTTCCAAGTGGACTTTGGCTGGCCATTAAATATCAAACGAGTGCATCTCTACGAATTTGGAGGAATTATAAAAGTACAGAAGATTTTAGTAAAGAAAGAAAAAGAAAACCTGCTTTTCTCAGAAGAGGGGTTTCAGTTGAGTGGATGTTCTTGAGTGGCCCAGATACCTGTTTTCAAACACCCAAAATATCCCAAATTTATCTGAAACTCAAATGTAACTGTATGTCATGTGTGTTCATTTGCAAAATCTGGCAACTTTAGAGAGGAGATCAGGCATTGATATATTTATTAATAACCTCCCAGATGATTGCAATATGAGCCAGGATGAAAAACCACTAGAACAGATGACTATTTTTTTTAATGCTACTATTCTGAATGCTCATGATGACATACTACGATGAGATAATATTTAGGGCAATACGTGTGATTAAATCCTTGCTTTACAAAGAAGGTATCTTTCTCTTATGACTTCAGCTGAAATTGTAATACCTGTCCTTGAAAACACATATGTTTTGAAATATTTTAAGGTACTATATTAGCTGTTACAGCTGGATATATTAAAAATAGCAAGAATAATGCATTCACACTGAATGGGAAAAATCATTTTTTTTTGCATAATCACAATGTGATAAGCAACTCTCCACACACTTTCCCATTGAACTCCTCAAATAAACCTGGAGAATAATATCGTTGTTTTTTATTTTATAAATGAGGGAAAATATGGAGATTTTCCCATTGACAACTAGTACAATGCAGGGATCTGAACTAGCCATTTGGGCACCATTGAAAGGCACCATCTAATGCAACCTAACTGCCAAGAGGACAATATTAGTAAACAAAAATCATCAGTTACAATGAAAGTACCACCCACTTATGCCTTTCACACCACATAGGAGCCCCTTTCTGATACACTGGGTCGCAAGTGCTCCTAGGAAGCCACACAAGAAACCAAGGGGCTGATTGCTCCATTCCCCATCGTAGTGGGGGTGAAATATGCTCAGCCCATTACAGAGAAACCTGGCTTCAGAGAAAGTCAGCAGGGAAGACTGAGAGACAAGGGCTTTTCCCCTTCCCAACGTCCTCACCCCACCCCACCAATGACTTCTGTGAAGCAAGGAAAAGAGGTTCTAGGGGAACAGCACCGTGTGGCCTTAGGGGGGAGATGGGAGACAGGGACTGCTCCCAACACAGCAGCAGCACAGGACACCACCACGTGCAGACCTGGGAGACAGCACGAGTGTAACACGACAGAATCTCAACACTTCACAACAAGCTACTAATGGGAATATAGTTTTTTTTTCAAAGCTTTTTTTTTTGTGAAGCACTATCAGATTGGTTTTCAATCATTTTGAGAAATTATTTTTAAATACATTATTACTTTGGTATTTTCAAAGTTTTTTTTATCACATATTACTACAGGGAACCAGGCAATGTACAAAGCATTTTTACATGCTTTATATCTCTTTTAGTCATCACAATGGTCACCTCCATAAAAGTATTCCCATTTCTAGAGGTGATGAAAGAAAACCTCAGGTATTCAATGCCTTCCCAAGAACACACAGTCCGTGAGTGGCAGAGGTTAGGCTTGGTCCACCTCTCTGGACTATTGGACTTTCCTGTCCTGGTAACATATTAATTTAAGAGATGGACCATATTGTCTGAGAATCTTATGTAACTCTGTATTGTATAATTCCTTATATATTGTAACTTTCAAAACAAACAGGAACTGTTAAAGATGCAACACCAGTTGGTTAAAATGTAATTTAGAAAAGTTTGAAAAAAAACAAATTCACTAGCTCTCTTTAGAGCAATCTTTTCTTTTGAGCAGAGACTATTGAGTCTCTGCTCTGCTTTTCTCTTCTTCCAGTGATGTTCCTTCAGTATCCTATCACAAATATTTCTCTACTTTAGGGACTAGTCAAATCTCACACTATCATTATTAAGTAACTGCTGAGTCAGCAAGGTGAAGGAAAAACAATCCATCAGTACAAGGTCTTGTACTAGAATCCGGGTTTCTAAGCTCCACACACGGCATGGAGACCCTCAGCCCCTTTCACATTCTGCTCACAGGAACCCAAGAGCCAGCTACAGAATACTGGATATGTCTTTCCTGGAAAAACTAAATATCCTCAGAGAAACAACGTCCATATGATGACATTTAAATAGAAAGGGTCCAACTAGTGCCCAGCACGATGAGTAAATCTTTTTATCCCTCTTTAGGGTTATTTGGGTATGACTATTCTAATTTTTCCATGTTGGCAGGGTCTGTCTATAATATGGTATAGGGAGATGGAACTATCTGATGTTCTAGAGAGGCTGGGCCATTTAGGTTACAGGACTTAGGCGGTCCAGGGACCCATCTGGAAGCTGTAGGTTTCTGGAAAGTCACTCTAGTGCATGGAACCCTTGCGGAATCTTATAAATTGCCCTAAATTTTCTTTAGAGATTGGCTGGAATGGTCCTTGTTGGTGGTTAGCAGGTTATGATAGGTAGCAAGGTCTAACTAAAGCTTATATAAGAGCAACCTCCAGAGTAGCCTCTTGACTCTATTTGAATTCTCTCTGCCACTGATACTTTATTAGTTATACTTCCTTTCCACCTTTTGGTCAGGATGGAATTGTTGATCCCATGATGCCAGGACCAGACTAATCCCTGGGAGTCCCCTCCCATGCCACCAGGGAGACTTTCACCCCTGGATGTCATGCCCTATGTAGGGATGGACCCATATCTTTTTACCAATCTGTCCATATCCTGGATAAAAGGAGCATCAGACAGGTTTTCACAATCACACAATCACATTGCAAAAGTTGTATTTTCATATAATAATCTTCAAGAATCAAGGCTACTGGGACACAGCTCAACAGTTTCAGGTATTTCCTCCAGTCACTCCCAATACACAATAAATTAAAAAGGATAACCTACAGTGCAGAAGAATAACCTTCAGATAACCTCTCAACTCTGAATTCTGTCAGCCACTGAAACTTTATTTTGTCTCCTTTCTCTCCTCCCCCTTTAGGTCAAGAAGGCTTTCTCATTCCCATGATGCTGGATTCCAGCTAATGTTGGTAGGGAGATTTACATTCCTAGGAATCATGTCATGCACAGGGGTGATGAATCACCTGCTGAGCCACCTTAGAGAGAGAGGACACATCTGAGCAACTAAAGAAGCTCTTTGGGGGTGACTCTAAGGCCTAATTTCAAGTAGACTCGGCCTATCTATGTTGGGATAAGCTTCACAGAGTCTATTGATAAGGAGCTATCAATAATATGGGAGAGGGGGATGGAACTATCTGATGTTCTGGGGAGGCTGGTCCAAGACACATCCATTTTTTAAAGAGCCAACAGAATACACACAGCCAGAGACCTTTGGAGATACATAAAGAAAACACCCCAGGGAAGGCATTGAAGAAACCTGGGGAAAAAGCTGGCAGATGTCACCATGTGCCTTTCTAGCTGAGGGAGAAACCGCAAACATCTAGTTCCAATAGACCTTCCAGTAAAATTATATCCCCTACATGATATCTGGGCCTTCATTTGGTGGGGAATTGCCGACAAACCAAGTGCAAAGGGAAAGCCTCAATGGAAAACCAAGTAAATAAAATGTTTAGATAATTGAAGGAAACTAATGTGCAAAATAACCTTATTAAAATAAGCAAATACCACAAACACAACAAAAATCACAGAGCCCAGGCAGATCCAAGTGGAAATGACAAAGCCAAATAGCCAACTCAAAGCACCAGAGAGAACAGAGAATGTGGAACAACTACTCAAGGATATTTATAAAGAAACAAAGGAGATCAGGAAGACAATAGAAGAGCATAAAGAAGAATCTGAAAGATAAATAGAAAAATGGCAGATCTTTCAGACATGAAAGATACATTAGACCAAACTAGAAATATACTAGAGATACACAATAGCAGATTCGAAGAAGCCAAGGAAGAACAAGTGAGCTAAAAGAGAGAACAATTGAACTAGAGCACATAAAAGGACAAATAGCAAGAAAGATGGACAAATGGAACTAGATCTCAGGGAAATGATGGAGAACAGGAGGCAGACAAGTATAAGAATCACTGATGTCCTAGAGGGAGAAGAGAAGAGTAAAGGGCTGGGAAAGATACTTGAAGAAATAATTGGGAAAAACTTTCCAACCCTTATAAAAAATGTAAATACATGAATCAAAGAGGCCAAACGAACACCAAATGGAATAAATCCAAATAAGCCTACTGCAAGACATAGACTAATCAAACTATCAAAGATTGGAAAGAAACAGAAAATTCCTGAAAACAGTACGAGAAAAGCAATCTACTACATACAAGAGAAAACACATATGACCAAGTTTGCAATATTCAACAGGCACATGGAACCAAGGAGGCAGAAGTATGATATATTTAAGATCCTGAATGAGAAAGATTTCCAGCCAAGAGTTCTTTATCCAGCCCAGTTGTCCTCCAAATCTGACAGGGAGATTAAAATCTTCAAAGACAAACAAAAACTAAGAGAACTAGTCAACAAGAGACCTGTTCTACAAGAAATACTAAAGGGCATCCTGTCACCTAAAGGAAATGTCAGAAGTAGGAGATGTGAAGGAGGGCAAAGAATTGAAGAATACAAGCATCAGTAATTGAAAGAGTAAAATGGGAGAGAGGGGGAAAAAAATAGAGAGAGATGTAACATATAAAACCTAAAGGATAAGATGGTAGATTCAAGAACGACTTTAACAATAATAACTTTGAATGCTAATGGACTATACTCACCAATTAAAAGACACAGCTAGGCAGAATGTATCAAAAATATATAATCTGTCTATACACTGTTCCAAAGAGACACATCTCAGAACCAAGGACACAATTAGATTGAAAGGGAAACGATGGAAAAAAGATGGTCTATGCAGCCAAAAGACAGCAGGAGTAGCTACGCTAACATCAGGTAAAAGTGACTTTAAATGTAAAGACGTCACAAGAGACAAAGAAGGACACTGCATATTAAAAAAAGGGACAATTCACAAAGAACAAATAATAATCAGAATTAATTTTATGCTCCCAAACAAGGACCTCCAATGTATATGAGGCAAACATTGGCAAAAACTGAAAGGAGCTATAGACATTTCAACATTAATACTGAGAGACTTCAATACACCTCTCTCCTCCATAGATAGAAGAATCAGACGGAAGATCAACAAGGAAACAGAGAACTTAAACAATCTGATAAACGAATTAGACCTGACAGACACAAATAGGACATTATACCCCAAAACACCAGGATACACATTCTTCTCTAGTGAACATGGAATGTTGTACAGACAGATCATATGCTCAGACACAAACTGAATCTTTATAAATTTAGTAAGATTGAAATAATCCAAAGCACTTCCTCTGACCACAATGTAATGTGGTTGGAAATTAATAATCACGAAAGAGCAGGAACCTCCACAAATATAAGGAGATTAAACAACACACTCTTAAATAATCATTGGATTAAAAAAGAAATTCCTAGAGAAAACAGTAAACATCTGAGGATGAATGACAATGAGAATTAAACATATGAGAATTTATGGGATGCAGAAAAGGCAGTGGTAAGATGGATACTTATATATCCCCTAAATGCATATATTTAAAAACAAGAATGAGCAAAAATTAAGGACATAACTGCTTACATGTAGAATTTAGAGAAAGATCAGCAAACTAACCCCAAAGCAAATAAAAGAAGAGAAATAAGAAAAATTAAAGCAGAAATAAACAAACTAGAGAAAGATCAACAAAACCAACAATTTATTAAATAGAAATCAGTGAATCCCTACTGATAATATTAGATAGAAAACTAAGTAATTAAATAAATAAATAAATAAATAAATAAATAAATAAATAAAAAGGAAAATGAGGCTTCTTCCCTCCAGTAGAATGATGACTGATAAGTGTAATGAGTAGCGAAGTTGGAAAATTATCATTATGCAAACACCAGAGTTAAGGCTGGTTTGTGCAAAATCAACAATGAATATTAAATCTAGGAAGAAAGTTTGTTGTGTCTTTTCATACATTGCTGATTTTTTTTTACCAGGGGAAAAATGTCATGAATATAATAGCAGCATTATTTCTAATAGTGAAAAAGGGGAAACAACCCAAATTTCCATCAGCTGAATGAACAAACAAAATGCGGTATACACATACAGAGGAATATTATTCAGCCATTAAAAGAATGGAGTACTGATACATATTACAAAATGCAAGAACCTTGAACTAACTATTCTAAGTACTAGAGAGGGCTTATTTCTAATTAATTTGTGAGCATGGATTTATTTTGCATATGGGAGGGATGTGAACATGTCGGGTGAGAAAGTGTAATAGGGTAATGTGGTATCAGCCTTCGAGCTCACCTTCAATGCTCACTGCCTCTGGAGATTCATGCCCCGTGTAGTTCTCTCACAAATTGAAAAAGGCTGACTTGGCATGGAAAGTCAGAACCTGAGCAGAGGGAAGAAGCATCCAAGCATGAGGTGGCCTCACCAAGGATCTCAGAAATAGAGGGTGAAAGGTGGGTTCCTGTTGGGTGGGCAGAGTACGGGAGGGTCACAGAGGGCGTCCACACATGGGAGCAGAACTGTACGGGGTTTCAGAGGCTGAGCAAGATGAAGAGGAGGAGGTCAAAACCCAGGAATGGTGAAGCTGTCTTCACGCTGGGTATGGAGGGCTCGTGGCTGCCCATGAGAAGTCAAAGCACAAGCAGGGAAAGGAAGGGTTGCATGTGTGGGGAAAGGGGGTGGCAGTAGAGATAGGGATGGATCACACATACGAGGATTGATGAAATAAGTAAACATATTAAGAATAATGAAAGCTAGGGTTTTTAATATTGGAAAAGGGAGTTACAAATAAAGAAGGTGGAGAACATACACAGAATCCTGTGGTGTTGGATTGAAATTAGGTCTCAGGGTAAACACACAGGAACGGGGCAGGATCACTAAGAGGGTCCATCCTCCAAACCCAAGGACACTCTGCCTGCCTCACATTGAGGGTGAACCAGAAAAAGAGAGAATACATGCCCATCTATCCCCAATAATTGATTTGGATGATCCTATTCCAAATCAGTTATTTCAATGTGGTTTGCAAAATGATAATTTTTGAATTCTACAATTTATTAGCTGGTTTTTCTTGATCAGCTGTGGGTATTTATTTAACTTCTAATAATGAAAAGGTAAAAGCTTAACCCTTTACTTTGAACCATCAATTTTACAAATGAAAAGTTGATGAAATAATCCCCTACCGTGGTGGCATGTGAAGGCAGGTATGCTTCAATTATGAGTTACAAGGTATAGCAAAGTAAAAACAATTCTCATAGTAAATGTGGTATCAGGATTAAACAAATTAAGGAAAGCTATGCAAAGTTAAATTAGATTTTGAAATATAAATATGGATTCATGGAACATCCTGGCCATGAAAAGCATGATTGCACTTTATTGAAACCTATTGAACTACACGCACACACTTCCCTAATCTACAATGATATTCAAAAAAGAAATGAACAGCATACCTGCCTTTACATGCCATCACGGTAGGGGATTAATTCATCAACTTCTCATTTGTAAAATTGATGGTTCAAAGTAAAGGGTTAAGCTTTTACCTTGTCATTATTAGAAGTTAAATAAATACCCTCAGCTGATCAAGAAAAACCAGCTAATAAATTGTAGAATTCAAAAATTATCATTTTGCAAACCACATCGAAATAATTTATTTGGAATAGGATCATCACTGATATTAAAACCATTGACTGGAAAGCTAAGAGTGAACTAGATATTCTTTCCAAAGATGCTAAGGTATCATTCACTAGATTATTTGCTTTAGGAAAAAAATAATCTTTATAGTGAAATGAACTGCTTGCACCATCCTAATTAGCATAATTATACAATACACCACAAGCATCAAATAGTGATGAAACTACTAAACAATATCTGAAATTTAAAAAGACAAAGCTGAATTTCTTGCTTACTCTTGGTGTAAGGGAGAGCTGTGCTGGTTAGGCTGCCTCCCCAAGCATGTCATATAGTTCATCTTATGTGGACTGACTGCTCATCCTGTTTGGGAAGTGTGAAATTCAGAATTGTTGATTGACTGGTACTCAGAGATGTATTTATGAGAGTGAGTCCATCCCTAATTGGCTGACTTTCAAGGGCTAGGAGATGCTACTAAGAGACTGGCTTGTGAAAGCATGTTTACTAAAAATAACTTGTTGATAGAATGAGCAGGTTAAATACTAATTCTTCTGGCTATTTGTTAGGAAGGTCCTTGATAGTGTTCTGTGTTTTTAATAAAAGGAATACTTTACTACAGAAAAGATTTTGGAGGACATTTATGTAAATTTAAATAAAGACGGGGTGTAGGCAACACTCTGGAAAGATTGTTTGTATTGTTGGTATGATAATAGTACTGTGGTTAGTAGGAGATTGTCCTTATGTTCTAGAAATGCGTGTTACAATTTTTCAGTAAGTTTCAATCCTCTGTAATTTCCCATAAATGTTTCAGCAAAATTACATATATATCATGAAGCAAATATGGTAAAATATTGTTAAGCCTAGATTGAGGATTTATGGGTATTCATTTTAATACTCTTTCAATTTTGCTATATGCTTGAATATTTTTCAAGGAAAAAGGTGTATTTATAGTTATATTTTATACCATTCTTTCAATTTAACTAAAAGATCTCAAGGTCTCATAGCTCACAGCTTTTTTCTTAATTGCACATACTCTTCTATCATAGTTTTCTTTTCCTGAACTTACTTCAGGTATTTATTTTGTCTTTCTCTTCATAAAGTTATTTGAGTTAGGAAGCATTTGCTTGCTGACAGCAGGCATCTCTCAAGATGCCTAAAGGCAATTGGAAAATCTATTGTTTTACCTAAAAGCAAGGTGAGTGGTAGGACAGACTTCAGGCTTGAGAGATTTAGTCTCAGTGGTTCAGTCAAATATCTGATATCTTTCTATGTGCTCCGTTTTGCTCGAAACAGACTCTGAAACCAAAGTATAAAAGAAGTTTACTAACTAAAGTAGCATTACTGTAGCACAGCAACAAAAACTTAAGTGCTCAAAAGGCAAGTTTTAGCCAGGCACTATATATGGCTTCTAGGAACAAAGGGAGAGTGTGGAAATGGGGAGACGGAAGAAGGGAGAGTGACCTACAGGAGTTGTTTGGGGTGGGGTGTCCTTGGGCCATGTTTCATTAATTTTGCAAGCCGGAGAGGGAGGATGACTCTGCAGAAGCATGGCTATCTGGCAAAAATAAGCAAACTTGGTGTCCGCAGGACTTGTTTCTTTTCTGCTGGGACAAAGGCCTAAGTAAGCCCCATGATGGATGATTGGTGTGGTGCCCAGGTCTCCTCCTAAACGTTCATAACAAACCTGCTAGAGTCAAGGACAAAAGTTAAGAAACTAAATTATCTGCCAGAGGGGGAGGACTGTAATTACTAATGCAAAAAGATTTTATCTTGAACTCTGACCTTAGAAATATGAGCTGTTAGGCCCCTATGATGATTATACTAGAGACCTGATGTCCTCATACTACAGAATGTTTCTGTTCTAAAAATGTGTATAGCCTTGTGCACTTCTGTTCCTTTTGTGGAACACTCACTTCTAGAATAGTCACCACTGGAAAAATCTTCACCTGTTCAAAACTTCCAATGAAATTCACGTCTGCGTCTGTGCCTGGCCTCTTTTTTCCATCTCTCTGCAGCCCAGGCCCGTGGTCTGCAAGAACGTGGCCTGGACCAGCACAACGGGTACATCAGCCTGTTTTTCTGTTTCCTCTTTGTGCTTCCCGCATAAAAAGAAAGTTCAAGCATATCAAGTGGGTTAGTGAAGCTAACAACTGTTCCATTTTCATATTCCCTCCTGTTTATCCCCAAAAAAGACCAAAGACAGTGGGTTTGTGATTTTATAGGCTGCCACCCAAAAGCTACATGGGACAGGGAAAGAGGTGGGTTTCTTTTAGAGGTGGGTGGCTTATTGTGTGATGAAGCTGGTGATGGTGGAGATAAAGACAGGTCTGAGGAGTAGGAGAATGACTAACATGATCAGCAGTGAGACAAAGGAATACAACTGGGCACTAGGCAGACCCACTGATTGATTCCCATGTCTCTGGGGTCTCCTGTTCATGCTGTGAAGCCATTTCACTTGCTTGAAGATGTTTTAGATGAGGAGTGATACTTGTCTGGTGCTATTGACCCAGCAGGATTTATAGGCAGCAACACAAATATCACCTTCTTCATATGAAAGATAATCTAAAGCTACTTGGTTATCTATAACTAGCAACGTCTTATCTGAGAATAATGTTCAATCAGATATAAGTAGACACTTTCTGGTTATTATTATGTCTTACTTTATACTACCTGGTTTACAGGGGTTCAAGCCTTACTGGTAACTAAGGGAGTCACTTTCTGGCAGACATACGAACCATATGTTAACTTGGGGACTACAAGAAAGAAGATTTCATCCAGATCTATAGGTATTATAAGTGAAATCTGGTGGTGAGTTGGCTTGGCTTCCTATCATTGAAAGGTTTTTAAAGACCAATCTGAGGTTCCTTATGAAAACTTCCAGCAAAACAAACTTAAAAAGGCCTATGGTATGGACATTTGATCTTTGATAAGGCAGTCAAGCCAACTCACCCGGGACAGAACAGTCTCTTCAATAAATGGTGCCTAGAGAACTGGATATCCACATGCAAAAGAATGAAAGAGGATCCATATCTCACACCCTATACAAAAGTTAACTCAAAATGGATCAAAGATCTAAACATTAGATCTAAGACCATAAAACAGTTAGAGGAAAATATAGGGAGATATCTTATGAATCTTACAATTGGAGGCAGTTTTATGGACCTTACACCTAAAGCAAGAGTACTGAAGAAGGAAATAAATAAATGGGAACTCCTCAAAATTAAACACTTTTGTGCATCAAAGAACTTCATCAAGAAAGTAGAAAGACAGCCTACACAATGGGAGACAATATTTGGAAATGACATATCAGATAAAGGTCTAGTATCCAGAATTTATAAAGAGATTGTCCAACTCAACAACAAAAAGACAGCCAACCCAATTACAAAATGGGAAAAAGACTTGAACAGACACCTATCAGAAGAGGAAATACAAATGGCCAAAAGGCACATGAAGAGATGCTCAATGTCCCTGGCCATTAGAGAAATGCAAATCAAAACCACAAGGAGATATCATCTCACACCCACCAGAATGGCCATTATCAACAAAACAAAATGACAAGTGCTGGAGAGGATGCGGAGAAAGAGGCACACTTATCCACTGTTGGTAGGAATGTCAAATGGTGCAACCACTGTGGAAGGCAGTTTGGTGGTTCCTCAAAAAGCTGAATATAGAATTGCCATACGACCCAGCAATACCATTGCTAGGTATCTACTCAAAGGACTTAAGGGCAAAGACACAAACGGACATTTGCACACCAATGTTTATAGCAGCGTTATATATAATTGCAAAGAGATGGAAACAGCCAAAATGTCCATCAACAGACGAGTGGCTAAACAAACTGTGGTATATACATACGATGGAATATTATGCAGCTTTAAGACAGAATAAACTTATGAAGCATGTAATAACATGGATGGACCTAGAGAACATTATGCTGAGTGAGTCTAGCCAAAAACTAAAGGACAAATACTGTATGGTCCCACTGATGTGAACTGATTCACTGATGTGAATATTCCAAGAATAAACTTGGAATATTAGAAACAGGGTAAGATAATGGGTAATTGGAGCTGAAGGGATACAGACTGTGCAACAGGACTAGATACAAAAACTCAAAAATGGACAGCACAATAATACCTAATTGTAAAGTAATCATGTTAAAACACTGAATGAAGCTGCATCTGAGCTATAGGTTTTTTTTTTTTTGGTCTGTCTGTTTGTTTGTTTGTCTTTTTTTTCTTTTTCCTTTTTTACTATTATTATTATTTTTATTTTTTTTCTATATTAACATTCTATATTTTTTTCTGTTGTTTTGCTAGTTCTTTTCCTAAATCGATGCAAATGTACTAAGAAATGATGATCATGCATCTATGTGATGATGTTAAGAATTACTGATTGCATATGTAGAATGGAATGATTTCTAAATGTTGGGTTAATTTCTTTTTTTTTCTTTAATTAATAAAAAAAAAAAAGGCCTATAGGGTAAATCATATTCTTGCTACACTTATGAAAATAATCAAGACAAATCTAATGAAACCTGTCTTATTTTCTGATCAAGAATCATCTTACTTTGGTTATCTTTGATAAAACGTTGAATTACAGTATCTTCCCACAAAATATGTTCTTAATCAATTCCTGTGAGTATGAACCAATTGCAAATAAGACTTTTCAAAAATGTTATTTTTAATAAGGGTATAGCACAAGTGATCGAAAGCTTTATGAAGAGAAAAATCACAGGAAGGACTAAGAGGCTGGAAGTCACCAAATGTGGAAGACAGCAGGGAGGACATTAGCACTGTCATGTGATGGAAACGCCAAATACACAAGAAAGAATTCAGATTCTAAAACAACCGACCATTACTGCCAAGGATACTAACAGGTTCAACTGGTTTTCTAGGAACAGTAACCTCAGAAATCCACAGTGGGCCATTCTTAGATGATGCTTCGATCCACTCAGATCTATGGCCCTCTGAATAGTTCAGTGATGAACAAATATCATCATCTTGAGCAAAAGGGGAGACTTACAGTGTTGAATTTTACCTGAACCTTGTGATCCAGGAAAACAGTGTGAGATAAGAAATCCCCTACCCACTAGGTTACTGTCTAAGATGGCCTTAACTTCTCCTTAGCTTACAGATCTTTACATAAGCCTCGTTTCTAGGCCCCTGACCTCCCTTACCTTGGCCTTTGCAGAATCCACATACGACATGTTCTACCAGCCTCAACAGTACACTCAGGAGATGATCTCCTTAATGGATTCACCCAATTGCTTAACCTCCCCTTTCAGTACTCTCCCCTTTGCTCATCCAGTCCTTGAAAACTTTCTAGACCCCCATTTCAAGGGAACCGTGTTCTCTATTTCTTGGTGACGATAGCCTTTCTAGTGACATCCTCTCTGCTCTACTTCATATAGCTTTGAATAAAGTGATCTTTGCCAGTGCACTCAGCATCATTGTTCAATGCACTTTTTTCTTCAATAATAACTAGGCTTGTATTTTGGTTATAAAGGAATAACATACAGTATACATGACTAAATAATAGTAAAAGATGCATTTTTACACTGTCATATCTGAGATGAAAAGTAATTAAAATATTAATGGGATGTGAAAGGCAACGACAGTGGGGGGAGAGAATGGGTGAATCATTAATGCAGAGAAAAATTTCTTAGAATAACTTTCTTCACATTATTTACCCTCTCAATATATTCTTAGATATTTCAGTCACTCCCACAAACCTTTTTTCTTCCTCTCCAATCGAACTCCCAATTACTCAAGGGAGCACCCAGTCAGCAAAATAGTAAGGCACATGGTTTCTAACACAAAGGCAGAGGTTGGAGGATAGGAAGTAACTTTGGCAAGTAAAAAATCAGGAAAATATCATTAACGGAGGTGAACGTTTCACTAGATAGTTAATGATGAGGGGAGGCAGGGCAGGAAAAGAATCCAGAAAAGGTGTCCAAGGTAGTGGGAAGCACAACACCCCAGAGGAAGGGTAGCTGCAGACAACAGAACACACGCAGTTGGTCTTCCCTTCTTCAGGCGGGAATGAAACAGAGCTGGAACAAGGGCGGCACTTGGACAATCCCAGTGGAAGCTGGGGTGAGGTCAATGTCCTTAGGCTCAACCAGAGATTTCAGGGAGAAATTCTGTAAAATGGTGGTCAGGAATAAAAACAGTTCCATGCGTGCTAGGCTCTCCCCAGCACAAATTCATTTTCCTATAAAGAAAACAAAAATTATTTTCTCTTTGAATCCTGTTTCTGAAATGGCACCAAGTGAATCCCCATAACTATTTCAAGAATTACTACGTGACTGTGTCAGTGGATGTGTGGATGGATGGATGGATGAAAGGATGCACTTCCTGCCCTTACCTTCCATAATATTTCCTGAGTGCTTGCTCAACAAAAGGAATTTAAATAAACATTCACGTAATGAAACTGTTCATCTTTTGGGATTTGGGCTTTCCAAAATGACCCACAAATTGATCTGTCAAAGGGATGGAGCAGTAGAGAAATGAAAGGGGCTGTGCAATTGTGTTTCTCCTTTTATTTCTGGTACAGAATTTAACAAAAGGTTGAGACCTCTCATGTGATTTCTAAAGGTCCTGTCAGACTACTCCACTCCCCTATTTAAACATTTTACATGGCTCTCCTTACATGGTCTATAGGATTAGTTTCTAATTGTGAGGCGTTCATATTCTGTCCCCTGTCGTGGAGCCCATGCTCTCTCCTTCCACTCTTCCTACCCTCTACCTGCAGGGACAGCCACACTCAGCACTCGCCAATTCCCAATAAGACAATGAGTTGTAAAATTAATCTCATTCTGTTCCCTTTGATTGAAATGCACAATTCTCCTCCTCTACTCCTGCCTTCAGGACCCAGCTTCAATTTCATTTCCTGTCCTCTGTGAAAATCTCTCTGAATCCCTCTGTCAGTAGAAGCATTTCTTCTCCGGGTTTTCTTGAGCTTCACATTAATGTTTCCATTGAAGCTTGGATCAGCCCAAGACATAATTCTCCTATTGTTAGTCTTTCTCCCCTGCTGGAACATGGAACCAGAGGGCAGGAACTGTCCCAGTTTTCTTGGTATCCACAGCATTAAGCCCAAATCAGACATTAAATGCCACAGAATACAGAAGATTCTCTGGTCAGAGATTCAGTGCCACGAGGCCAGTGTGGAGGTGGGCCCTCCAATAAACAGGTCAGGATGATCATGGTTGGTGGAACATTTCAAGGTTTATAGATCATCACAAGTGTCCTGCCTTACTCACAAGGCTGGTCGGACCCTTGAAGGAACGTTCTGACCATACCTAGAGCTTAGCCTATGGCAGCCACATAGATGAGTCTCAGTGAAGTTGATGAGAGAGCTCTCTCATCAGAGGAAAAAAGAAACGCTTAATAGTGCTGAGCTCCTGAAAGGATCACCTGGGGACAGAGTGCAGTTACTCCAGACTCCTGTTTCCTTGCCTTTGTAAGAAATAGGGCCAGGCCCCAATGTACCACTGAACTGGTCCTATAATGAAGAGATGTCATGACATAAAAAACAGCTGGGGTATTGGGAATGGTGCTTAGGATTACTACAGAGAGCAGTTCCAACAAACCCAGAGAACCCCTCCTTTTCTCCAAGAGATCTATTGTTTCAGATGGAAAAAGAATTAGTCTTGCCTGCTGAGAAAGCCATGAAGTAGTCACTCTTCTTAAAGTTTCCACTTTCATCCAGGAAGTGGCCAGGGTCAAACTGACCTGGGTTGGGGAACTCTTTGTTGTCACGCAGGACTGAACTCAGTGATACTAAAACAGTTGTGCCCTGGAATGAACAGAGACACTTCATTATAAGGAGCAGATAGAGCTGGAAGTATCACTGAAAATCACTAGCCCAATATCCTTAATCTATAAATGAGAAAACCTATTTCCAAGTAGAGGAAGTAGCATTCCCAACCCCATAGAACAATTAAGTACCAGAGCCTAAACTATATCCCAGGTATCCCGAGTTCAATTACAAAACATATTCCCCAAACTCCCATTCCATATCCCAAGATTAAGTGATTTCTATAAAGTCATACAGTCAATTAAAATAAGACTAATCAATCCAATATGGAAAAGAAGGTCTTTCAACAAATGGTGCCAAAACATGCATATCCATATCTACAAAAAGTTTATAAACCCATACCTGACACCATACACGAAAATTAATTCAAGATGGACCTAAACATAAAACCTAAAACTATAACACTCCAGAAGAAAGAATTAGAGAATGTTTGTGACCTAGCCTTAGAAAAACTTACCTTAGGACACAGTAAGCAGTAACTATGAAGGAACAAATTGATTAATTAGACTTTTCCAAAATCAAAATTGTCTGTTTGCCAAAAGATATTGTTAAAAAAAAATTAGGTGGTTCAGTGGTAGAATTTTCACCTGCCGTGCCAAATTTCCAGAGCCTACCCATGAAAAAAATAAAAACAAAAAAATAGGTAAGTGACAAATGGGGAGAAAATATTCACAGCACATATTCACAAAGGACTGGTATCTAAAATATATAAATATCTCCTATAACTGAATTATAACAAGACAAAAAATTTTTAAATGGACAAAATACTTGAAGAGACACTTCAAAAAGGAAAAAAATTACAAACAAGTACATGAAAAAATGTTAAATATCATTAATCCTTAGGGAAATGGAAATTAAACGTTTGTGAAATGCCTCTACACACCAGCCAAAATAGCTAAAATCTAAAAGACATACGATACCAAATATCAGTGAGGGAACAGAACCAGAACTCTCTCTCACATGTATTTTCTTTTTGTATGCTATCTGATGGGGTCACATTTCATTATTTTTCGACATTAGTATCCCGTTATTGCAGCATCATTTGTTGGATTTTTGCTTGTTTGTTGGATTTTAAATGTTTGATTTTGCTTGTTTGTTTGTTTGTTTTGCAGGAAGTGCATGGACCAGGAATTGAACTTGGGTCTCCCACATGGCAGGCAAGAATTCTACCAATGAACTACCCTTGCACCACCCTCCTATACACTTTTTGAACTATAAAATGGTACTTCCAAGCAGGAAAATTTCCTATAAGTTTCTTATAACACTAAACATACCCCCAATGTATAGTCCAGCAATTCCAGGCTTGGTAATTACCCAAGAGAAATGAACCAATTGAAAGACATGAAAAAGAACAAATTATGCAAAATGTCCCCATACTGGAGACAGTCTAGGTGTCTACCATCAGGAAAATGGATAAATAAATTGCAGTATATTTATGCAATGGAAAATCAATCAGCAATACCAAGAAACAAAGTATTCATGCATACAATAATATGTATGAATCTAAAAAGCATTATTCTGAATAAGAAGCCTTATACAATTGGCTACATACTTACTCTGCTGATTTGAATCTGTTATGGACCCCAGAAAGCCATGTGCTTTAATCCTCCTTCAATACTGTTGGCTGAGATCATCTGGATTGTTCCCAAGGAGATATGTGGTTATCTCACCCACATATAGTGTGTATTCACTTTTGATTAGAGGGAGATATGACTCCACCCATTCCAGGTGGGTCTTGATTAGTTTAATGGAATCCTTTAAAAGATGAAACATTTTGGACAGAGTCCCTTTTTAGAGCAACGAAACAGAGGCCACACAGCCCAAGACCTTTGGACATGAACAAGGAAAGTCCTTGCAGGGAAGATTCATGAAGCAAGAAGCCTGGAGAGAAAGCTAGCAGATGCCACAATGTTTACCATGTGCCTTTCTACTTGAGAGAGAAACCCTGAATGTCATTGGCCTTCTTGAACCAAAGTATCTTTCCCTGGATGCCTTAGATTGGACATTTCTATAGCCTTGCTTTAGTTGGGACATTTTCATGGCCTTTAGAACTGTGGACTTGCAACTTAATAAATTCCCCCTTTTAAAAGCCATTCTATCTCTAGTACATTGCATTCTGGCAGCTAGCAAAGTAGAACACATACATATGGTAGAATTCTACTTATATGATTATACAACTATTCTTTGGTTAAAGAAAAAATCACAAAAGTCATTGGGTGGAGTAGAAACCAAAGGGATGGGCATGAAGGAACAGTCTGAGATGGTAGTAATTTTTTCTATGTTTTGATAGGGTTCTGAGTAAAAAATGGTGTATACATTTGTCACAATTCATTGAAAGATCAAGTGTGGTTTGTGTAGTTCATGGCATGTAAATTTTACCTTAACAGTTAAAGAAAGGACTTCAAACAAATAGGGAACTATACTAAATGATACCACACTGACGTATTTACGGGTAAAATAAATGATACATTTAACATACTTTGCAATGCATCAATATATACAATGATTGATGGATGCATATAGAAACGGAGAGAAATATGTGATAAGGCAAATATAATACATGTTAGTTGTAGGATCTGAGTAGTAGAGAGATAGATTTTCACTGTATAATTCTTCGAAAGCCTCTGTTATACTCATAATAAATTGATGGTGAAAACCTTTAAAAAGTGACCATATTTTTACATACTGCTTTGCTTTCAGCTCTTTACATTTGTCAGTGTAGCATAAACACATTTATCTTTCTATCAGGAAAGCTCTAGATTATCATCCAAATAGCTGCATAGTATTCCATGACATGGGTGAAACACAACTCATCATATCTCCAATTGTGGACACATGAAATTGACTTTCATACATGCTAAATATGTGATTCTCAAATACAGTTAATAGTGGGTATATATTTCACAACTTGTAAAATGCCATGCATTCAGAGGAAGGCCAGTTAAAAGGCTACAAAAATTTAAGAAGTTATCAAGAGTTGCCATAACCAATAAATTCCAGGTGCGATGAAGTTAAGAAATAGACTCCTGACCTTCTACATCTGCCCAAACCAGCGTTCTAGTGACATCTCCACAGTGACTCACTCCTCCTTCCTTTTTGTTATAGTTGAGAACTGACTGAATTCTTGCAATTATATTGTGCCAATGGGCACTTCAAGTGCATAGGCAGGGAGTGAAGGAAACACACTAACTAACCTTGGGGATGAGATACCCTCTAAACTGAATGTCCTGTGTCACCGCATGGGGCAGGCTGGTGGAAAGGAGGTCAATGTATCTCTGGATCTTGTGCACCACGGCGTCCGTGTAGGGCATGCTGCTCCTGTCCTGCATGCAGGGGCTGCGGTGTCTCCCAACCACATGGTCAATCTCTTCCCAGTTTTAGCTGATGAGACACAAGTAAAAATTGATAGGAAAAGAAGAAAACATCCCTTTCCCAAAGACTATCAGTGCAGTGTCTGTGTATTATTATTTGTAGATCAAGAGCTAAATTTAGCTTTTTAGGCAAGAATGGGGTTCATAAGAGATACCCAGGCCATATGCCCAGCAGAAGAACACCTAAACCTAGACTGGTCCTCTTCTTTACCAACAAATACCCCCTCCTATGTCAATCTGTGCCTGCCCCTGACTCCTTCACTTGGAGTCAAGCCCTGCATCACAGCTGAGAGAGTTGTCACTTTTCCAAAGACCGACACATTTTTTTTCCTCTGTGTTGTAGTGTGACTTTGTCACCATTGGGAACCACTGAACAAATGAAGCTGGAGATATATAAATTCAACCAAAGAGCCTTTCTACATTGGGACTACCATGACTTGCTCATTTCTACTGTCATACCTGTGACCTCAATGAAAAATTTAGAATTCTGATTGTACTTTTCCTAGGAATAATGTGATACAATTATTTTACAAATTAACTTGCCAGCATATTTAATCACAATTCATTTAAAGCTACTCAGGAGTGTAAAATTCAGCAAAGCCAAAAATTGGAGAATGTAATATTAGAAGAAACAGCTGTTTTAGCCACTCTGCTGAAATTATCATTATTTTCCATATTACAAATCTGCATTTAAATCTTCTGTTTCCCCCACTCTTCTTTTGTCTTTGTAAATATTTACTTTTTAAAATGTCCTTTGTAATTATTTTAGAAGGATTTGTGATGGAAAGAGATAAATATGTGTGTTCAACTGTTACATAGTGACAGCAAAAATTAAATTTTAATTTCTCACCCAACTCTCAACACACCCACACACAGCCAGGCTTGGTTTAAATAATTAAAAGTGATTCTTAAATGATTAAATATAATTTTTGACAGTGAAATATAAGGGCGAAGATGTTGGTTTCGTACGTCCTCATTCTTTCAATATGCATGTGAAGATGAAGGTGGGATGATATCCTAGGAAGGTTGGAGGAAAAGGGAAAGCACCCAGGTACCTGACGCTATTACTGAGGTATTGAACTAGACTTGGGCATGTTGCTATGGGAGGAACACACCTGACACGCACAGAGTCACTGGTTCACTTGACACCTTCAGAATCAAGCAAGCTAAGCAAGCACAGAGTTATTTCAGGTTCTACCACATTCTCTGCATCCCCAAAGTTGTGAGGATTTCCATCATGCCAAAATGAAAAATAATCTAGCTATCCCTTAAACTTTATTCTCCCAGAACTCCATATTCTTCAGAACACCAGAAATAGTTTTCCTCAAACACCTCCATGTTTGTTCAAACTGTTATCTAAAAATAATCTAAGATTTCCAACCCAGTATTCAAGTTTCTTCAAAAACACCAACCTCTGCCCAAACTCCTATTTTAGGAAACCCAGTTAAACCTCCCTCTTCCATCCCTTTGATAACTTCTTGGCTCCAAAGCCTAAAATTCTTATTTGCTGGCCCTTTATATGTAAATTAGTGGCTAGCTGGCACAGGATTTTCTTTGTCCCTGTTTTTCATGATAATTTCCTACCATTGGGATATTTTGAGTGAAAAAAATCAAAGTTTGGATAATGAGGCAATTAAATGAGGCTTTTATATCCTCACTGTACCTACAATCACATGGGCACCCACATAGAGAAGCTTCCTGCCCCCCAGCTGAGGGCTAACTTAGCCATTCCTCAGAAAGGTCAGCAGCTGCTGCAGTTCTTCCCAGGCCGTGGCAGAGAAGAGATGAGTGTGGTGAAGTCGTGACAGAGGAAAGAGTCACCCACCGTTGGTCTTCCTCAGCTCCTCCACAAGGCAGCGGGCTTCCTCCTGGACGTGGTCGTCGATGCTCCTCTTCCCCATTCCGAAATTCCGCAGGGTCATGAGCGAGAAGCGCCGCGTTTGCTTCCACATTTCTCCATTGGTGAAAATGATTCCTACCAGGATGGGAAACAGGAGAAGTTCCTCCCTCAAAGGTGTGGGGGTCAGAATAATGGCCCCGCACGTCTCCACCTCCTAAACCTGGAACCTGTGACCATGTTACCTGACACGGCAAAGGGATTTGTGGATCTGATTATGTTAAGGCCCTTGAGACTGAGAAAATATCCTGGCTTATAGGGTAGATATAATCTAATCATACGAGTCCTTAAATGCTGAGAGTTTTTGCCAGTTGTGCTTAGAAGATGTGCCTACAGAAAAGTCAGATGCATGCAGACTGTAAGATAACAAATGTGTGAAGTTTTAAGCCACTAATTTTGGGGTAATTTGTATTAGCAGGCCTAGAAATCTAGTACAATATGGTGTTCCAGGAAGGAGGTCCTAGGAGGCAAGACCTGGCTGGCATGCCCATGTGCCAACCTCTGCCAGAGCTGCTCCAACTAGCATTTGTAATGGTCCCACCACCCACAATACACACACATACTACAGGAGGTCTATTTCCTCCATTGTCGCATCTGAACCTCATCAAACCAAAAACAGTACTATTGTCCCCATTGAACAGATGTGACTATGAGGCTCAGAGAGTTAAATGCCTTGCCCAAGATCTCACCATCATGATGGGTGTGAGAAAAGCACCATCAACTTTTAGACAAATTCTCTCCTGAAATTGGTCAACCAGAAATTTGCACTGGCAGAGGATTCTATGCAGGGAATTTTGCTGAGAAGAGGCAAGTTTACTCAACCCATGACAAAGACATTTTACTCTTACTCCATATTCTTGAATTTGTAAGGGCCAAGTGAGCTTCCTTCAGGCAGGAGAATGGGAAATTTTGCAGGACACAGCTATGAGAACTCTATGGAAATGCAACTCCCATCTCTCCTCAGCTATCAGGAGTTGGGCAGGTTCACTAGGGATCCAGGTCTGAACAGTACAACCAGCTCCGACATTATCATGTCCAGTGCTGTCCTGCCTACAAAGCAGGGGCTATCTCATTTAATCCTAGAAAGAGCCCTGGGAAGTGGGTGCTATTACTATTCCCATTTTTACATATGAATGGTAGGACAGCGAATCATGAAGGAACGCACCCAAAGTGGGTGCAGACCAGATAGTCAAGGAAGCCATATAGGCGGACTCGAGGATCTGCCTTATCAACCATGGTTCTTGATGCCAGTTTCAAAAGGAGGGGAAACTGCTCATGTGACTATTCAGATAACCTGATCCCACATCCACCCTAATCTGGACTGAACAAATGCCCATTTTAAGAACTTTTAAGGCTACTTGCTTTGTGCCACTCCACGTGGTCATTTTTATTCATCTTTTCATAATAGATGATCTAAGACCAGGTAAGGGAAGTTCTTGGTCTTAGTGTAATTGGTGTAAATAATTTCAGTGTAAATAGCCTGCAACTATCACAGCTCTCATTGGTCCAGTCTAGGGGCAGGGAGGGGTACTTAAGGGAGGAACAAGATAACCTCCATCCTTTCTCTGGTCATGCCCCACCATTCTTTGCTTCTCCTTAATCCTCTCCTTCTACCTCTTTATCCTTATCCCTAATTGTCCAAAATTAAAAACTGAGTTATATTTTTCCATATTTCAAAATGATCCAATGATATTTGGTGGAAGATGGTGGAGTAGGAAGCTAACCGACTCACTCCTCTTACAGAAACAGCTACTGGACAGGCAGAAACCATCTGAAACAACTGTTCTGAGGCTCTGAAGGCCAAGGGAGCACTCTACAGCATCCAGGGAAGAGCATGACAAGGAGATTGAGAAGCTGTAGTTACAAAAAACTGAGTAACTCTCTTGAAAGTGGTAGCCAGTAGCCATCCCCCTCCCGCGAGGTTTGTCGCCTCGGGTCTGGCCCCTGGCTGGCTGCTGCAGATGGAGAGAGACCTGGAAGCTCCTTCCCAGGAGCGAGAATGGAGTTGTGTGCGTGGCAGCGGAGGGAAAGTATAGATGGCAGAGGAAAAAGTGTCTGAGGAGGGCCATCTGCTGGGCAGGACAGGAAACTGCAGGCAGTCTAATTAATTGGAGAAACATTTGGAAACCACATTTCCAATAAGCTATTTTCTTTCTTTGTTTGTTTTGGATGCAGTATGGGAGGGGGGTCACATTTCATTCATTTTCCGTGTGAGTATCCCCTTGTGCAGCACCATTTACTGAACTTTTGGTTGTTTTGGTTTTTCGTTTCTTTGTTTGCTTGTTTGTTTGGGAAGTGCACGGGCTGGGAATTTAATGTGTGTCTCCCGCATGGACAGTAAGAATTCTACCACTGAACTAAACTTGCACCCCCACCAATAAGGGTTTAAGATGCAGACTATACAAAGAAACTCTATAACTCAAGAATGAAAAGCAGCTCATTTTTAGAATGGGCAAAAGGCTTGAATAGACATTTTTCCAAAGCGCAAATACAAATGGGTAAAAGCACATGAAAAGATATGCAACATCACAAGCTAACAGGAAAATAAAAATCAAAACCATAATGGGTCACCATTTCACACTTACTAGAAAGACTACTATTAAAAAATAACAGAAAATTACAGGTGTTGGAGAGGATGTGGAAGATTCATTCATTGGCAGTTCTTCAGGAAGCTAAGAATAGAATTGCCTTATGATCCAGCAATCAGGCTATTAGTTATATACCCAGAAGAAGTGAAAGCAGAGATGTGAACAGATATTTTCACACCTACGTTCATGGTGGCATTATTCGCAACTGCCAAAAGATGGAAACAACCCAGGTGCCCATCAACCAAGGAATGGATAAACCAAGTGTGGTACATACATGTGATAGAGTATTATTCAGCTATAAGAAGGAAAGAAGTTCTTCTACAAGGGAATATTATTCAGCTGTAAGAAGAAATGAAGTCCTGTTTCATGTGACAACATGAATTAACCTTGAGGACATTATGTTGTGAAATAAGCCATACACAAAAGGACAAATATTGTCCAATTGCACTACTATGAACTAATTATAGTAAATAAAATCACTGAGTTAGAATCTAGAATAGAGGTTACTAGAAGGTAGAATGTGGATAGAGAATGGGGAACTGATGGTTATTTGTACAAAAATTCTAGTCAAGTTGACTGTAAAAGTCTGGAAATGGATGGGGAGGCAATGAAACGTTATTGTGAATTTAACAGCACTGAATTATGGGAATGAATGTCATTGAAAGGGTAAGTTTAGGGTCATGTATGTCACTAGAAGGAAAGCTAGAGGATAAAACATGGCACTGTACAGCACAGTGAGCCTGTTGTGGGTGATGACTGTGGTTAATAGTACAAATAAAAGAATGTTCTTTCACGAACTCTAACAGGTGTCCATCACTATTACAAGGTGCTAATAATAGGGTGGTATATGGGAAAAATATGTCCAATGTAAACTATGGACTATAGCTAAGAGTAACATTTGATATTCTTTCATCAATTGCAACAAAGGTACTAAACAATGCTGAGGGTGAACAATAGGGGGGTAAAAGGGATATGGAGTTTTTCTTTTTGGAGTAATAAAAATGTTCTAAAATTGATTGTGGTTATGGATGAAAACTCTGTGATTTTATTGAGAGCTATCGATTGTATACTTTGGATGGATTGAATGCTATCTGAATATATCTCAATAAAAATGCTTATTAAAAAATCTTGGGAGGGGGTGATGCAATGGTGGCTCAACAGGCAGAATTCTCATGTACCATGACAGAAACCTGAGTTTGTTTCCTGGTGCCAACCCATGCAAAACAAAAAAAGAAAGAAATTAAATTTTAAAAATCAGTATTCTATTAGTGGATTGCTTACTGCTGTGTGGTATTCTGAGATTTGAATATGAATTTAATCTGGTCTTGTGTGTGCTACTGCTACACACACACACACACACACACACACACACACCCTTACCAAGTCCTTGTTGAGTTTTTTCTATCACTGAGGAAGTTCCCCTTGCAGAAAACTCCTCCCCATGGTCAATCAGAGCTTCCTTCACGGCTTCATACCCATGCAACTCCACGGAGGGCTTCATGCCCAAATGCACTGTGAACACGGGGCCATAGACTTTGGCTAGCTAGGAAGCGAAAAAACAGAGAAAATGTTAATCACAGAGGCATTTCTTTGACCTGAAATGGTTGTAGTGTGGGGAGTCAGGAGCAATAAATTAGGCAATAAATTGGGCCCTATCAAGAAGAAGGTATCCGGAGTCACAAGATCCATGGCGGGAAGTTCCCAAGAGTTAAAAATTGAACAATAATCATTGTTAAGAAACAAAAAGAATGGGATGTATTGTGCAAGAGCAAATGGCATTTCTCTGCTTCTGTAGATAAGATTGCTTGCTTACAACTGCAAACCAAGATGTGGCTCAAAAAGATAATGTCCTTTTTCCTGCTTCCGTGGATACGCTTGTGGTTTTTACCTTTATAAGCCCCCCTTGAGAACTCCTCAGGGCTGCTCGCTGATTCCTCCTTCTTGAGTTTCTGAGGCAGTCACCGGGCCGGCTAATAAAGACTCCTAATTGGCTTGCAAATTGCTTTGACTCATGTGGTCTTTCTTTCGGTGTGCCCCACAATAGTAGGTAATTCAGATTGATATCACTTTGTACCACTTATTTCTTAATCTGCACCCACAATATCAAACATTTCTTTTGTACACAGACCCCATAATCTGATATTCATGGAATGCTCAGTGTGTGCTAGACATAAGTCTAGGAACTTGGTACAAACCCTATTCCAACCATGCTTTTAACAAACTCTCAAGATAAGGTTATCTATCCCTATTCTGCAAATGACAGAACCGAGATTCAGAGAGTTTATGGATCTGTCCCAGGGCCATAACTCTAAAAAGTAGAAAAGTACAATTCAAATCCTGTTTGGTCCAACTAAAGCCTAAGGAATGTGTCATCTCCTGTACCTGCCTGGGAACCAGTGCCCAAGTTGACAGTTCAGAATCATCAGGAAGGGCTTTCAAAATTCATGTTGCAGGCTCTGGCCCTGGGAATTCAGATTCAGTAGAGCTATGATGATCCCTATAAAACTCTATTTTGCATATTCACCCAGACCCAGATTGAGAAACCCCGGTGGCACCAACACAGAAAAAGTGGGAGGACAGTGATGGTAGTTGAAGTTAAATGCAGCTACAGGAAGACCAACTTCTTCCCTCCTCCAGCATCTGCACTCCAGAGCCCTCTGCAGGAAATGTCACCCCCTGATTGATTAGCTCACTTCCTCTGGCACTAAAGCCGCCTCTTTCCTTGATTTCAACCATAATTTTCATCCTTTGAAACGTTTTTTGTAACAAATCTCAACAAAACACACTGCTTTAGATGTAGTCTGAGGAAATGGGGCTGGGGATGCCTTTGCAAAGAGATAGCTTTTGAAATATTTTAAGGTGTCGTATTAACAGTTACAGCTGCATATATATAAACTCACAAGAATAATGCATCCGCATTGAATTGGAAAATCATTACTTGAGTAATTAATATGCGCGAAGCAATTCATCACACCCCTTATCTTTAAAATCCCAAATGGTTTATTGCCTGGGAGAGGCAAAAAAAGGTCTTATTGATATAAAAGAGTGCATTTACTGTACAGTTTGTAAACAATAATGATTGACTTAAAGTCTAGTTTCTTAATGTTATCATCATGCCCCCAGGAATTCTATACAATATCAGTGATTAAATACATCTCCCTGCTGGGAACACTGTTCCTAACCTTCCCAGCATCTTGATACACAACTGCAAAAGGAAATACAACTTTTTGAACAAAACTACACAAATCACTGAGACTGCCATTCCGTAACCATGGAAAAATCATTGAAAGCAAAGCCCTAATGTGGTCATTTCACAACTTCACTGTTTCTATTCTTTCCATCCAGGCTTTCTATGTCTTACTTCCTGCAAACCACATTACTTTATTCAATTATTGTTGACAATGACAGGTCTGAAAATTAGCATTACAATTGCTCAGTAATACAATGATCTATTTTAACAGTTGACCTCAAAGAACACATTTCATTTAACAGTGCAGAGCTATGCTACTTTCCCCTTACAAGCCACTGGAAGAACATCAGGCATGCTTATATTGCCTAGGGATTTGCTGAAGTTCTTCAGATTTAACTGGAGGAGATTTCCAATAATTGGAAGAGGAGTGGGGCCAGGAGGGAGCCTCCCTTTCCCATAGCTCTGTTTCAGGAGTGAAAGGAGGAGCAAACACGAGAGACACAGCAGTAGGACCAAAATTGGATCCATCGGAACGTTTCCTTTCTCCTAAGGCAGCTGGTAAGCTTGGAACTGAATGCCTTATAAACACCCAGTGCCCCCTTGACCTGTGCTCTACCAATCATTACAGTGGCTCATCACCTACATCAACTTAGGTCTTTCCCAAGTGGACTTTGGCTGGCTATTAAATATCAAATGAGTGCATCTCTACGAATTTGGAGGAATTATAAAGTACAGAAGATTTTAGTAAAGAAAGAAAAAGAAAACCTGTTTTTCTCAGAAGAGAGATTTCAGCTGAGTGGATGTTCTTGAGTGGCACAGATACCTGCTTTCAAACACCCAAAGTATCCCAGATATTATCTGGGACTTATCTGAATCTCAAATGTAACTGGACGTGGTCTATACTCATTTGCGAAATCTGGCAGCTTTAGAGAAAAGATCAGGCATTGATATATTTTTTAATAATATCCCAGATGATTGCAATATGAATCAGATGAAGAACCACTAGAAGAGATGACTATTTTTACTAAATGCTACTATTCTGAAATCTTATGATGTCATATTAGGATGAGATAATATTTATGGCAAAACATGTCATTAATCCTTGCTTTAAAAAGAAGGTATCTTCCTCTTATGACTTCAGCTAAAACTGTAATACCTTGTCCTAAAAAACAGATACCTTTTGAAATATTTTAAGGTGCTATATTAACAGTTACAGTTGGATATATAAAAAAATAGCAAGAATAATGCATTCACACTGAATGGGAAAAATCATTTTTTAATCACTACGTGTTAAGCAATTCTCCACACACTTTCCCATTGAACTCCTCAAATAAACCTGGAGAATTAGTATCATTGTTTTTTTATTTTATAAACGAGGGGGAAATATGGAGATTTTCCCACTGACAACTACTACAATGCAGGGATCTGAACTAGCCATTTGGGTACCATTGAAGGGCACCATCTAATGCATCCTAGCTGTCAGGAGGACAATATTAGTAATCAAAAATCATTAGTTACAATGAAAGTACCACCCAGTTATTCCTTTCACACCAAGTGGGAGCCCCTTTCTGGTACACTGGGTCACAAGTGCTCCTAAGAAGCCAAACAAAAAGCCAAGGGGCTGATTGCTCCATTCCCCATCGCAGTGGAGGTGAAACTTGCTCAGCCCTATTATGGAGAGATCTGGCTTCATAGAAAGTCAGTGGGGAAGACTGAGAGACAAGGACTTTTCCCCTTCTCAATGTCCTCACCAAACCCCACCAATGACTTCTGTAAAGCAAGGAAAAGAGGTTCTAGGGGAACAGCACCGTGTGGCCTTAGGGGGGAGATGGGAGACAGGGACTGCTCCCAACACAGCAGCAGCACAGGACACCACCACGTGCAGACCTGGGAGACAGCACGAGGGACCCTGCAGAGCTAAATGTAACAAGACTGAATCCCAACACTTCACACCAAGCTCCTACTGGGAACACAATTTTTTGTTTTCAAAGCTTTTTTTTTGTAAAGGAATATCAGATTTGTTTTCAATCATTTAGAGAAATTATTTTTAAAATATAATATTACTTTGGTATTTTCAAAGTGTTTTTATCACATATTACTACAAGGAACCGGGCAATGTACAAAGCATTTTCACATTCTTTATATCTCTTTTGGTCGTCACAATGGTCACCTCCATAAAAGTATTCCCATTTTTAGAGGTGATGAAAGAAAAACTCAGGTATTCAATGCCTTCCCAAGAACACACAGTCTGTGAGGGACAGAGGTTAGGCTTGGACCCTGTCTCTGAACTATTGGATTTTCCTATCCTGGTAACACATTAATTTAAGAGATTTACCAATATTTCCTGAGAATCTTATCTAACTCAGTATTGTATAATTCACTATGAAATGTAACTTTCAAAATAAACAGGAACTGTTCAGAATGCAACACCAGTTGGTTAAAATGTAATTTACAAAAGTTTGGAAAAAAACAAATTCACTAGCTCTAATTAGAGCAATCTTTTCTTCCCTGAGAATTGAGTCTCTGCTCTGCTTTTCTCTTTTTCCAGGACGTTCCTTCAGTATCCTATCACAAATATTTCACTACTTTAGGGACCTCAGAGATACTCTAGTCAAATCCCTCACTATCAATATTAAGTAACTGCTGAGTCGGCAAGGGGAAGTAAAAACAATGCATCAGAACAAGGTCTTGTACTAAAATCCGGGTTTCCAAGCTTCACACACAGCATTGAGACCCTCAGTCCCTTCCACGCTCTGCTCACAAGAACCCACAGCCAGCTACAGAATACTGGAGGAGTCTTCCCTGGAAAAACTAAATAATCTCAGAGAAACAACTTCCCTATGATGACATTTAGATAGAAAGGGTCCTTCTAGTGCCCATCATAATGAATTGATCTTTCTATCCCTCTCTTTAGGGATGGATATTTGGGCTATAGCCATTCTAATTTTTCCATGTTGGCAGGGTCTGTCAATAATATAGAGTAGGGACATGGAACTATCTGATGTTCTAGAGAGGCTGGGCCCTCTAGGTTTCAGGACTTAGGTGGTCCAGGGACCCATCTGGAAGCTGTAGGTTTCTAGAAAGTCACTCTAGCGCATGGAAGCCTTGTGGAATCTTATAAATTGCCCTAAGTGTTCTTTAGGGATAGGCTGGAATGGTCCTGGTTGGGGGTTGGCAGGTTATGATAGGTAGCAAGGTCAAACTAAAGCTCGAATAAGAGCAACTTCCAGAGTAGCCTCTTGACTCTATTTGAACTCTCTCTGCCACTGATACTTTATTAGTTATACTCTTTTCCCCCTTTTGGTCAGGATGGAATTGTTGATCCGATGGTGCCAGGACCAGCCTCATCCCTGGGAGTCACCTCCAACCACCAGGGAGACTTTCACCTCTGGATGTCATGCCCATGTAGAGGTGGATCCATATCTTTTTACCAATAAGTCCATATCATGGATAAAAGGAGAATCTATTCAGGTTTTCACAATCACACACACATTGCAAAAGTTATATTTTCATATAATACTCTTCAAGAATCAAGGCTACTGGGACACAGCTAACAGTTTCAGGTATTTCCTCCAATCACTCCAATACACAATAAATTAAAAAGGATAACCTATAGTGCATAAGAAAACCTCCAGATAACCTCTCAACTCTGTTTGAAATCTGTCAGCCATGGAAACTTTATTTTGTCTCATTTCTCTCTTCCCCCTTTTGGTCAAGAAGGCTTTCTCATTCCCATGATGCTGGATTCCAGCTAATTCCCAGGAGTCCTGTCTCGTGTTGCTAGGCAGATTTACATCCCTACGAAATGGCCCACACAGGGGACATGACTCACCTGCTGAACTGCCTTAGAGAGAGGCCACATCTGAGCAACAATAGAAGCTCTCTGGGGTGACTCTTAGGCCTAATTTCAAGTAGGCTCAGACTATCCTTTGTAAGAATAAGCTTCACAGGGGCTATTGATAAGGAGCTATCAATAATATGGGATAGGGAGATGGAACTATTTGATATTCTGGAGAGGCTGGCCCAAGACACATCCATTTTGTAAAGAGCCAACAAAGCCAACAGAATACACACAGCCAGAGACCTTTGGAGTTAAATAAAGAAAACACCGCAGGGAAACCATTGAAGAAACCTGGAGAAAAAGCTGGTAGATGTCACCATGTGCCTTTCCAGCTGAGGGAGAAATCGCAAGCATCATCGGCTTTTTTGAACCAAGGTATCTTTTCTTGAATGTCTTAATTTGGACATTTTCATGGCCTTAGAAATGTAAATTTGCAACTTAACAAATTGAAAGCCTTTCCATTTCTGGTATATCGCATTCTAGCAGCTTACAGACGAGAACACTAGGATACCATGCTGTCTGCTCCCCACCGTTCACGTGGACCCACAACTTAGAAATACCTGAAACTGTTGAGCTGTGTCCCAGTAGCCTTGATTCTTGAAGAGTATTATATGAAAATATAACTTTTGCAATGTGTGTGTGATTGTGAAAACCTGAATAGATTCTCCTTTTATCCATGATATGGACTTATTGGTAAAAAGATATGGATCCACCTCTACATGGGCATGACATCCAGAGGTGAAAGTCTCCCTGGTGGTTGGAGGTGACTCCCAGGGATGAGGCTGGTCCTGGCACCATCGGATCAACAATTTCATCCTGACCAAAAGGGGGAAAAGAGTATAACGTGGGTTCACGTGGACCCACGACTTAGAGGCAGGGTGGGGCGGTGATGACAGGAACAGACTCCTGAGCCACCTGTGGGTTTGATCCTAGATCTAGGACTGATTGTCCTTGGGACACTGGCAATATCAGTGAAAGTCTCTGTGTCCCAATGATTCCATCTGTTAAATGTTAATGAATTGTTACTGTCCTTACCTCAGTGGGTTTTGATAAGTCTAGAATCGAGGTGTGTAAACTGTTTAGAACAGTGCCTGGGACATAATCAACAATTCTCTATGAAGCAAACCATAATGATTTTTTACTTCCTCATATCAGATCATGATATAGATGCATCATGATTTATTTAAATAGTCTCCTAGTGAAGAACATGTAAATTATTTCTCATCTTTATCTCAAACTCCTGCAATGTATATACTTCACATATTTCTTTGTGCACATACTGAATATATCCAAGAAATGAATCCTAAGAATTTGAATTACTACATAGATCAAGTTAAACTTTTTAAATTTTTAAATACAATGTATTTGTAAATATTTAAACAATGCTACAGGATTTTTTAGATTATTTTGTTAGATAAGTTGTGCAAGTTTCCACAAAAAGCATGCAGAAAATAAAGATTTCCCATATACCCATCTCTATTAATGAATACTTTGCATTTGCATCTGCCCCAATAGACTTGTGATATGGAGTGACTGATTTCAACATGTTCAGAGCTCTAAGATCACTAAGTACCCTGCACGTAGAAAGTGCTCTACACATGTCTGTTGAATACAACAGGTCTTTTGGGAGGTGAAAGGTGCAAACAGAAAATGAAAACATGGGATAAACGGGCCCAGGAGATGCAATATGAGGAGACTTAGGACAGAAAACGGTCACAATTTCCAATGAGATGTTCAGAGTAGGCTTCATTAGAAGGTGACAACTGAACAAAGTACCAAAGGACCTTTTCCCCCCCACCTCCTCAATAATACTCTATATGATAAAAGGGTTTTTCTCCTTAGCATTCAAGTAGGTGAAATATAGTCAGTTATAGATTTCATTTAGCTCTTTTTGGGTCTTTTCATATGCTCACTAATCATTTGTATTTTCTTTTCTGAAACCTGCCCACAGAAACCACGACTGAGGTTGAATTGTCCTTCCGTGATACTGTTAAGTTGTAAACATCAAGCTGCAAGATAATGCGGCTAACATGGACCCACCTGAGTAAATGGCCGCCCGTCCACAGCACTGGGCACACGTGTGCATGTGTGTATGTGCTCCGGCCAGCCCTGGTCTCCTCTGGGATGAGAGCTGGGGCAGAGAAGGGGCTGCTACCTGCCTCTACTTCATATCATTCTAAAAGGAGAGAGGAAAGAAAAGAGAAAATACTTCTGTTTCCCAATGTTCTAGAACAAGCCTTTAGTCCTTCCATAACATAACGTAAATACCACTACAATTTCAAATATATAGAAAGTCCAGTTGTCCACACATTACAGGTGAGATAGAGCTAAAGACTACAGGACAATAACATCAAATTGCTATTACTGTGGGGTGGTGTGGAATGGAGGGAACCAACCTCCCTCTGCTCCAGCCTGTCCCAGCTGCTGGCTGAGAAAACCTCCCTGAGCAGCACCCTTGGGGACCATGGAGGTGGCCCAGTCGTCTACTGTGAAGAGCCACACTCTGCAATGCTGGAGCGGTCACCTGGCCAGGTGCTGAAAACGGGTACAGTGCTGCAGGTCAGCTGCTCGTCTCCATGGGTGCTGATCTGCTCCCCCATCCCATGCACCAGATCCAGCTGATCTACCATTGTGGACAGACAGCATCCCTCAATGTGATGCATGCAATCTCCCCAGCTGCTCCCTATAGGCACAGGCCTGAGGGGAGAAGACTTCTAAGAAGAGCCACCAGCTAGGGAAAGTACTGAGTACAAGAAAGCAGACTCCCTATATTCCTAGGTACTTTTTTCTTTTCCTCTTTTATCTTATGTATATATATATATATTTTCCTTATAGGTAGCATTATTTTTCATTTTTTATTTATATATATTTTAAATATTTACACGTTCTACTGATTTTTATTTCTTATTTTTATTTTCTTAAACCTTTATTTTATTTATTTCTTTTCTTTAATTTGTAATTTCTCTCCCTTCTGTGGGCCACAGTTTGAGTTCATTTTCAATATATCTTGAGTTATCTCCTTTTGACTTTGATGGGGCTTACCACTGGTGTGATGTGTTGTTTTTGTTTTTGTTTTTTTTTTTAGAATGGGGCTGTTTTCATATTTATTAACTATTTATTTTATTACTAATATTTATTTATTTAATCTTTCGTTGGGTGCTCATGGGCCAGGAATTGAGCCCAGGTCTCTTGAGTGGCAGGCAAGCATGCTACCACTGAAGTACACTTGTACCCCAGATACATTTAATAGGCCCTCAAATAAAACTATAACCTATGACGTACCATGTACTAATTTCAATAGGCCTTCAAGTAAAATTATACCCCCTACCTGAGATCTGCACTTTCACTTGGTGGGGAATTACCAACAAACCAAGTGCAAGTGGAAACCCTCAATGGAAAACCAAGTAAATAAAAAGTTTAGATTATTGAAGGAAACCAATGTGCAAAATAACCTTATTAAGAAAAGCAAATGCCCCAAACACAACAGAAAATCACGGAGCCCGTGCAGATCCAAGCAGAAATGACAAAGTCAAATAACCAAATCAAAGCACCAGAGAGACCAGAGAATGTGGAACAACTACTCAAGGATACTTATAATGAAATAAAGGAGAGCAAGAAGACAATAGAAGAGCATAAAGAAGAATCTGAAAGATACATAGAAAAATGGCAGATCTTTCAGACAAGAAAGATACATTACACCAAATTAGAAATATATTAGAGATACACAATAGCAGATTCAAAATGGCCAAAGGAAGAACAGGTGAGCTAGAAGACATAACTATTGAACTAGAACACATAAAATGACAAATAGCAAGAAAGATGGGCAAATGGAACTAGATCTCAGGGAAATGATGGAGAACAGGAGGCAAACAAGCACAAGAATCAATGGTGTCCTTGAAGGAGAAGAGAGAGTAAAGGGCTGGGAAAGGCAGTTGAAGAAAATTGGGAAAAACTTTCCAACCCTTACAGAAGACATAAATACATGAATCAAAGAGGCCCAATGAATACCAAATAGAATAAATCCAAATAAGCCCACTCCAAGACACAGACAAATCGAACTACCAAATACTGAATAGAAACAGAAAGTTCCTGAAAACAGCATGAGGAAAGCAATCTACTACATGCAGGAAGAAACATATATGACTAAGTTTGCAATATTCAACAGGCACCATGGAAGCAAGAAGGTAGAAGTATGATATATTTAAGATTCTGAATGAGGGCGGGCCACGGTGGCTCAGCAGGCAAGAATGCTCGCTTGCCATGCCAGAGGACCCAGGTTCGATTCCTGGTACCTGCCCATGTTAAAAATAATAATAATAATAAAATTAAATTTTAAAAAAAGATCCTGAATGAGCAAGATTACCAGCCAAGAGTTCTTTATCCAGCCCAGCTGTCCTTCAAAACTGAGGGGGAGATTAAAATCTTCAAAGACAAAAACTAAGAGAACTAGCCAACAATGGACCTGTTCTACAAGAAATACTAAAGGGGGTCCTGATAGCTGAAGGAAATGTCAGAAGTAGGAGATGTGAAGGAGGGCACAGAATTGAAGAATACAAGTATCAGTAATTGAAAGAGTAAAAAGGGAGAGAGGGAAAAAAAATAGAGAGAGATCTGACAAATAAAACCAAAAGGATAAGATGTTAGATTCGAGAACGACTTTAACAGTAATAACTTTGAATGCTAACGGAATAAACTCACCAATTAAAAGACACAGCTAGGCAGAATGGATCAAAAATATATAATCTGTCTATACACTATTAACAAGAGACACATCTCAGAACCACGGACACAATTAGATTGAAAGTGAAAAGATGGAAAAAGATGTTCTGTGCAAGCTGTAACCAAGAGACAGCAGGAGTAGCTATACTAACATCAGATAAAAGAGACTTTAAATGTAAAGAGATCATAAGGGACAAAGAAAGACACTGCATATTAATAAAAGGAACAATTCACCAAGAAGAAATATGAGGCAAACTTTAGTAAAAACTGAAAGGAGCTATAGACATTTCAACATTAATACTGGGAGGGAATTCAATACACCTCTCTCCTCCATAAACAGAAGAATCAGACTGAAGATCAACAAGGAAACAGGGAACTTAAACAATCTGATAAATAAACTAGAACTAACAGACGCAGATAGATCATTACACCCCAAAACCCCAGGATGTACGTTATTCTCTAGTGAACATGGAATGTTGTACAGACAGATCATATGCTCAGAAGCAAACTGAATCTTTTAAAAATTTAGTAAGATTGAAATAATCCAAAGCACTTCCTCTGACCACAATGTAATGGGGTTGGAAATTAATAATCACCAAAGAACAGGAACCTGCACAAATATATGGAGATTAAACAACACACTATTAAATAAGCATTGGGTTAAAGAAGAAATTCCTAGAGAAAACAGTAAATTTCTGGGGATGAGTGACAATGAGAATTAAACATATCAGAACATATGGAATGCAAAAAAAGACAGTGGTGAGGTGGGAAACTTATTCCCCTAAATGCATATATTTAAAAACACAAATTTGCAAAATCAAGGACTTAACTGCTTACATGTAGAATTTAGAGAAAGATCAGCAAACTAGTCCCAAGCAAAGAAAAGAACAAAAATAACACAGATTAAAGCGGAAATAAACTAGAGAAAGATCAACAAAACCAAAAGTTTATTAAATAGAAATCAATGACTCCCCACTGATAATATTAGATAGGAAACTAAGTAATTAAATAAATAAATAAATAAAAAGGAAAAGGGGGACTTTTCCCTCCAGTAGAATGATGACTGATAAGGGTAATGAGAGTAGTGAAGTTGGAAAATTATCATTATACAAACACCAGAGTAAAGACTGGTGTGAGCAAAATCAACAATGAATAATAAATCTAGGAAGAAAGTTTGTTGAGGACATTTGTATTACCTTAAAAGTGTCTTTTCACACATTGCTGATTTTGTTTTACCAGGGGAAAAATATCATGAATATAATAGCAGCATTATTTCTAAAAGTTAAAAAAGTGGAAACTACTCAAATTTCCATCAGCTAAAGGAATAAACAAAATGCAGTATACACATACAAAGGAATATTATTCAGCCATTAAAAGAATGGAGTACTGATACATATTACAAAATGCAAGAACCTTGAACTAACTATTCTAAGTACTAGAGAGGGCTTATTTCTAATTGATTTCTGAGCATGGATTTATTTTGCATATGGGAGGGATGTGAATATGTCGGGTGAGAAAGTGTAATGGGGTAATGTGGTATCAGCCTTCAAGCTCGCCTTCAATGCTCACTGCCTCTGGAGATTCATGCCCCGTGTAGCTCTCTCACAAATTGAAAAAGGCTGACTTGGCATGGAAAGTCAGAACCTGAGCAGAGGGAAGAAGCATCCAAGCACGAGGTGGCCTCACCAAGGGTCTCAGAAATAGAGTGTGAAAGGTGGGTTCCTGTTGGGTGGGCAGAGTACGGGAGGGTCACAGAGGGCGTCCACACATGGGAGCAGAACTGTACGGGGTTTCAGAGGCTGAACAAGATGAAGAGGAGGAGGTCAAAACCCAGGAATGGTGACGCTGTCTTCATGCTGGGGTATGGAGGGCTTGTAGCTGCCCATGAGACGTCAAAGCACAAGCAGGGAAAGGAAGGGTTGTGTGTGAGAGGAAAGGAGGTGGCAGTAGAGATAGGAGATGGATCACACATAGGAGGACTGATGAAATAAGTAAACATATTAAGAATAGTGAAAGCGAGGGTTTTTAATATTGGAAAAGGGAGTTAAAAATAAAGAAGGCAGAGGACATACACTGAATCCTGTGGTGTTGGATTGAAATTAGGTCTCAGGATGAACACCAGGAAAGGGGCAGGATCACTAAGAGGGTCCATCCCCCAAATCCAAGGACATGTTGCCTGCCTAACATTGAGGTTGAACCAGAAAAACAGAGAATACATGCCCATCTATCCCCAGCAGCCTAGCAATTATGAGGAACAAGGTATAGCAAAGTAAAAACAATTCTCATAGTAAATGTGTATCGGGATTAAATAAATTAAGGAAAGCTATGCAAAGCTAAATTACATTTTAAAATATAAATATAGATTCATGGGACATCCTGGGCATCAAAAGCATGATTGCACTTTATTGAAACCTATTGAACTACACACACTCACACGTCCGTAATCTACAATGGTATTAAAAAAAGAAATAAGCAGCATACCCTCCTTCACATGCCATCACTATAGGGGATTATTTCATCAGCTTCTCATTTGTAAAATTGATGGTTCAAAGTTAAAGGTTATGCTTTTACCTTGTCATTATTTTACATTAAATAAATACCCGCAGCTGATCAAGAAAAACCAGCTAATAAATTGTAGAATTAGAAAATCACCATTTTGCAAACCCTATTGAAATAATTGATTTGGAAAAGGATCATCATTGATATTAAAATAATTTACTGAAGAGCTAAGAGTGAACTAGATATTTTTTCCAAAGATGCTAAATTGTCACTGCCTAGATTATTTCCTTTAGGAAAAAAAATAATCTTTATAGTGAAATGAGCTACCTGCACCATCCTAATTAGCATAATTATACTGTATACCACAAGCAGCAAATGGTGATGAAACTACTAATCGATATCTGAAATTTAAAAGACAAAGCTGAATTTCTTGCTTACTGTCAGTGCAAGGAAGAGCTATGCTGGTCAGTCTGCCTCCCCAAGCATGTCATACAGTTCATCTTATGTGGACTGCTCATTCTATTTGGGAAGTGTGAAATTCAGGATCATTGATTGACTGGCACTCAGAGATGTATTTATGGCAGTGAGTCCATCCCTAATTGGCTGACTTTCAAGAGCTAGGAGATGCTACTAAGAGATTGAGTTGTGAAAGCATGTTTACTAAAACAAACTTGTTGATAGAATGAGCAGGTTTGATACTAGTTCCTGTGTCTATTTGTTATGATGGTCCTTGATAGTGTTCTGTGTTTATAATAAAAGGGACAATTTACTACACAAAACATTTTGGAGGACGTTTATGTAAATTTAAATAAAGATTGGGTGTAGGCAACACTCTGGAAAGATTGTTTGTATTGTTGGTATGATAATAGTACTGTGGTTATGTAGGAGATTGTTCTTATGTTCTAGAAATGTGTGTTACAATTTTTCAGTTAAGTTTCAAGTTATCTGTAATTTCCCATAAATGTTTCAGCAAAATTACATATGTATCAGGGAGCAAATATGGTAAAATATAGTTAAGCCTAGATTGAGGATTTATGGGTATTCATTTTAATGCTCTTTCAATTTTGCTATATGCTTGAATATTTTCAAGGAAAAAGGTGTATTTATGGTTTTATTTTATACTATTGTTTCAATTTAACTAAAAGATCTCAAGGTCTCATAGCTCACTGCTTTTTTTTTAATTGCACGTACTCTTCTATCATACTTTTTTATTTTCCTGAACTTACGTCAGATATTTATTTTGTCTTTCTCTTTGTACAACAGTACAAAGAGATAGGAAGTGTTTGCTTGCTGATAGCAGGCATCTCTCAAGATGCCTAAAGACAATCAGAAAATTTATTATTTTACCTAAAAGCAAGGTGAGTGGTAGGACAGACTTCAGGCTTGGGGGTTTCATTCTCAGTTGTTCAGTCAAATATCCGATATCTTTCTATGTGCTCTGTTTTGCTTGAAACAGACTCTGAAAATGAAAGTATAAAAGAAATTTACTGAGGGAGGAGCCAAGATGGCAGCTTAGTGAGGTGTGGGATTTAGTTCATTCTCCAGAACAGCTACTAAATAACCAGGAGCAGTACAGAACAGTTCCTGGGGCCACGTCAGTGACCGGACACACAGCGTACCCCAGTCTGGACCAGCTAGACCGACTGTGAGCACCCCCTGAACAGTGACTTCCCCAAGCCGTGGTGGCCAGTGCCCCTCCCCCACAGGCTCTTCCCAGAGGGGAAGGAAAAGAGACTTTACCAGCAGCAGGGGCTGAGTGCATCTAAGCTCCTACTGTGGAATTAATTCACAAACTCTGACTACTGAAATAGGCCCCCAGCCCAGGTGAACCTCGTTAAAGCGGAAGTTGTTCATTTTTACCCTAGTGCGGAGGAGGCAGGGTTGATAAAAAAGGGAAAACAAAAAAGAAACGGAGGTTTTTGTGACTGTGTTTCTGCAAAGTCTTGGCTGCCTTTGAATACAGCTTGTCTGCAACCAGTGCCTTCCCCAGGGGAGGAGTTAGGCCCATCTCAGGTGGACTCTCTCCCTCAAGGAATTTAGACCCCAGGGCTTGGTAATTTGAAGCCATTAAAACCAGCCTACGGCGGGCCACGGTGGCTCAGCGGGCAAAGTGCTTGCCTGCTATGCCGGAGGACCTCGGTTCGATTCCCGGCCCCAGCCCATGTAACAAAAAAACGGAGAAACAAAATACAATAAAACAAGAAAATGTTTAAAAGATGTTTCCCTTTCTTCCTCCCTTCTATCCTTCCTTCCTTCTCTCTGTCTTTCCTTTAAAAAAAAAAAAAAAAAAAAAAAACAAAAAACCAGCCTACAACCTCTCCTCTGTCTTGACCACGCCCCCAGAAGGGAGAGTCTGCCAATGTTAAAGGTATTGCATCATCTTATGGTGGTGGGACCTGCAGGCAGACAAGCGCCACATACTGGGCAGGATGAGAACAGCAGAGTCCAGAGACTTCACAGGAAAGTCTTTCAACCTGTTGGGTTCATCTTTAGAAAACTGACACAGGTGATTCTTTCCTCCTGACAGGAGGCCAGTTTAGTCTGGGAAAATCTGGCTGGAGTCTATAATACCTATGAAGACCCTCCTAAGGGTGGTGGGGGGGGGGGGGGAAGGCACCATGCAGGCAAGGCAAGAAACAAGGAAATGAAAACTGAAAATTCTCCTCTGTTAAACAAAACCTAAGCTGGGGGTCCACAAAAAGCTGAACTGAATGTCAAAGAACAGATAGACAACAAAGTCATCCAGCAAGAAAACCCTAGGTAAAAGAAGTGAAAACAATCTCCAGAATAAACTAATTAAGGTAATTGTATGCCTAGATGCCCGCAAAAAAACAATGAATCACACTAGGAAAATTGAAGATATAGCCCAGTCAAAGGAACAAGCCAACAATTCAAATGAGATACAGGAGTTGAAACAATTCATTAAGAATGTATGAACAAATATGGAAAACCTCATCAAAAATCAAATCAATGAATTGAGGGAGGATATAAAGAAGGCAAGGAAGGACCAAAAAGAAGAAATCGAAAGTCTGAAAAAAACAAATCACAGAACTTATGGGAATGAAAGGCACAGTGGAAGAGATGAAAAAACAATGGAAACCTACAATGGTAGATTTCGAGAGGCAGAAGATAGAATTAGTGAACTGGAGATGGAACAACTGAAATCTGGTAAGCAGAAGAAAATATAGGGAAAAGAATGGAAAAATATGAGCAGAGACTCAGGGAATTGAATAAACATATGAAGTACATGAATATATGTGTTGTGGGTGTCCCAGAAGGAGAACAGAAGGGAAAAGGAGGAGAAAAACTAATGGAGGAAATTAGCACTGAAAATTTCCCAACATTTATGAAAGACTTAAAATTACAGATCCAAGAAGTACAGCATAATTGGAAGAGAATAGATCCAAATAGAGGTACTCCAAGACAGCTACTAATCAGAATGTCAGAGTTCAAAGCGAAAGAGAGCATCTTGAAAGCAGCAAGAGAAAAGCAATCCATCACATACAAGGGAAGCCATTAAGACTATGTGGAGATTTCTCATCAGAAACCATGGAGGCGAGAAGACAGTGGGATGATGTATTTAAATTACTAGAAGAGAAAAAGTGCCAACCAAGAATTCTATATCCAGCAAAACTGTCATTCAAAAATGAGGGGGAAATTAAAACATTTCCAGTCAAAAAATCACTGGGAAAATTTGTGACCAAGAGACCATATCTGCAAGAAATACTAAAGGGAGCAACAGAGATGGATACAAAGGCAGAAGAGAGAGGTGTGGAGAAGAGTGTAGAAAGAAAGACCATGAGTAAAGGTTAAAAGAAGGAAAATTAGAAGGACATATAAAAGCCAAAAGGCAAAAAGCCCGGACAGTAAGAACACTGATGTTGATGGATTAAGCTTCCCAATCAGGGGACATGAACTGGCAGAATGGATAGGGAACGGGACCCATCTATATGCTGTCTCTACTCAAAGGACATGAGGGCAAGGACACAAATGGACATTTGCACACCAATGTTTATAGCAGCATTATTTACAAATACCAAGAGATGGAAACAGCCAAAATGTCCATCAACAGACGGGTGGCTAAACAAACTGTGGTATATACATATGATGGAATATTATGCCGCTGTAAGACAGAATACAGTTATGAAGTATGTAACAACATGGATGGACATAAAGACATTATGCTGAGTGAGATTAACCAGAAACAAAAAGACAAATACTGTATGGTCTCACTGATATGAACTGACATTAGTGAATAAACTTGGAGAATTTTGTTGGAAACAGAGACCATCAGGAGAGAGAAATAGGGTAAGATATCAGGTAATTGGGGCTGAAGGGATACAGATTGTGCAACAGGACTGACTGTAAAAAACTCAGAAATCAACAGTACAATACTACCTAACTGTAATACAATTATGTTAAAACATTGAATGAAGCTGAATGTGAGAATGATAGAGGGAGGAGGGCTGGGGGCACAAATGAAATCAGAAAGAAAGATAGATAATAAAGACTGAGATGGTATAATCTAGGAATGCCCTGAGTGTATAATGATAGTGAATAAATGTACAAATTTTAAAAATGTTTTTGCTTGAGGATGAACAAAGGAATGTCATTACTGCAGGGTACTGAAAATAAATGGTAATTAAGATTTAAAAATTTATCTTATGTGTGAGACTAAAGCACAAAATGTTTATTTGGTACAAAATTTATATCTTGACTAGTGCATTTCCTAATATAACTTATGTAGACAGCTTAATTGAACACCATAAGTACATGGAACCTAGAGTAGGGCATGAGATTTTGTTGGTTTGTCCAGAGTGATGCCCCAATAAATCCCAGAGTGATTTGAACAATGGATAAAAAAGTACTTGCAAAGTCCCCTTCATGGAATGCTGAGGAAGGGGTAAAATTCAACCTCCCCAAGTTGAATTCTTGATATTCTCACAAGCAGTGTGGACAATCAGAGCTATAGCCTGAGCCCCCAATCTTGGGGGTTGTTCATATGAAACGTAACCCCAGAAAGGATAGGTCAAGCCTACTTGAAATTAGGCCTAAGAGTCACCCCCAAGACAACCTCTTTTGTTGCTCAGATGTGGCCTCTCTCTCCAGCCAACACAACAAGCAAACTCACACCCTCCCCGTGTCTACGTGGGATATGACTCCCAGGTTATGGACCTTCCAGGCAACACGGGACACAAATCCTGGAATGAGCTGAAACTCAGCATCAGGGGATTGAGAAAACCTTCTTGACCAAAATGGAGAAGAGGGAAATAAGACGAAATAAAGTGGCAATGGCTGAGAGATTCCAAACAGAGTTAAGAGGTTATCCTGGAGGTTATTCTTACACATTAAATAGCTACCACCTTTTAGTCAAGATGTAGTGCAGAGGCTGGAGGGAACTGCCTAAAAATGTGGAGCTGTGTTCCAGTAGCCACGTTTCTTGAAGCTGATTGTATAATGATATCACTTTCACAATGTGACTGTGTGATTGTGAAAACCTTGTGTCTGATGCTCCTTTTATCTATCTTATCAACAGACGAGTAAAACATACGGAATAAAGACGAATAAGAGGGGGACCAAATGTTAAAATAAATTTAGACTGAAATGCTGGTGATCAGTGAGGGGAAGGGGTGGGGGTTATGATAGGTATGAATTTTTTTCTGTTTTCTTTTTATTTCTTTTACTGAATAGATGCAAATATTCCAAGAAATGATCATGATGAATATTGGAACTATGTGATGATATTGTGAATTACTGATTATATATGTAGAACAGAATGATCAAAAGTCACAAATGCTTGAGTTTGTTTGGTGTTTTAAAAAAATAAAAGATTAATTTAAAAAATGAAGTTAATTGACTAAAGTAGCATTAGTGCAGCACAGCAACAGAATTTGAGTGTTCAAAAGGCAAGTTTTAGCCAGGCACTATATATCGCTGCTAGGAACAAAGGGAGAGTGTGGGAATGGGGAGACAGAAGAAGGGAGAGTGAGCTACAGGGGTAGTTTGGAGTGGGGTGTCCTTGGGCCATGTCTCATTGATTTTGCAAGCCAGAGAGGGAGGATGACTCTGCAGAAGCATGGCTATCTGGCGAAAATAAGCAAACTTGGTGTCCACAGGACTTGTTTCTTTTCTGCAGGGACAACGGTGTAAGTAAGCCCCATGAAGGATTACTGGTGTGGTGGCCTGATGCCCAGGTCCCCTCATAAAGGTCTGTAACAAACCTGCTGGAGCCAAGGACAAAGGTGAAGAGACTAAATGATCTGCCAAAGGGGAGGACTGTAATTACTGATTCAAAAGGTTTTATCTTGAACTCTGACCTGAGAAATATGAGCTGTTAGGCCCCTATAATGATTATACTAGAGACCTGATGTCCTCATACTATGGAATGTCTCTGTTTTAAAAATGTGTATAGCCTTGTGCACTTCTGTTCCCTTTGTGGAATGCTCACTTCTAGAATGGCCACCACCAGAAAAATCTTCTCCTGTTCAAACTTCCAATGAAATTCACGTCTGCGTCTGTGCCTGGCCTCTTTTTTCCATCTCTCTGCAGCCCAGGCCCGTGGTCTGCAAGAACGTGGCCTGGACCAGCACAACGGGTCCATCAGCCTGTTTTTCTGTTTCCTCTTTTTAGTTCCCGCATAAAAAGAAAGTTCAAGCATTCAAGTGGGTTAGTGAAGCTAACAACCATTCCATTTTCACATTCCCTCCTTTTTATCCCCAAAAAGACCAAAGACAGTGGGTTTGTGATTTTATAGGCTGCTACCTAAAAGCAACACGGGACAGGGAAAGAGGTGGGTGGCTTTTGAAGTGGGTGGCTTATTGTGTGAAGATAAAGACAGGTCTGAGGAGTAGGATAATGACTAACATGATCAGCAGTGAGAAAAGGGAACACAAGCAGGAGGTGTTACGCAGACCCACTGATTGATTCCCATGTGTCTCTGGGGTCTCCTCTTCATGCTGTGAAGCCATTTCACTTGCTTGAAGATGTTTTGGATGATGAATGGGACTTGTCTGGTGGCAGTGACCCAGCAGGATTTATAGGCAGCAGTGCAAACACCACCTTCTTCATCTGAAAGATAATCTAAAGCTAGTTGGTTATCCATCACTAGTAATGTCTTATTTGAGAATAATGTTTAATCAGATATAACTAGACACATTTTGGCCATTATTATGTCTTACTTTATAGTACCTAGCTTACAGGGGTTCAAGCCTTACTGGTGACTAAGGGAGTCACTTCCTGCCAGGCATAGGAACCATATGTTAACTTGGGGACTGCAAGAAAGAAGATTTCACCCAGATCTATAGGTATTATAAGTGAAATCTGGTGATGAGTTGGCTTGGCTTCCTATCTTTGAGACATTTTTAAAGACCAATCTGAGGTTCCTTATGAAAAATTCCAGCAAAACAAACTTTAAAAAGCCTATGGGGTAGATCATATTCTTGCTACACTTATGAAAATAATCAAGACATATTTAATGGAAACTGTCTTATTTTCTGATCAAGAATAATCTTACTTTGGTTATCTTTGATGAAAAGGTTGAATTACAGTATCACCCCCAAAATATGTTCTTAATCAATTCCTGTGAGTATGAACCAATTGCAAATAGGAAATTTTTAAAATGTTATTTTTAATTAGAGTATAGCACAACTGATTGATGGCTCTATGAAGAGAACATCACAGGAAGGACTAAGAGGCTGGAAGTCACCAAATGTGGAGGAGATCAGGGAGGACATTAGCACTGTATTGTGATGGAAATGCCAAATGCACAAGGATTGCCAACAGCCAGCCCAGATCACCACAGTCCTAAGAAGAAAGCTTCACCTTACCGAAACCTTGAATTTGGACTTCTCCCAGCCCCGAAATCATGAAGCAAAAAGTTCCTGTTAAGCCAATCCATTTTGGGGTATTTGTGATTGCAGCCCAGAAACAAAGTCAGAAGTGACTATAGAGAGAAATTTTGTTGCTTCAACAAAAAACTAAAGCACACTCTGGGGGTTATGAAATTCTAATCCTGTTCATTGTCTTTCAGTTATTGTGTGCCCCTCTATTAACTGCAGATAACTGCCTGGTTTATTACCTACCTATTAACTGGACCGGACCCTGTCTTCTTGAACAATGTGTTAACACGTAACTTCTCACTTCTTCCAGTTTCCTTGGATATCAGTTTACAACTCTCTAGAGGAACGTTCCCATGTATTCTCTCACCCTCCTGAAAGAACATCACTGAGAACTAAAGTGTGACAGCCCAAATCTCTACCAGGACTCTAGGTTGCCTTGCAACTGGCCTTGTCCCACAATTTGAAGAGGGACTACAAGCTAAACTCAACAACTTAACATATACATTGAAGGTCTCATTACTGCATCAGACAAGATTTCTCCTTGGCAAGCTGCTTGACTGAGTCACTAAGGAAGACTGGCATCCCCTTTTGAAGAAGCCAGATCATAAAATAACTGACCATTACTGCCAATGATACTAAGAGGTTCAACTGGTTTTCTAAGAACAGTAGCATCAGAAATCCTCAGTGGACCATTCTTAGATGATGCTTCACCCCACTCAGATCTATGACCCTCTGAATTGTTCAGTGATGAACAAATATCATCATCTTGAACAAAAGGGGAGACTTACAGTGTTGAATTTTACCTGAACCTTGTGATCCAGGAAAACAGTGTAAGATAAGAAATTCCCTACCCACTAGGTTACTGTCTAAAATGGCCTTAACTTCTCCTTAGCTTACCGAATCTTTACATAAGCTTCCCTTTGTCTCTAGGCCCCTGACCTCCCTCACCTTTGCCTTTGCAGAATCCACATACAACATGTTCTGCTAGCTGCAATGGTACACTCAGGAGATGATCTCCTTAATGGACACACCCAATTGCTTGACCTCCACCTTCAGTACTCTTCCATTTTTTCATAAAGTCCTTGAAAACCGTCTAGAACCCCACTTCAGGGGAACTGCATTCTCTCTTTCTTGTTGACGATAGCCTTTCAAGTGACATTTCTCTGCTCTACTTCATATAGCTTTGAATAAAGTGATCTTTGCCAGTGCACTGAGCATAATTGTTCAATGTAATTTTTTCTACAATAATAACTAGGCTTGCATTTTGGTTAGAAAGGAATAATATACAGGATACATGATTAAACAATAGAAAAGGATGCACAATTACACTGTCATATCTGAGATGAAAAGTAACTAAATTTTAATAGGATGTGAAAGGCAACAACAATGGGGGGAGAGAATGGGTTGAATCACAATGCAGAGCAAAAAATCTTAGAATAACTTCTTTCCATTACTGAACCTCTCAATATATCCTTAGATATTGCAGCCACTTCCACAAATCTTTTATCTTCCTCTCCAATCAAACTCCCAGTTACTCAAGGGAAAACCAAGAAAGCAAAATAGTAAGGCAAATGGTTTCTAATACAAGGGCAGAGATTGGAGGATAGGAGGTAACTCTGGCAAGTGAAAAATCAGGAAAATATTATTAACGGAGGTGAATATTTCACTAGCTAGTTAATGATGAGGGGAAACAGGGCAGGAAAAGAATCCAGAAAAGGTGCCCCAGGTAATGGGAAACACAACACCCCAGAGGAAGGGTAGCTGCAGACAACAGAACACACGCAGTTGGTCTCCCCTTCTTCAGGCAGGAATGAAGCAGAGCTGGAACAAGGGTGGCACTTGGAAAATCCCAGTGGAAGATGGGGTGAGGTCAATGTCCTGAGGCTCAACCAGAGATTTCAGGGTGAAATTCTGTAAAATGGTGGTCAGGAATAAAAACAGTTCCATGCGTGCTAGGCTCTCCCCAGCACAAATTCGTTTCCCTACAAAGAAACAAAAAATTATTTTCTCTTTGAATCCTGTTCCTGAAATGGCACCAAGCAAATCACCATAACTATTTCAAGAATTACTAGGTGAGAGCATCAGTGGATGTATGTATGTATGGATGAATGGATGGAGGGAGGGAGTGATGGATGGATGGATGGATGAAAGGAAGCACTTCCTGTCCTTAACTTCCATAACATTTACTGAGTGCTTGCTCAACAAAAGGAATTTAAACAAACATTCACGTAATGAAACTGTTCATCTTTTGGGATTTGGGCTTTCCAGAATGACCCACATGTTGATCTGTCAAAGGGATGGAGCAGTAGAGAAATGAAAGGGGCTGTGTAATTGTGCTTCTCCTTCTATTTCTGGTACAGAATTTAACGAAACTTTAATACCTCTCATGTGATTTCTAAAGGTCTTGTCAAACTTCGCCACTCCCCTATTTAAACACTTTACATGGCTCTCCTTACTTGGACTACAGGATTAGTTGCAAATTGTGAGGTGATCATATTATCTCTCTTGTCTTGCAGTCTATGCTCTTTCCTTCCACTCTTCCTACCGTCTAGCTGCAGGTACAGCCACACTCAGCACTCACCAATTCCCAAATAAGACAGCCAGTTGTAAAATTAATCTCATTCTGTTCCCTTTGATTGAAATGCACAATTCTCCTCTTCTACCCCTGCCTTCAGGACCCAGCTTAAATTTCATTTCCTTTTCTGTGGGAAAATCTCTCTGAATCCCACTATCAATAGAAACATTTCTTCTGTGGGTTTTCTTCAGTTTCACATTAATGTTTCCATTGAAGCATGGATCAGCCCAAGACATAATCCTCCTATTGTTTATCCTTCTCCCCTGCTGTAATGTGGAACCAGAAGACAGGATCTGTCCCCATTTTCTTGGTATCCACAGGATTGAGCCAATTCAGGCATTAAATGCCATGGAATACAGGAGACTACCTGGTCAGAGATTCAGTGCCGAGAGGCCACTGTGGAGGTGGGCCCTCCAATAACCAGGTAGGATGATCATGGTTGGTGGAACATTTCAAGGCTTAGAGATCATCACATGTGTCCCTCCTCACTCACAAAGCTGGTCTGACCCTTGAAGGAATGTTCTGACCATACCTAGAGCTTAGCCTATGGCAGCCACACATATGGGTCTAAATGAGGTTGATGAGAGAGCTCTGTCTTCAGAGCAGAAAAGAAAGGTTTAATAATGCTGAGCTCCTGAAAGGATCACTTGGGGACAGAGTGCAGTTACTCCAGACTCCTGCTGCCTTGCCTTTGTAAGAAATAGGGCCAGACCCCAAGGTAACACTGAACTGGTCCTATAACAAAGAGGTGTCATGAAATAAAAAAGAGCTGGGGCATTGGGAATGGGGCTTAGGATTACTATAGAGAGCAGTCCTGACAACTCCAGAGAATCCCTCCTTTCTCCAAGAAATCTATTGTTTCAGATGGATAAAAGAATTAGTCTTGCCTGCTGAGAAAGCCACGAAGTAGTCACTCTTCTTAAAGTTTCCACTTTCATCCAGGAAGTGGCCAGGGTCAAACTGACCTGCATTGGGGAACTCTTTGTTGTCATGCAGGACAGAACTCAGTGATACTAAAACAGTCGTGCCCTGGAATGAACAGAGAAACTTCATTATAAGGAGCACACGGAGCTGGAGGAATCACTGAAAATCACTAGCCCAATATCCTTAATTTATAAATAAGAAAACCTATTTCCAAGTAGAAGAAGTAGCATTCCCAACCCCATAGAACAATTAAGCACCAGAACCTAAACATATCCCAGGTATACTGGGTTCAATTACAAAACATATTACCCAAACTCACATTCCGTATCCCAAGAATAAGTGATTTCTATAAAGTCATACAGTCAATTAAAATAAGACTAATCAATCCAATATGGAAAAGAAAGTCTTTCAACAAATGGTGCCAAAACAATTGCATATCCACATCTTCAAAAGTTTATCAACTCATACCTGACATCATACACAAAAATTAATTCAAGATGGACCTAAACATAAAACCTAAAACTATAACACTCCAGAAGAAAGAATTAGAGAATGTTTGTGACTTAGCCATAGACAAACTTATCTTAGAACACAGTACGCAGTAACTATGAAGGAACAAATTGATTAATTAGACTTTTCCAAAATAAAATTATTTGTCTGTCAAAAGATATGTTAAAAAAAATTAGGTGGCTCAGTGGCAGAATTTTTGCCTGCCATGCCAGTGTCCCAGGATCAATTCCTGGAGCCTACCCATGCCAAAAAATAAAAATAAAAGAATAGGTAAGGGTCAAATGGGGAGAAAATATTCACAATACATATTTAACAAAGGATTGGTATCTAAGATAAATAAATATCTCCTGTAACTTAAGTATAACAAGACAGTTCAAAAAAGAAAGATATTACCAACAAGTACATGAAAAAATGTTAAGTATCATTAGCCCTTAGGGAAATGGAAATTAAACCTTTGTGAAATGCCTATACACACCAGTCAAAATAGCTAAAATCTAAAAGACGTACAATACCAAATATCAGTGAGGGTGCAGAACCAGAACTTTCATATACACTTTCTTTTTGTATGCTGTCTGGTGGGGTCACATGCCATTACTTTTCCACATTAGTATCCTGTTATTGAAGCATCATTTGTTGGATTTTTCCTGTTGGTTAAATTTTATTTGTTTGTTTGTTTGTTTGTTTTGGGGGAAGTACATGGACCAGGAATTGAACTTGGGTCTCCCACATGGCAGGCAAAAATTCTACCAATGAACTACCCTTGCACCACCCTCCTATATACTTTCTGAACTATAAAATGGTACACCTAAGTAGGAAAATTTCCTATAAGTTTCTTATAAAACTAAACAAACCCCCAATGTATAGTCCAGCAATTCCAGGCTTGGTAATTACCCAAGAGAAATGAACCAATTGAAAGACATGAAAAAGAACAAATTATTCAAAATGTCCCCATCCTGGAGACAGTCTTGGTGCCCACCATCAGGAAAATGGATAAATAAATTGCAGTATATTTATGCAATGGAAAATCAATCAGCAATACCAAGAAACAAAGTATTTATGCATGCCATAATATGTATGAATCTCAAAAGCATTATCCTGAATAAGAAGCCTTAAACAATTGGCTACATACTTACTGTGCTGATTTGAATCTATTATGGACCCCAGAAAGCGATGTCCTTTAATCCTCCTTCAATATTGTTGGTTGAGAGCATTTTGATTGTTCCCACAGAGATGTGACTCACACAATTGTGGGTATTAACTTTTGATTAGAGGGAGATGTGACTCCACCCATTCCAGGTGGGTCTTGATTCGTTTAATGGAATCCTTTAAAGAAACATTTTGGACAGAGTCCCTTTTTAGAGCAACAAAACAGAGGCCATACAGCCCAAGACCTTTGGATATGAACAAGGAAATTGCTCCCAGGGAAGCTTCAAGTAAAAAGAAACTGGGAGAGAAAGCATGCAGATGTCACAATGTTCACCATCTGCCTTTCTAGTTGAGAAAGAAACCGTGAATGTCATTGGCCTTCTTGAACCAAAGTACCTTTGCTTGGACCTTAGATTGGACATTTCTATAGCCTTGCTTTAGTTGGGACATTTTCTTGGCCTTAGAACTGTGGACTTGCAACTTAATAAATTCCCCCTTTTAAAAGCCATTCTGTCTTTGGTAAATTGCATTCTGGCAGCTCACAAAGTAGGACATTTACATATGGTAGAATTCCATTTATATGAAATTATACAACTATCTTTCATTAAAGAAAAAATCACGAAAGTCTTTGGGTGGAGTAGAGATCAAAAGGATGGGCATGACAGAACAGTCTAAATGGTAGTAGTTTTTTCTATGTTTTGATAGGGTTCTAAGTAAAAAATGGTGTATACATTTGTCACAATTCATTGAAAGATCAAGTGTGGTTTGTGCAGTTCATGGCATGTAAATTTTACCTCAACAGTTAAAGAAAGGACTTCAAACAAATAGGGAACTGTACTAAATGATACCACACTGAAGTATTTACGGGTAAAATAAACTGAAGTCTTTAACATACTTTGCAATGCATCAAATATAACAATGATTGATGGATGCATTCAGAAACTGAGAGAGATATGTGACAAAACAAATATAATACATGTTAGTTGTAGGATCTGAGTAGAAGAGAGGTAGATTTTCACTGTATAATTCTTCCAAAGTCTCTGTTATAATATTTTCATAATAAATTGAGGGTGAAAACTTTTAATAAGTGATCATATTTTACATATTGTTTTACATTCAGCCTTTTCATTTACCAGTGTAGCATAAACACATTTATCTTTCTATTAGGAAAGCTCCATATCATCATCCAAATAGCTGCATAGTATTCCATGACATGGGTGTACCACAGCTCATCATATCTCCAATTGTGGACAC